>NC_080190.1:132054871-132357902 GCF_030028045.1 Hippopotamus amphibius kiboko | reverse complement strand
GTTTTCGTGTCTCTGATCTCTACTTTGCCCATGACCTGAGGGCTTCTCCTGGCCTTGAATTCCTTCCCTTATTTAAAAATGAAGACTTTCCTATTTAGAGCCTCCGTCCCTGAAAGGCAGAATTGGAAGGGTCCTTAGAAGCTACCTTCTTTAACACCCTCATTTTTCAGGTGAGGAAACAGACCGTCAAGGGTGAAGTATCTTGAAATTGTTGTCAGCATTTTAGCTCTGCGTACGTGTGTGTTTAGTTTGTGTGAGGAAGAGAAGGGAAGAAGTAAAAGAGAATAGATTCTATAGAAAGCTGAGAGCAGAAAAATATATAATTGGAAACTGGGGAAACAATAGCATTTGACATGGAGGTAAATTTCTGACTGTCTCTGCTGCCCTCGCCGCTTGGATGAAAGCAGCAATAAGACTACTAACGTGCAGCGCTGGTGTTGGGTGAGGAATGCATTAGAATTTTAAGGGAGGGAAAGATTTTGGAGAGCTTCTGGAAGCCACTTGTCCAGCACAGTCCTGGTACAGAGCAGATGCTGAACAAATATTTGTTGATTGATTCAAGTGGGAGTATAACAAGTAGTCATGCTGCAGCGTCTAAAGGCAGCATCAGAAGGTGTGTCCAGAATTACCAGGCTGCCATTTCTGCCTTTGGTTTGCAGGTCTTCATGGGTACCAGCCCTGGGCATGACTGTCACCCTTCCTTCTCCCGTTCCTTGTACTAGTCTTTAAAGCTTCCCACTAGCAAAGAGACTATAAATGTCCACCTGCAACAAATCCAGTTGAACTCAGTTCCACACTCATGACATTCTGAGAGCTCCCTCCTTATTCTTTCCTGGAAAATGGAAGTCAAGGGAATAGAAAGGAGGGACAGGGAACATTACGTCTTGTAAGTCTGATGTCTAGTTTTTCTTTAGCCATAGCAACTAGTAGTAACAGTACTTTACAGCTTGAGGAACAATCTCACATACATTTTCTCATTCAATTACCTCAATAACCTTGTCAAGCCTGGGCCCCTCAGAACAAACAGCAGGCTGCCCATGCCCAGGTCCGTGCCTGGTTTTCTGCCGGCTCTTGAGTTCTTTCAGCCCTGGCCACCCAGTGAGGTTTCCATGGCACCCTGCACGATTTATCGCAGCATCTCTGAAAGGGCCTCTCCTGGGTGCTTCTTCTGGGTCAGCTCACCCTTGGGCAGAGCTTCCCTTAGGGCTCAGGGGCCCCACAGCCCTCACTTTCCTCAGGAGATGTTCTGTGCTCAGAGGCCATGACTCATCAGTGACAGGACGTTCTTGGCATGCTCCCTGCATGCTGAAAGAAAATTAATGGCTCAGAAGTTGCGCTTGGGGAAGGACAAGGACACGCGCAATGACAGCAGAGTTTGTGGCTGGAAAACGCGTGCCGGTGCCCAGAGAGGTTGGACCCTGGTTTGGCAGAACTGGTGAGTCCTACACCGCGCCGTGGACCAGGCAGGGTCTGCGTGGGCGTCTCAGGTGCTCCTCCACCTCGCGCACTCGCATCTCTCCAACAGAGGCAGGTGCGCTGGACCTGTATACGTGCACTGAGCTTCTTGCCTCAGCCAGCCCTCCTCAAAACCCTCCTGTGGATTTGCTTCCTTTCCTCCTTATCATATCACGAACAGTCCTCTTTCCTCTGCGAGCCTTGCCTCAGCAGCACTGAGGAGGATAGGAGCTGCTTACACTAGGCGTCATGTAACCTTACAAAGGCTGCTCTCTTAGGAGGTAGTTTTCATTCATTCATTCATTTTCTCAAACAATGAATATTTATTAAGAGCCCTCGTGTGCTAGATCCTGGGATATAATGACAAGCTTTTTACCCTGATGGAGCTTGCAAGAGGGTCTATCTAGAGGGCAGGGCAGACAATTAAATAAACAATAACAATACAGCATGAATGTGGTGGGATAGCACACCTTAGAGCATATGGCAGGAACATCTAATTGCTTACAGGTGGAGTCAGGGTTTATTAATCCAGAAGCGGAAAACTGATGGTGGAATCTCAGGCAATACACAGACCACCAGGGGAGAGGTTAGTGCTCCGAGCTCTGGGTTCCAGTCCCAGCCTTGCTCCACACTCGCTGAGTGACGTTAGCAAGTCCGTTTACTTCTTGACTTTGTTTTCCTTCACGGTTCAAGGGCATTGGCCTTGATGGTCTCTAAGGTCCCTTTGAAGGGTAAAAGATTTGGTGGGGCCTGGCTGATGTTTCTTTACGAGGCTGATTTTTAAAAAAAAAAGTCTCATTTTTTAACTTTAATGAGGAATAATTGACAAATATAATTGTATATATTTAAAGTGGGCAACACGATGATTTGATATATACGTTCATTGTTGAATGATTACTGAGATCAAGAAAACGAACACATCCATGACCTCATATAGTTAACTTTCTTTTTGGTGTGGTGAGAATGCTTAAGATCTACTCTCAGCAACATTCAAGTGTATAATACTGTATTATATTGACTATAGTCACTGTGCTGTACATTAGATCCTCAGAACTTACTCTTTTTATAACTGAAAATTTGTACCCTTTGACCTATATTACCCAATTTCCCCTCCCCCCGCCCCAGCCCCTGGCTACACTACATATTCTCTGTATTTATGCAATTAGTTGCATTTTGTTTCCCTTAGATTCCACATGTAAGTGACACCATACAGTATTTCTTTCCCTGTCTGACTTATTCCACTTAGCATAATGCCCTCCAGGCTCATCTATATTGTAGCAAATGGCCGGAGTTCCTTCTGTTTTCTGGCTGAATAATATTCCATTATATATGCATATCACATCTTCTTTATCCATTCTTTTGTCCAAGGACATTTACATTGTTTCCATTATCTTGGCTGCAATGAACATGGGTGTGAGGAGGCAGATCCTTAACATTTTCTGCATCACAGATCTCTTTGAAAACTGTGGAGTTTCTCTGAGGAAAATGTCCTTAAGCCACACAGCATTTTTCGTGTGATTATAGGGAACTCTCTCAGCTTTGAGCAATCCCTGGTGAATTTCCAGGATTTTGACGCAAGGACAGGAAAGCCAGTAAATTTGACTGTGTTTGTGGAATGTTGACATCAACCCTTAAAGCAGAGAGGGGCATAGAAGCCTCTTGAAAAATAATCTCCTGGGAAACGTTTAACAGAACGCTCCCTACTTTTGCTCTGGGGGATCTGATTTGTCTTCTGGGGCTCTTGTAATTCTCTGAGGAGCTGTGTGGCAATGCAGAGTTGTCACTGAAGTGTGGGCTCTGGTGTTACACTGCAGGGGTGCGAAGCCTACGTCTGCTATGTACAAACTGGCTGAGCCATCTTGACCTCTCTGTGCTTAAGTTTCCCCATCTATAAACTATTGAGGATAGTTAATGCCACTGATAGGTCTTATGAGGTTGTTAGGAGAATTAAACAAGGTGAAACCCAGGGTCTGGCACATAGTAAAAGCCCAAGAAATGAGAGTGACCATCAACACTAAAGCAGCCCTTGCGTGTTGCCCTTCTGTCTTCTAGACCCAGGAAAGACTCCCGAACCTCGAGGGAGACATGGAGAATGGATCTAAAATTGCCACCTTCATACCAACGCTATCAGTTCCAAGTACTGGAGGACCCAAAGCCATAAGGCTTATACCATAAGGACATTTTTTTTTGGCACACGGGCTTAGTTGCTCCGCGGCATATGGGATCTTCCTGGAGCTGGGATCGAACCCGTGACCTCTGCATTGGCAGGCGGATTCTTAACCACTGCGCCACCTAGGAAGCCCCAACCATAAGGACATTTAATATCTCATAGACCAAGATGTCTGGAGTTGGTAGTTCCAGGGCTGGTTATCAGAGCTGGATGGGGTTAACCATGACCAGGTCTCCTCCATCTGCCTTCTCAGGGGTCCGTGGATGTTGGCTCATTTGTAAGCCTGTCTTTTCAGGGTTAGACAATGGCTGCTGCTGCCTTAGGCACCAAGTGTGGAGGGTCACCTGGCTAAAGAAGAGTGCATTTCCTTCCATGGATCTCTTTCTATTTAGAAGAAAACACCCTCCCCTGAAGCCTCTGGACCGCTGCTTCCCCCAGCAGACTTCCTCTTAGGACCTTCTAGCCAGAACTGGGTCACAGGCTTGATCTCCAAGGGAGGCGGCGTTGGTGAGACAGACTGGGACCCGGGCCCCTTTGCTGCAGTGCTGCGGTGCTTGCACATGGACACACCGCTCCTTGAGCAACAAAATACAAAGAAACTGTATGGCACTAAATATAACTGAGTGCATGCTTAGGGCAAATTCTGGACCCAAAAGATACAAAGAGACCAAAAAAAAAACCAAAACCCAACTGCCTCTTTTGAAGAGCCTGGTGCAAAAAACAGGGTGCTGGGAGCCCTGCACACACCACCACCTAAGGGAAGGGCAAACCACCTAAGCCACCCCTCCGGCCCGACCCCTGGACACACCCCTACCCTCACCCCATATAAGGAACCAGCTTGCCCCCCCTGCCCTGTTGGGGAACGAGCGAGCAAGGGAACCTGTTGTTTGTTCTCACTTCCCCTGCTGCGGCAGGGGCCACAGTAGAGCCTCGCCTGAATTTCTTGTCCGGCCTCTAGGCAATTTCTGTTGACTGGGGAAAGCCCAGAACCCTGGTTGGTAACAGTGGTATCTGGAAACTTCAGCTGCGGCCCTGGGGTAGGAGCAGGGTTATTTGGGGGCCATCTGTACCATCTACCTCATGAACATCAGGTGGCCTTGGCCAAGTACCCTCACATCAGCATCCCAGCCCCATTCCTCCATGTCTCTTCCACAAGAAGATTTTCTTTATAAAGTGTATTAAATTAATACCATCCAGTGAAAGCGATGCTTTGGGAAGACATGCCTGGTGTAGCCTATAGCTTCTATGTCAGTAAGTCCATGTGCCCCCCTTTGAGAGACCCAGAGATAATAAGTACAGTGCAGCACTCACTGAAAAGCTTTCTGAGAAACAGAAGGACTCCAACAAAACACTGTGAATCCCTCAGACTTTTGGGTTCCGAGCTCTTTGGATGGAGATGGTGGTGGAAGGCATGGAATGGTGGCGGGGCAGGACTTCGTCAGGATGGAGAGAGTGATGCGCTTGCTCAGTCCTTGACTGGGATGGGATCTGCAGTGACCCACCATCCCCTGCCCCTGCTCCCAGCCCCAGGTGATGAACAGAGATGATTGCTCTCACATCTTCTCTGGGGAAGGATACCCTGTGCCCTGAAGCTAACTTGGTAGCCATCTGGTGATAGTCAGCTGAGGCCGATTTAAAAATCGCTCTCATTGAGCCCACACCACTCCCCCAGCTCTGTCCTGAGCACGCGTCATGCACTTGATCCTCACAGCTGCCCCGTGAGATGATATTACTATGCTTCTCTAATTTCACGTAAGGAGGAAATTCGGAGATCGCGGAGGTAAGCCACCTCCTTCAGGTCCTTCAGCGCCTGAGTGGCAGAGCTAGGTCTGGACCCCAGGTCTGAGGTGAGGGCCCCCTGAGCCACAGTGGGGTGCCTCCCCATTAGCTGTGTGGGGCGGGCCCCATGCCCCCACCCGCGCAGCCTCCTACCTCTTCCTCGGCTTCCCACAGCAGGGTTGCGGCTTCCATGGTGGAATGGCCACCACGTGCTCTCTCCCGATGTGGTTGTACTTTCTTCTGTTCCCACACCCAGCACACACACACTAGGACAGCCTCGTGGTATCACTCTGGTTTCACGAAGCAGGGAAGCGGCCTTGTACAAGGTCTTTCCTGTTTGGGAGTGTGGGAGACAGGCGCCATGTCCCTCCTTCCTGGCCCGCGCTCCTGCTGTGGGGGCCCCAGTGCTGATGAGTCTGCACCTGACTTTCCCTCTCACTGAGCCTCGGGGGAGAAGGGAGGAGAGTGAATGCCCTGACTCTGCAGCTCTTTATGCGCAAAACCACAGGCTGGGTCCACCCGCCATCAGTACATTTTGTAGCATCTATTACTACTGGTTTTCAGGACTTTGACTTTTTTAAAAAAATTAATTAGTTTCTTGGCTGCCTTCTTCATTGCTGTGCCTGGGCTTTCTCTAGTTGTAGAGAGCGGGGGCTACTCTTTGTTGTGTTGCTTATTCTTGTTGCGGACCAGAGGCTCACACATCAGTAGTTGCAGGGCGTGGCTTAGCGGCTCCGCAGCATGTGGGATCTTCCCGGACCATGGATCGAACCCATGTCCCCTGCACTGGCAGGCGGATTCTTAACCATTGCGCCACCAGGGAAGTCCTAGCACCTTGACTTTTAAAAGAAAGGGTACTTTCCAGGTAGGTGAGAGGTAAAGATTTGTCAGAGTTTTGCAGTGAGCCAGCTCTTCTCCTAAGTGGCCATGATTAGGTGTGGGCAGGAGGAGAGCCTGGGATGCAGCCCGCAGATCCTGCCGTATCCTGAGGGTGACTGCTCCGAGGCCCAGCCCTGGAGGTGGGGGTGGGGGTGGGGTGGGAGCGGGCATGCCTGGGAAGGCCTGTTTGTTCTTTCTGACCAGAGAAGGCTGCAGTGCACATCTGGATTTAATCAGTTGTCGGGAGGTTACCAAATACTAAAATGCCCACAGAAGATGTCGTTGGTTTGCCAGTTCAGAGCCAGGTTAGAGGTGCATGTGTTTTGCCACCGTGGGGCATAGATTTAATCATAGGGGGTTTGTTTTTCATTCCAGAGATTGGCTGGAAGTTGACTTTTCAGGGGATAACATGTTTTGGACTTTGAATCAACTGGTTCTTTTCAAACAAGTCCTTCCTCATGGCCAGGATTTCTCTCCCTTTGCCAAGGGAACAGCTCCTGCCAGGGTTCCTGACAGGCCCCTCCTGTAAGCGCTGGAGATGAGTCATGGGGAGAGGGGGGTCTGGCTCCAGGGCTCAGAGTTGGGGGGTGCGGTGCCAGAGCTGGGCTGGCAGCTCTCAGGCGATAGGCCAGGGTTCATCCTCCATTCTGCCGAGAAGGGCCTCTGTCTTGTTTTTCTCACGTTTGTGTCGCTGAGAGGGGCCTAATTGCTGAAGAACGTGATACTTTTCAGTTGCCTCGGGCTGGATATGCTTTCTGGAGTGTGTGCCAGGTATAATGCTGGCTGCTGTGGGGATGCTGAGAGGGGGAGGACAGAACCCCTGCCTTCTAGAATGGATACTCCAGTTGGGAAGACAAGACTTAGACATCTTCAGTGACATGACAAGACTTAAACAGCAGAGCAAGAGTCATCCCTGGTTGGGACACAGCAACTGACAAGAGGCCAGTGACTTTAGAAGGGAGGCTGAACTTCTTGTGGTTGGTGGGAAGTAGGAAGAGGGGGAGGGGCGGGAGAGCTTCCACAAAGGGATCAACCGTGCTGCGCTTTAAAGACTTATGGAATTTGGATAGCTAGTCATAATAATGATGGCAGCCACTTAGTGAGCTCTGATCAGGTGTGAGCACTCTGCTACTAAACACTGTGCAGGTATTAATTCAATCTAAACAACTTTATGGTGGATGTTATTTTGCAGATGAAAAAACTAGTTCAGAGAAATTAAGAAACATGTCCAAAGTCACACAACTAGTAAAAGGGGGATCTAGAATTTGAATAGAAGTGAATCTAGTTCCAAAGTCTCTATTTTTATCTTCTGGTGGCTCTTGGGAGACAACTCTCCACGTGTCTCTCGTGTTTCTGCTTGTCTTGTGAGTGAGCTGGCTGCTCTTTCTTTGATATTATCTTTTCCAAGATGTTTGTACAGCGAACAGTCTTGGAAGATAGCAATGATGTCTCCTTACAGAACAAGCGGTAGGCACACTCACGGCTCATTATAAAAAATTCAGGTTCTCCAAGCCCTGATTCCTCTCCAGTAGTGAAATCCACTGTGTGAGCAAGTGTTCACGGGCCACCTTCATGCTGCGCTGTGGGAGCTGGAGCTCGGGAGACCGGCGCCCCGTGTGCTGGCGTTCAGGCTGCTTACTGCACCATGAGTGCTAACTCCACGGTCTTTGACCCAGGAGTCTCGTGGCTTCTGCCAGCATCCGTGAAACTGTGAGTCATTAAGTTGTTAGCAGCAAGTGGGGCAAAATATCAGACCCTTCATAGTTCTTGACAGGTGTGTGTGAGTGAGTGTGTGTGTGTGTGTGTGTGTGTGTGTTCCTGCCCATGGAGCCTGACACGTGAGGACGGGGATGGCCCTGGATGAAGGGTGGAACTTTGCAGGTCAAGCTGTGGAGGCAGGAAATGGAAGCCTTTTGTTGGGGATCCGTGTGTTCGTGGGTTTGGCCAGCATGGAGGGTTTGTGTGAGGGAGGAGAGGGAGACAAAGCTGAAGGAATAAATTATAGATATCTTCTGAATTTTCTACAAACTGAAAACACAAGGATTATGAGGAAAGACTGCCAGAAATACAGCTGGTGCCTGGGAACGTTTCTTCAGTATCGACTAGGAATACATTTCAATGTGGCCAAACAGCAGCCGCTGACAGTGTCCTCGGAGCACTCGTCTACAAGGACGCCAGGGCTCCACACCCAGTCCTGCCATGTTCGCCTGCCTCACAGCTTGTGGACCAGCTGTGACCCTGATTTGCCCACCTTCTTTCCCTGTTCCCTGGCAGACCTGAGCTTTAGTGGAAAGCACTAGAAGCAGCTTCAGCTCCCCGGTGTCTGGTGCAGGGCTGGTGTTTCAAATACAGTGCTTTGCTCTGTCTGGACCGATTGGTTTGCCTGAACTGTGGCTGAGGATGGTGCCTGCCTGGCACCCTTTCCTTTGACAGCCAGCCTGTTCTGTGCCCATCTGACTTCTGCTTTTAGCCTTCTCCACCCTCGTTTACAGGCCCAGTCAGGCCCCAGCTGTTCTCTTTTCCTGCCCATTTTGGGCTGTAATGTGCCAGACTCCACTGACCAATACTGGGATGGACGGTGACAAAGATGGTGGATGGCCATCCAGTAGGAGTGGAAGACAGCTAGGGCTGTTTATACAACCTTCCCCATGGCAGAGCTTACACTGAGGACTATGTCTTCTGTTTCCCTTTTTTGCTGGTTTTTGGATGCATTCCTTCTTGCCCCTGCCCCTGTCTGCACCATAATTCTTTCCCTGGTGTGGAAATACACTTAGAATCTCAATTGATGGGGAAGTTGGTTCACAAGCCGTGGTGGGACCTGGACCTATGGAAGGGCCAGGTTGAGACCAGAGCAGCTGCTGGTGCTCTGCCTGCATCTTCTTGGTCCTCACCATTTTCATTCACGCCTGTCCTACTTCCAAATGCCAATACTGAATCTCTTTACATGAGGACTTGCTTTGCTGCCAAGCCCCTCTTCTTCCATGTGCCAGGCAGGCTAGAAGTGCCAGGGCATGAACGCCTTCAGGAAACAGAGGGAAAAGAATGAAAAAAAATGAACTGAGTCTTAGTGAATTATGGTACAACTCAAATGGCTTATGACATATGTGTAATTAAAGTCCCTGAAAGAGGACAGGACAGAAAAATATTTGAAGAAATGGTTGCATCCTGTTTCATTGTATTAATGAACTATACTTTATTTAATCATTCCTTATTATTGGCATGTAGGTTATTTCCAATTTTATACCATTAGAAATAACATTCTAATGAACATTCTGGTTCATAAATCTTTTTTGTAATCTTTCAGTTTTCTTGGGATAAATGCCTACAGGTGTGTATGTTGGGCCAAAGGATATAAACATTTTAAAGACTTTTGAGACTTTTTTCAAATGGTTCTTCAGAAACATTGACCCCATTTACCCTCTCACAAGCAGCCTGGAAGGTGCCTGTTACCTTATACCCACACATGCATTGGCTGAACTGTGCCCATTTGATAGGCAGAGTGGTGTTTTTACTGTTGCAAGGTTGCATTTCTTTGGTTATTACTGAAGTCGAACAGTGCTTTTATTTTCCATTTAGCGAGCTGTCTGCTCATGTCTGTTTCCCACTTAAACATTGTGTTATCCACCTTTTTCTCACTGATAGATGATTTTTCTTTATAAATTGACTTTCATCTGTCATCTTTCAATTTTTCATATTTGTCTTTGGCATCTTGGATCAATTCCCATGGCGTTTCATTGCTAGTCATCTTTTTGACCGATAGTACCAAAACATATTGATGTTTCCCAGCCCACAGTTCCTCTATCTATTGTTATATGCTGTTGCTAGTGTTAAGGGTAATGAGGGTAAAAAGCCTTTATTCAGTAATGACTTGGGCAAGAAGCCTGCACACACGGCTGCTGGGTGTAGTTGTGCAAGGTGTGCTTGCCCAAGGACGCTGGGAGTCCCCTCTCCCTCCCTCGGTGGGAGTTGGGGTCAACCTTGGGATACCTGCTTGTGATTCTCAGAAAGACATATTCATCAGTGTTCTCCAGATATGCAGTCAAACTTATTCTAGGTGTGTCTGTGAGGGGTTTTTGTTTCAGTTTTTTAATTATTTATTTTCAAAGGTTTTTTGTTTAGTTTGATGAAAAAAGAATGTGGATACCATATTACAGTTACAGGTTTGAAAACTGTGTAAGAAATAATCAATTTAAAAGCAATTTCATGGGGACTTCCTAGGTGGCGCAGTGGTTAAGAATCCGCCTGCCAATGCAGGGGACACGTGTTCGATCCCTGCTCCAGGAAGTTCGCATGTGCTGCGGAGCAACTAAACCCGTGCGCCACAAGTATTGAGCTTGTGCTCTAGAGCCCTGTGTCACAACTGTTGAGCCCGTGTGCCTGTGTCACAACTGTTGAGCCCGCGTGCCTTAGTTGCTTAAGCCCATGCACCTAGAGCCTGTGCTTTTCAACGAGAAGCCACTGCAATGAGGAGCCCACACACCACAATGAAGAGTAGCCCCCCCCACCTCCACTCACCACAGCTAGAGAAAAGCCCATGTGCAGCAATGAAGATTCAGTGCAGCCAATAAATAAATAGATAAATAAATTAAAAAAAAAAAGCAATTTCATGAAGCCACAGATATTACATATTAACTTATATTGTTTAAACATTAAAAGTTGTTTTCCCATAAGATTAGTTAAATAATCTTTCGGCTTATCTTGATATCTTTCACAATTTTAATGCTTTCTTGTCATTTAATTCTAAGGAAACAGTAGGGGAGTGATCATAGAATATGAGGGTATTTTTTTGGATGAGATTAACATTTAAATGGGCAGACTTTAACAGTAGATTAGATTACAGTTTTAATTACTAGAGTAAAGTGGATTGCCCTGCTTAATGTGAGTGGACCTCATCCAAGCATATATATACAGGGCTGTACCATATTTATATGTATATATTATATTTATATATGGTAGGGCCCTCTACCATATTTATATATGATAGGGCCCTCTGCATCTGCTCGTTCTGAATCTGTGCATATGACGGGTCAACTGTACTACACCATTTTATATAAGGGTATACAAGGGACTTGAGCATCTGTGGTATCCCCAGGGGTCTTGGAACCAATTCCCTGCCAATACTGAGGGATGATTGCATAGGTGTTTGTGTGTGTTTTCTTTCTTTTCTTTCTTTTTTTTTTTAATAAGGAATTGGTTTCTGCAAACATGGAGGCTGACAAATCCAGCCTGCAGGGTGGGCTAGCAGGGTGGAGACCCAGGGAGAACCGATGTTCCAGTTTGAAGGCACTCTGCTGCGGAATTCTCTCTTACTCAAGGGAGGTCTGGTCTTTTATTTATTCAATTGCCTTCAATTGATTGAATGAGGCCCATTCACATCATGGAGGGCAACTGCTTTACTCTAGTGATTAAAATTGTAATCTAATCTACTGTTAAAGTCTACCCATCTAAATGTTAATCTCATCCATAAAACATTCTCACAGAAACACCAGAATAATGTTTGATTAAATATCTGGGGAATGCTGCCATCTATATCTCTAATAACTATATATCTGTCTGATGTAGTGATAACTGCTTTTATATTCATCTCTATTTTTCCAGTACTTAGCATGGTTGGTGAGCAACAGATATTGAATGAATGAATGGATGTGTGAAGATTGACTGAAGATGCTCGGATACTGTGGGTGACAGAATTAGGATCAGAATTTACATCCTCTGGAATTCAAGCCCTATATGTTCTCTTGCCGATTCATCAACATCTGGGTTTACAGAGGCAATCATAAAGGTCAGTCCTTCAGGAAGACTCTCCAGCCCTAGGGCTGATTCCTTCCTGAGCTGACTCCTGATACCAGCCAGGCTCCGCATCTACTGTTTCAGGGCTCTTTACAAAGCCAAGCAGAATTATCCCTTAAACAATCTCTTCCTTAAAAACTGCTGAATAATTAACAATGGAGAGGCCACTGCTGGGGAAGAACAAAAATCCTCGAGGACTGTGCTTTGACTTGCCTGTCCTGAAACCTCATGGAGTAGAGAATGCCAGAAGAATATTGCCAAGACCTGGGACCAAAATCAAGGTAATTAAATAAAATCTCAGACTCTTCCTAAGGAACAAACAAAACTTTTCATAAGGACTAATTGTTAGGAAATCTGTAGGTACTTTGCAAGTCTTAGAGGCTGGTTCATATTAGCTGGCGTTATTCTCCTTAATTGCTTCCCTTTACATATTAACTGTTTTTACTTAGGTCTCCTCTGCCTCCCACCTTTTTCTTCTCTATGGAAGCTATAGTTGATTCAACTCACTAAGATTTTACCAAGAACGAATACTAGGCCCTTTGTGGGAACATGAAATGTAAGTTGTGGCCTTACCCTCAACGTAATGAGGATAATAACAGATAACTGAAAAATTTCCAGGCAATGGGTTAAGCATTTTACATACATTATTTAATTTCCTTCTCACAGTGACCTTAGGAAGTAGTAGTAGTCTTATTATTTATTGTTTCCACTTTAAAGATGGGGAAACTGGGAACAGAGTTCCAGTATCTTGCTTTGGTCAAACAGCCAGGGTTGAAACCCACATTCATCTGGCCTCAAAGCTTGAGGTCTTAGCTGTTGCATTGTATTCCCTCTCATGATCTACTTGGTGATTTGTACAGTGGAACTCTTAGCTACGAAATCTTAAGACACAGAGAAACCATATAAAATTGTTAAAATATATTAATACTTCAATGTAAAACTATTAAAAATGGATAAATCTTTATAATCATGCAGAGATATAGGTATAGAAGATTTTCATTTTTGTTTTCAATTATTAGTATTTTTGGAGTAGTTCAGGGCCATTATAACTTTTTCTTTTCAAATAGTCTAGAAGGGTACAAGATGAAAAAGGAAAGTCTTCCACCTATATTGTATATTTGCTCTTTTATTTGAGAATATTCAATTCTGCTATAGAAGAAAAGAAAACAAATAGAACAGATGAAACTTAGAGGGAGGGTTAGGTAGATAGTGAGTAAACAAGTAGCTTGTGGGATCCCCGGAACTTATTCCTCTTACAACTGAAAATTTGTTCCCTTTGACCAACATCTCTATCTCTCCCATTTTGCAATCTTTGATCTACCTGGAATTTATTTTAGTATGGGGGAAAAAGTTTCCAGCTTTGTTTTCTCCCAAATGGTTAGCCAGTGTTCCCTTTATTGAATAATCTAACTTCCTCTATTGTTTTGAAATGCTACCTTTATCATATATAACAATTCTATACATATTTGAATCTCTTTTTCATTGATATGTCTCTCTGTTCTTTTGCTGTTCCCAAACTTTCAATTATTGTAGTTTTATATTATTTAAAAATATATGGTAATGCAATCCTTCCCATTCCACAGCAGTTATTCATTTTAAAATATTTTTTTCATGGCATATCTTGCAAATTTATAATCCATAGGAAACCCATACTTTATTCCTTTAGAATCAATTTATCTAGTCCCCCTAATAATCCTGTTAGTTTAAAAAAAATTGAGATTGGATTAAATTTAGAGATAATTGAACAAGTCTGAGATAATTTAAAGTTTAGAGATAATTAAGTTGATATTTTGTTACTATTGTCTTGCCTTGTTTAATATTAAAGTATATAATTCTATTTATTTGAATCTTGTGTGTCTTCATAGAAATTTAAAGTTTTTTCATGTAGTTCTGCACATTTCTTATATGATTCTCAAACATTTTGTCTATTTTGTGCTTTGATTAACAAGATATTCTCTTTGTTATATTTTTGAATTGGTGGTGGTTTCTTTCTGAAGCAGTGGTATAGCAGCATAGCAGCCAAAGCATAGGCTTTGGTGCCTTACTACCTAATTTAACTTTGATCTTTGGCTTTGTGAATTAGGGCAAGTTATTGAATCTCTCTATGTGCCACGATTTCCTTTTCTATAGAATGAGGATAATAGTAGTGCCTATCGAATTGTTTAGAAGATTAAGCAAATTATTTTTGAAGAGTGCTTTGAAAAGTGCCTTCCACATAGCAAGCACTTGAGATGTTAATTATGTTGCAGAGCTATTGATTTCTATCAGTTAATTTCACAATTAACCACTTTACTGAATTTTCTTAATTTTTCTAACAGTTCTTCAGAGAATCCTTTGGGTAATCAAGGTGTATTGTCATTTTATCCACCAACTTTCGAAGGTATCTCTTAGCTCCCCCACTGAATAAGATGAGGAAATTAGTGCTCAATTCACTTCCCTCCATACTGCCTTCCTCTCCCCTTCTCAGCTGCATTAAGCATACTATTACCTTTCATCATTACACTATGTTCTGTAGATGGAATGAAACTGCTTTGGTACATTCTTTGGTACATACATGTAAATGATTCTTAACCTGGGGCCTTGGAGACAATGGCAGTGGCAAGGACAGTTGCTGTGAGATAGTTTTTCATTTTCTCTGAATCCTCACATAAAAGCAGATAGAACAACTAGATAATAAATAACCATGGACAACATTTACAACACAACTAGGTTGTAAGGAGTCTCCAGGAACCCCAAAAACAGAAGCCAGTGAGGACAAACCACTACTAACGTCAGAAACTGTATTGTATCTGAATCTGTGCAGGATAAACCGCAGCAAAGCAACAGGGCATCTTACAGACCTGAGACCAGGAGAAACCCAATTGATATTCACTGACAAGCGTGGAAAGCCAATTTGAGAAAAGAACCAAATGTGAGAAGACTTTTACCCTCCAGTACTGAGTGAATGCAAGGGGCTCATGGTAAGATATGAAAGAGTTGGACCAGCCAGCAGTTTGTTGGGAGCAGAATAAAAAAATGACTGTGATAGGGAATATAGAGAGGAAGGAAAGAGAAGGTCCAGGAAAAAATGAGAGAAGAGAACAGACAGAAAGTCTTAGAAATCAAGGCATTATAATTTTGAGCCATCTCCACCTTCAAAAAAAAAAAAAAAAAAAAAAAAGAGGAGAAAACTCACCATCACCAGAACCAATAACAAAACAAGAGTTACTGATGTTACACAAAACAGAAACTCTGTGAGGTTAGAAAAGCTATGCCAATTTCTCTTTCTGAAAGTTTAGGAAAATAAACTTCACATAAAAATAAAGAACAGAAAGTTGTAGAAGTCAAATTCCATACAAAGTTATTATAAGTAAAAGAGAATAAGGAACAGAATGATATCCCTACAAACAGTGAATGCATGCCAGGAAGACCTGCCTACAGATTAGAACAGTACCCTTTTATTTCAAAATGAGCTAAAACATATTAGTAAGGTAATATTAGACATGAAAGAACAACATAATCAGAAATAGAAAATTCAGAAGTGAGGTGACGCAGAGAATTAGGCAAAATGAGGAGATAGAGAATATGTTCCAAAGAAGGAACAAGACAAAACCATAGAAGAACTAGCAAAGTGGGGATAATCAACTCAATAAAGAATTCAAGGTAATGATCATAAAAATTCTCAAAAAACTCAGGAGAAGAATAGATAAACATAGTGATAAGTTTAACAAAGACTTAGAAAATATAAAGAAGAACCAATCAGAGCAGAATAATACAATAACTGAAAAAAAAATACACTAGAAGGAATCAACAGTATATTAAGTGTTACAGAGGAATGGATAGGTGAACTGGAAGACAGAGTAGTGCAAATCACCCTCATTGAACACAAAAAAGAAAAAAAGAATTTTTAGAAATAAGGATAGTATGAGACCTCTGAGACAACATCAAGCATACTTCATGTTGGAGGCAGGAAAAGAGAGAGAGGAAAGGGCAGACAACTTATTGAAGAAATAATGGCTGACAACTTTCCTAACCCGGGGAATGAAACAGACATCCAGATCCAAGAAGCACAAAAAGTCCCAAATAAAATGAAACCAAAGAAGTCCATGCCAAGACATATTATAATTAAAATGGCAAAAATTAAAGATAAAGAGAGACTATTCAAAGCAGCAAGGGATAAGTAACTACTTATGTACAAGGTAACTCCTATAAGACAATCAGCTGACTTTTCAGCAGAAATTTTGCAGACCAGAAGGGAGTAGCACAATACATTCAAAGAAATGAAAGGAAAAAACCTAAACCAAGAATACTCAACCCAGCAAGGCTCTCATTCAGGTTTGAAGGAGATATAAACAGTTTTACAGATAAGCGAAAGCTAAGAGAATTTGGCATCACCAAAATAGCTATACAAGAAATGTTAATGGGACTTCTATAAACAGGAAAAAAAAGACCACAACTAGAAATATGAAAATTACAAAGGGAAAAGTCTCACTGGTAATGACAAACTTACAGCAAAGCTGATAGATCAACCACTTACAAATCTAGTAGGAAAGTCAAAAGACAAAAGTAGTAAAATCATCTATATCACAATAAATAGTTAAGGGATGCACAAAACAAAAAGATGTAAAATATGAGGTCAAAAGTAAATGTGGTGCAGGGGGAATATTAGAATACATTTAGACTTAAGAGATCATAAATTTAACATAATTTTACATATATATGTACGTGTATATATATATAACACACACACACACACGTATCCACAAACCAAAAACCTGTAATAGATACACACACACACACAAAAGAAAGCAATCCAAACATAATACTAAAGATAGTCATAAAATCACAAAGGAAGAGAGAAAAAGAATATAGGAACAAAAAAGAACTGCAAAACAACCAGAAAACAATGAATGAAATGTCAATAAGTACATAACTATCAATAATTACTTTAATTGCAAATGGACTAAATGCTCCATCACATAGTGGCTGCCTACAGGAGACCCACTTCATATCTAAAGACACAGAGACTAAAGTGTGGGGATAGAAAAAGGTATTCTATGCAAATGGAAACAAAAAGAAAGCTGGGTAGTAATACTTAGACAAAATAGACTTTCAAACAAAGGCTGTCACAAGTGACGAAGAAGAACATTACATTACCATCAAAGGATCAACCCAACAAGAAGATATAACAATTGTAAATATATACACACCCAATATAGAAGCATCTAAATACATAAAACAAACAAAGAGAGAAATTGACAGTTACACAATAATAGTAGGGGACTTTAACACCCCACTTACCTCAGTGGACAGATCATTCAAGCAGAAAATCAATAAGGACATATTGGCCTTAAATGATACATTATATCAAATGGACTTAATAGATATATATATAGAGAGCATTCCATCTAAAAGCAGAAGAATATACATTCTTAAAAAAAAAGAATATACATTCTTTTCAAGTGCCCATGGAACATTCTCCAGGATAGCTCACATGCTAGGTTAAAAAACAAATCTCAATAAATTTGAGAAGACTAAAATCATATCAAGCATCATTTTTGAGAATAATGGTTCTCAAACCATTGTTTTGAGAACACTTTTGAGACTAGAAGTCAACTATAAGAAAAAAACTGCAAAAAACTCAAATACGTGGAGGCTAAACAATATGCTAGTAAACAACACGTAGGTCACTGAAGAGGGAAGGAGGAAAGGAGGAAGGAAGGTAGGACATATCACCACCTATAATCTTGTTAAAAAACTAGAACCTGAGTCTGATCCAGTCTCTGGATCCAGATGCCCATTTGCAGGATTACAGAGGAGATGAACAGGCAGAACTGCAGCATGAGTATGCATTCAGCAAAGTCCAGACTACATGTTCTTCAATAGATAAATTCCAAAAAAAGAGAAAGGGATAGATGAGAAACTTGTACATTTTTAAAAGTATTAAAATTTTTAAGAATTATGAAGATTAAACTAGAATGTTTAAAGATATGCATTTGGGTGATAAAATGGGTAGTGAAGGAAATGATTACTTATAATCACCAGGAGGGTTGAGATTGGGATGGTGAAAATGGAGGAGTTTCTGGGGTGGGCAAAGTTCTATTCCTTGAAATGAGTGAAGGTTAAATGGATATTTTCCAGATAGTAATTCATTAAGCTATACTTTGTTTTGTGGGTTTCCTGAATCTTTATTGTATAGGAAGAATGGGGCACTAGTAAAAGATGTTTACAATATTTTTATTCATGTAAATATTATTTCATGTAGAACATTGATGTGCAATTGGAAGGAAATGTAGTCATATGTCACAAAAACTGAGCTTTAAGAAGCAGACTGTTCCAAATATCAAGATCAAATGGAGTCAGGAGGAAGATGGTGGAGTAGGAGGACGTGCGCTCACTCCCTCTTGCAAAAGCACCAGAATTACAACTAACTACTGAACAATCATTGACAGAAAGACACTGGAACTCACCAAAAAAGACACCCCACATCCAGAGACAAAGGAGAAGCTGCAATGAGATGGTAGGAGGGGCACAATCACGTTACAATCAAATCCCATAAATGCTGGGTGGGTGACTCACAAACTGGAGCACAGTTATACTGCAGAAGTCCACCCGCTCAAGTGAGGGTTCTGAGCCCCACATCAGGCTTCCCAACATGGGGGTCCAGCAATGGGAGGAGGAATCCCCAGAGAATCAGATTCTGAAAGCCAGCAGGATTTGATTGCAGGACCTCCACAGGACTTGTGGAAACAGAGACTCCACTCTTGGAGGGCACACAAAAAAATGTGCTCACTAGGACCCGGGGGAAGGAGCAGTGACCCCATAGGAGCCTGAACCAAACCTACCTGCTGGTGTTGGAGGGTTGCCTGCAGAGGTGGGGGGGCAGCTGTGGCTCACCAAGGAGGCAGGGGCACTGGCAGCAGGGGATTTGGGAAGTGCTTATTGGTGTGAGCCCTTCCAGAGTCTGCCATTAGCCCCACCAAAGAGCCTGTGGGCTCCAGCACTAGGTGGCCTCAGGCCAAACAACCAACAAGGTGTGAATACAGCCCCACCCATTGGCAGACAAGCAGATTAAAGTGTCACTGAGCTCCACCCACCAAATTGGATTAAAGCTTTACTGAGCTCCACCCACCCAGCCCTACCCACCATCCGTCCCTCCCATCAGGAAGCACACAGGAGGCTCCTAGATAGCTTCCTCCACAAGAGGGCAGACAGCAGTATCAAGCAGTATCAGCAGTATTTTGTCTTGTGGAACTGAAAACCACAGCCACAGAAAGATAGAGAAAATGAAAAAACAGAGAACTTTGTACCAGATGAAGGGACAGGATAAAGCCCCAGAAAAACAACTAAATGAAGAGGAGATAGGCACCCTTACAGAAAAAGAATTCAGAATAATGATAGTGAAGATGATCCAGGACTTTGAAAAAAGACTGGATGCAAAGATCGAAAAGTTGCAAGAAAAGTTTACCAAAGACCTAGAAGAATTAAAGAGAAAACAAACAGAGATATGCAACACAATAACTGAAATGGAAAATACACTAGAAGGATCCAATAGCAGATTAACTGAGGCAGAAGGATGAATAAGTGACCTGGAAGACAGAATGGTGATCCTCACTGATGCAGAAAAGAATAAAGAAAAAAGAATGAAAAGAACTGAAGACAGCCTAAGAGACCTCTGGGACAATGTTAAACGCACCAACATTCGCATCATAGGGATCCCAGAAGGAGACGAGAGAGAGAAAGGACCTGAGAAAATATTGGAAGAGATTATAGTTGAAAACTTCCCTAGCACGGGAAAGGAAATAGCTACCCAAGTGCAGGAAGCGCAGAAAGTCCCAGGCAGGATAAATCCAAGGAGAAACACGCCAAGACATATAGTAATCAAGTTGACAAAAATTAAAGACAGAGAAACGTTATTAAAAGCAACAAGGGAAAAACGACAAATAACATACAAGGGAACCCCCATCAGGTTAACAGCTGATTTCTCAGCAGAAACTCTGCAAGCCAGAAGGGAGTGGCATGATATATTTAAAGTGATGACAGGGAAGAAGCTACAACTAAGAATACTCTACCCAGCAAGGATCTCATTCAGATTCAATGGAGTAATCAAAAGCTTTCCAGACAAGCAACAGCTAAGAGAATTCAGCACCACCAAACCAGCCCTAAACAAATGCTAAAGGAACTTCTCTAAGCGGGAAACATAAGAGAAGAAAAGGACCTACAAAAACAACAACAAAACAATTAAGAAAATGGTAATAGGAACATACATATTGACAATTACCTTGAATGTAAATGGACTAAATGCACCAACCAGAAGACACAGACTGGCTGAATGGATACAAAAACAAGACCCATATATATGCGGCCTACAAGAGATCCACTTCAGACCTAGGGACACATACAGACGGAAAGTGAGGGGATGGAAAAAGATATTCCATGCAAATGAAAATCAAAAGAAAGCTGGGGTAGCAATAGTTACATCAGATAAAATAGACTTTAAAATAAAAAATGTTACAAGAGACAAGAAAGGACATTACATAAAGATCAAGGGATCCATCCAAGAAGAGGAGATAACAATTATAAATATATATGCACCCAATATAGGAGCACCTCAGTACATAAGGTAAATGCTAGCAACTATGAAAGAGGAAATGCAAGGCAGAAATAGAGACACAGGTGTAGAGAACAAACACATGGACACCAAGTGGGGAAAGCGGGGAGGGTTGGGGGGGAATGAACTGGGAGATTGGGACACCAAATTGTACTCTCTAAATATATGCTGTTTATTGTCTGTTAACTGTATCTCAATAAAAGTTCTTAAAAAAAAAAAAGCAGTCAGGAAATAAAATTACAGCTTGAAAAAAAAAAAAAAGATCAAATGGATTGCCATCACACATTCACAATGGTTTAAAATGATTCTGCATTTTAGTTAGCTTCATAACTTGTCATTTTCATATTTCCATCCCTCCCAACCCTGAATTTCTGTTTTCCTTTTTGCCTTGTGGACAAAAGAAACATTTATCTTCATGTTATCACCAAGACCACCCAGCTGCTTGATCAGGTTATCAATATGAATTCATTTCTTCTTGAAGACTTGTTCTCAGAGATCTCCAATTTTTTTGTTTTAATTTGGACTGATTACTTCCTAAGCTGTTGTATGACAATTATCCTGTTTTTTTTTTTTTTTTTTTTTTTTTTAAATTGGGCTACTGATTTAGGTCCCCCGTTTAGTAGGTCTCATGTTTTCCTTTCCGTTTGGATTTTTTTTTCTTCTTGGTTTGCTGGTTACTTTTAAATGAATTTATTTTCCAAAAAGATTGTGTGAGACGTCATTTTTTAGTTCTTGTATGGGAGACAATGTCATTATTTTTAGCTCACACTTCATTGAGAGCTTGACTATGTACAGAATATTAGGTTCAAAATAATTTTTCCCTTAGAACTTTGAGAACTATTTTCTAACAGCTTAATGTTGTTGATGCATGTGACAGTGATCTAATTCTTGTTCTTTATAGTTAACTTTTTTTTTTTCAGTCTCAAGACAAAAGGATCTTCCTTTGTCCTTGATGTTCAGATATTTTACAATGATGTACCCTAGTGTGGGTCAACTACCCTACTCTGTAGTTGCTGAGCACTTATAATCTCAAGCTAGCTATTTTTCTTTAGCTCTGAGAAATTTTCTTCTGTTATTTATTTCCTATTTTCATCTCCTGTATTTTCACTATTTTCTCTTTCTGAAACTCATATGGGGGATAATTCCTAGACAAGTCCTCTATATGACTCAACATTTTCCTTATACTTTCTATTTCTTGGATTTTGCTCTACATTCCAGGAGATCTCTGTGACTTTTTCTTGTAGGCTCTCTAATAACTTAAAAATATTTACTCATCTTATTTTTTATTGTTCCTTTATAGAAGCCTGCTCCAGGTTTTCCAGGCCTTGTTGTCTTAAACCTCTGTAGGTATACTGACTAAAACTAGTTTTTAGTTTTGAGGTCAAATGTTTGGTCATCTAGGTCCTTCTATTTTGTACCATTGCTTTCCCACTGTTGCATAGATCTGCAGATCCTTTGCATGGAAGTTGTCATTGTCAGCCTGGAACTAGTGTGTGTGGACTGGCAGCCTTTGCTATAGGGTAGCTGGGCAAGGAGGCAAATGCTAGCCAAGAAGGGCTTGACTCTGGAATTATATAGTAGTCATGGTTCTTTGGATATGAAGGAAACTTACAGAAAAGATATGGGGTAGTGTATAAATCTAGGGGAAAATAGAAGAACCAGGGTCAGGGTAAGGCAGGAGTGGGGACCCACAGCAACCAGAATATCACCAGGGATTGACCTCTATGCAACAACCAAGGTTTAAGAACCAACAGTTTCTTCAGGATGGAAGAAAGAACTTGAGCTGTATTTGGTCTTTGTGTTTGTCTGTTAGATGATCTGATTGGCCTCATTTGGGTCAAGTGTCCACCCCCTTGGCCAAGAGGTGAAACTTTGGTATGCAGTTTCTTGATTGACCAGACTGTAGGCAATTCAAGTTGAATGTTTCCTCAAAACAAAATTGGAGTTCTAAAAGAAAGGGGAATGCATGCATTCCCAGCCAAAAGGAGAGGTACCCATTGCAGTTTTCAGCACATGAACCAGCAATCTTGGTCCTACCTGAAAAGACGATTCATTTTCTTTAGTAGTATCTTGCTTTTTTCCAAGGAGTAATCCTTCAGCTGACAGTTGTTCTTTATTTTTTTTTTTGTAAATTTATTTATTTATTGGCTGCATTGGGTCTTTGTTGCTGCCCGCAGGCTTTTTCTAGCTGCGGTGAGTGGGGGCTACTCTTCATTGTGGTGTGTGGGCTCCTCATTGTGGTGGCTTCTCTTGTTGCAGAGCACGAGCTCTCGGTGTGCGGGCTTCAGTAGTTGTGGCACACAGGCTCAATAGTTGCGGCTCGAGGGCTTAGTTGCTCTGTGGCATGTGGTATCTTTCTGGTGCAGGGATCAAACCTGTGTCCCCTGCATTGACAGGTGGATTCTTAACCACTGCACCACCTAGGAAGTCCCTGACAGTTGTTCTTGAAATGTAAAGGTGTAGCCAACCCTTCCAGGGACAGGCATTCAGTTTATCATGCTAATTTCTGCTCTCCTTCCCAATCCTACTCTCTATTTCTGCTGACCTTGATCTCAGAGCCCGCCCCCCCCCCCCAAATGATTCCAAGCTTAGCTACAGCTTTCTCTGCTGTTAATTCAGGGATTTTACTCCTTCCTCTCTGTTTTGTTAAACTGAAGTATAGTTGATTTATAGCACTGTGTTAATTTCAGGTATACAGCAAAGTGATTCAGGTATATATATATATATATATATATATATATATATATATATATTTCAGGTTATTTCCCATTATAGATTATTACAAGATGTTGAATATAGTTCCCTGTGCTATACAGTAAATCCTTGTTGCTTATCTGTTTTATGTATAGAAGTTTGTATTTGGGGAGAGAATCAAGATGGCGGAGTAGGAGGATGTGCGCTCCCTTCCTCTTGCTAGAGCACTGGAATTACAACTAACTGCTGAACAACCATCGACAGAAAGACACTGGAACTCACCAAAAAAAAAAAAAAAAAAAAACCCCGTCTAGAGACAAAGGAGAAGCTGCAATGAAATGGTAGGAGGGGTGCAATCGCATTACAATCAAATCCCATAAATGCTGGGTGGGCGACTCACAAGCTGGAGAATAGTTATACCGCAGAAGTCCTGATGGTTCTGAGTCCCACGTCAGGCTTCCTAACATGGGGGTCCAGCAACGGGAGGAGGAATCCCCAGAGAATCAGACTTTGAAAGCCAGTGGGATTTGATTGCAGGACCTCCACAGGACTGGGAGAAACGGAGACTCCACTCTTGGAGGGCACACAAAAAAGTGTGGTCACCAGGACCCAGGGAGAAGGAGCAGTGACCCCATAGGAGACTGAACCAGACCTAGCTGCTGGTGTTGGAGGGTTGCCTGCAGAGGTGGGGGGGCAGCTGTGGCTCACCGAGGAGACAGGGGCACTGGCAGCAGGGGTTCTGAGAAGTGCTCATTGGCGTGAGCCCTTCCAGAGTCCACTATTAGCTCCAACAAAGAGCCTGTAAGCTCCAGTACTGGGTCGCCTCAGGCCAAATGACCACCAGGGTGGGAACACAGCCCCACCCATTGGCAGACAAGCAGATTAAAGTGTCACTGAGCTCCACCCACCAAATTGGATTAAAGTTTTACTGAGCTCCACCCACCCAGCCCTACCCACCATCAGTCCCACCCATCAGGAAGCACCCACGAGCCTCCTAGACAGCTTCCTCCACAAGAGGGCAGACAGCAGAATCAAGCAGTATCAGCAGTATTTTGTCTTGTGGAACTGAAAATCACAGCCACAGAAAGACACAGAAAATGAAAAGGCAAAAGACTTTGTACCAGATGAAGGGACAAGATAAAACACCAGAAAAACAACTAAATGAAGAGGAGATAGGCACTCTTCAGGAAAAAGAATTCAGAATAATGATGGTGAAGATGACCCAGGACTTTGAAAAAAGATTGGATGCAAAGATCGAAAAGTTGCAAGAAAAGTTTACCAAAGACCTAGAAGAATTAAAGAGAAAACAAACAGAGATATGCAACACAATAACTGAAATGGAAAATACACTAGAAGGATCCAATAGCAGATTAACTGAGGCAGAAGGATGAATAAGTGA
Source organism: Hippopotamus amphibius kiboko (assembly GCF_030028045.1). NCBI lineage: Eukaryota > Metazoa > Chordata > Mammalia > Artiodactyla > Hippopotamidae > Hippopotamus > Hippopotamus amphibius. Next base: position 132,333,146 of record NC_080190.1, on the reverse strand, counting down.
CCTGGAAGACAGAATGGTGGTAATAACTGATGTGGAAAAGAATAAAGAAAAAAGAATGAAAAGAACTGAAGACAGCCTAAGAGACCTCTAGGACAACATTAAACGCACCAACATTTGCAATCTAGGGATCCCAGAAGGAGACGAGAGAGAGAAAGGACCTGAGAAAATATTGGAAGAGATTATAGTTGAAAACTTCCCTAGCATGGGAAAGGAAATAGCTACCCAAGTGCAGGAAGCACAGAGAGTCCCAGGCAGGATAAATCCAAGGAGAAACACGCCAAGACATATAGTAGTCAAACTGACAAAAATTAAAGACAGAGAAAATTTAAAAGCAACAAGGGAAAAATGACAAATAACATACAAGGGAACCCCCATCAGGTTAACAGCTGATTTCTCAGCAGAAACTCTGCAAGCCAGAAGGGAGTGGCATGATATATTTAAAGTGATGACAGGGAAGAAGCTACAACTAAGAATACTCTACCCAGCAAGGATCTCATTCAGATTCAATGGAGAAATCAAAAGCTTTATAGAAGTTTATATTTGTTAATCCCATACTGCTAATTTATCTCCCCACCTCCCTTTCCCCTTTGGTAGCCGTAAGTTTGTTTTCTTTGTCTGTGAGTCTGTTTCATATATAAATCCATTTGTATTATTTTTTAGACTCCATGTATAAGTGATATCATATAGTACTCGTCTTTCTCTGACTTATTTCACTAAGTACAATACTCTCTATGTATCCATGTTGCTGCAAGTAGCAATATTTTATTCTTTTTACAGCCAAGTAAAATCCCATTTTGTGTGTGTGTATCATATCTTCTTAAGATAATTGTCTTGATGGGCACTTGGGTTAGTTCCACTTCTTGGCTATTGTAAATAATGCTGTTATGAGCATTGAGGTGCATGTGTCTCTTAGAATTAGATTTTTGTTTTTTTCTGGATATTTACCCAGGAGCGGGATTGCTGAATCATATGGTAGCACTGTTTTTAGTTCTTTAAGAAACCTCCATACTGTTTTCTATAGTGGGTGCAGCAATTTACGTTTCCACCAACAGTTCCACCACACTCCACCAAAGGAATGTTCCTTTTTCGCCATACCCTCTCCAGCATTTGTTATTTGTAGGCCTCTTGATGATAGTCAGCCTGGCCAGTGTGAGATGATACCTCATTGTGGTTTTAATTTGCATTTCTCTAATAATTAGCATCTTTTCATGTGCCTGTTGGCCATCTGTTTGTCTTCTTTGGAGAAATATCTATTTAGGTCTTCTGCCCGTTTTTTGATTGGGTTGTTTGCTTTTTTAATATAGACTTGTATGAGCTGTTGGTATATTTTGGATGTTAGCCTTTTGTCAGTCACATCATTTGCAAATATTTTCTCCCATTTTGTAGCTGGTCTTTTCATTTTGTTTATGGTTTTCTTTGCCATGCAAAAACTTTTAAGTTTGATTAGATCCCTTTTTGTTTTTATTTCTTTTGCCTTGGGAGACTGATCTAAAAAAAATATTACTATGAATTGTGTCAGAGAATATTTTGCCTATATTCTCTTCTAGGAGTTTTATGGTGTCATGTCTTATATTTAGGCCTTTAAACCATTCTGAGTTTATTTTTGTGATGTGAGGGGGTATTCTAACTTCACTGATTTACATGCTGCTATTCACCCTTCCAAGCACCACTTGTTGAAGAGAGTGTCTTTTCTCCATTGTGTATTCTTGCCTCCTGTGTTGTAGATTAATTGACTGTAAGTGTGTGGATTTTTTTCTGGGTTCTCTATTCTGTTCTGTTGATCCATATGTCTGTCTTTGTGCCAGTTTGCACAAAGTGCCTTGATTGCACTATAGTCTGAAGTCTGGAAGGGTTATGCCTCCAGTTTGTTCTTTTTCCTCAGGATTGCCTTGGCCATTCTGGGACTTTTGTGGTTCCATACAAATTTTAGGATTATTTTTCTAGTTCTGTGAAAAATGTCATGGGCATTTTGATGGGGGTCACATTAAATCTGTACATGGCTTTGAATAGTATGTTCATTTTAACAATATTAATTCCTCCAATCCAAGAGCTTGGGATATCTTTCAATTTCTTTGAATCATCTTCAGTCTCCTTTATCAATGTTTTATAGTTTTCTGTGTATAGGTCTTTCACTTCCTTGGTTAAGTTTATTCCTAGGTATTTTATTATTTTTTTGATGTGATTTTTAAATGAGATTGTGTTTTTACTTTCTCTTTCTGATATTTCATTGTTAGTATAAAGAAATGCAACATATTTCTGTATGCTAATCTTGTATCCAGTTACCTTCCTGAATTCATTTATTAGTTCTAATAGTTTTTGTGTGGAGACTTTAGGGTTCTCTATGTAGAATATCATGTCATCTGCAAATAGTGACAGTTTTACCTCTTCCCTTCCAATTTGGATACATTTTAATTTAATTTTTTCTTCTCTGATTGCTGTGGCTAGCACTTCCAATACTATATTGAATAGAAATGATGAGAGTGGGCATCCTTGTCTTGCACCTGAATTTACTGGAAAGGCTTTCAGCTTTTCACTGTTAAGTATTATGTTGGCTGTGGGTTGGTTGTAAATAGCTTTTATTATGTTGAAATATGTTCCTTCTATAGCCACTTGGGTGAGAGTTTTTATCATGAATGGAAGTTGAATTCTGTCAAGTGCTTTATCTGCACCTATTAAGATGATCATGTGGTTTTTGTCTTTCCTTTTGTTAATGTGGTGTATCACATTGATTGATTTGCAACCATCCTTGCAACTTCAGAATGAATCCAACTTGATTGTTATATGATCCTTTTTATATATCGTTAGACTCATTTGCAAATATCTTGTTGAGGATTTTTGCATCTATGTTCATCAAAGATTTTGGCCTGTAATTTTCTTTTTTTGTAGTGTCTTTGTCTGGTTTTGGTATGAGGGGGATGGTGGCTTCACAGAGTGATTTTGGAAGTATTCGCTCATCTTCAATTATTTGGGAGAGTTTGAGAAGGATTTGTATAAGTTCTTCTTTGTATGTTTGGTAGAATTCCCCAGTGAAGCCATCTGATCCTGGACTTTGGTTTTTAGGGAGTTTTGTTTTGTTTTTTTAAATTACATATTTGATTTCACTTCTAGTGATTGGTCTGTTCAAATCATCTCTTTCTATTGACTTAGTTTTGTCAGGCTGTATGTTTCTAGAAACTTGTCCATTTCTTCTAGATTGTCCAGTTTGTTGGCATATAACTGTTCATAGTATTCTCTTATGATTTTTTGTATTTCTATGGTATCAGTTGTTATCTCTCCTCTTTTATTTATTATTTTATTTGAGTCTTCTCTCTTTTCTTCTAGGTGAGCCTGGCTAGAGGTTTGGTAACTTTGTTTATCTTTTCAAAAAACCAGCTCTTGGAAGGCCTGTATTGCTATGAACTTCTCTTTTATAACTGCTTTTGCTGCAGCCCACAGATTTTGTAAGGTTGTGTTTTCATTTTTGTTTGTCTTGAGGTATTTTCTAATTTCCTCTTTGATTTAATCATTGACCCATTGCTTTTTTAGTAGCATGTTGTTTAGTCTCCATGTGTCATTCTTTTCCCATTTTTCTTTCTGTGGTTGAATTCTAGTCTCATACCATTGTGGTCAGAAAACATGCTTGAAATAATTTTTATCCTCTTAAATTTGTTGATGCTTGTTTTGTGATCTAGCATCTGGTCTATCCTAGAAAAGGTCATATGCACATTTGAAAAGAATGTGTATTCTGGTGTTTTGATTGTAGAGTCCTGTAAATTTCAATTAAGTCCAACCTGTCTATTGTGTCATTTAGAACTTCTGTTGCCTCATTGATTTGCTGTCTGGATAATCTGTCCATTGATGTCAGTGGGGTATAAAAGTCTCCTGTTATTACTGTATTTTGTCAATATCTCCCTTTATGTCTATTAGTATGTGTTTTATATATTAAGGTACTTCTATATTGGGTGCATGTATATTAATGTGTGTAATACTCTCTTCCTATATTGATCCCTTTATCATTATCTATTGTCCTTCTTTGTCTTTTGTTATAGCCTTTGTTTTAAAGTCTATTTTGTCTGATATAAGTATCACTACCCCCCTTTCTTGTCATTTCCACTTGCGTGAAACATCTTTTTCCATCCCTCACTTTTAGGCTGTGTGTCTTTCACTCTGAAGTGAGTCTCTTATAGGCAGCATGTTTGTTTGTTTGTTTTTTCTACCCAAACTACCACTCTATGTCTTTTTTTTTAAATTATTTATTTATTTTGGCTGAGCTAGGTCTTAGTTGTGGCATGTAGGATCTTCATTGTGGCATACAGGATCTTTAGTTGCAGCATGCAGACTTCTTAGTTGTGGCATGTGGACTTCTTAGTTGCGGCATGCAGACTCTTAGTTGCGGCATGTGAACTCTCAGTTGTGGCATGCTTGTGGGATCTAGTTCTCTGACCAGGGATTGAACCTGGGCCCCCTGCATTGGGAGCACAGAATCTTACCCACTGGACCACCCAGGAAGTCTCAGCCACTCTGTGTCTTTTGATAGGCATATTTACTCCATTGATATTTAAAGTAATTATTGATAGGTATGTACTTATTGCCATTTTAAACCTTGTTTTCCAGTTGTTTTTGTAGTTCATCTTCCTTCCCTCATCTCCCAAAAGAAACAAATGAGGATTTGTTAAATTCTCAAAAGTTTAAGTTCCTCTATTCTGATCACTTATGAGTTAAATAAGATTTTAACCTTTGGTGGGGGGGAGCTTAGAATAGTTAAAAAAATAGAAATCAAAAAAGCTACGAGTTTGGCCTAGGCCTTGTCACTTACTAGTGTGTGACCTTCAGGAGGTCTCTGAGCCTTAGTTTTAACATCTGAAAAATGAGGCTAGTACTGCCTTTGCTTTCCTAACCTGACTGTCATAAACATTATATATGAAGAACCATGATCTAGCAGTAAAGAATGTGCCTTGTAATGCAGGGGACGTGAGTTTGATCCCTGGTCGGGGGAGTAAGATCCCACATGTCATGGTGCAACTAAACCCCTGCACCACAACTACAGAGCCAATGCATCCTAGAGACTGCACACCACAACTAGAGAAGGGAAAATCTGCATGCCACAACTAGAGAAAATCCCACGTGCCTCAGTGAAGATCCCGTGTGCCACAACTAAGACCCAATGAAGCCCTTACCCCCCAAAAAACAAAAACAAAACCCAAAAAAAACAAAAACAAAAGAAAAGAAAAAAGCCACTTTGTTCACTACTGTATAAATGAAAGATATTGTTCAGAAGGATCAGCACTGCTGAAGCAACACTTTAAATTACCTTAAGCCCATGGGCACTAGAGAAAGTGTGACTCTGGTACAGAAACTAGATTTTAATGATAAGATATGAACTGTACCATAGGCAGTGTTGGCCGTAAGGGTGTATTTGCTTCTTCAACAAATGTTCACTAAGCACCTTCTTCCTGTCTGGCACAGTGTAAGGCACTGGGGATATAATGGTGAATAAGTGAGTGTCGTGCCTGCCTGCACCGAGGTCATAGACTAGAGGGGGAGAGGGACGTTATCTAAATAACCACCTAACTTAATATAGTAGAATGTATACTGCATGAGAGAAGAGACTTTGGTTACTGCTGTGTCCACAGTGCCTAGAATGCTAAGTCCTTAATAAATATTTTTTGGACTGATGGTAATCCCTGGGAACGAAAAGTCCAGAAAGTTCTGAGTAAACATCAGGGGATCTAGTGTAGACTTGAGAGTTAAGGGCTTCTCTGAGCAAATCATGTTTGAGCCAAGATCTTAAGAATAAATAAGTTATTTCCTCCCTCAATCCCTGGGTAGGAAAGGAGTGTTTTAAGCCCAGGGAGTGAGAGAGGAAAGAACTTGGCATGTTATGGCAAATGAAAGGAGGTAAGAATATTGAAATAGCCTAGAAAGGGGGTTGGCAGGAATAGGGAGGGAGCCAGGAGTGGAGTGGGAGGCAGGGACTTTCTCACAGAGACTTTTGGAACTTAAAGACTGTGGAGCAAGTGAAAGGCTTTGAGCAGAGGAAGGTCAAGTTGAGATCTGTATTTTAAAGCAATAACTCTGTAGTCTGTGAATTCAGAGAAACCTTTTAGGTGGCAGTTGCTGAAATTTTGACAAGAGAGGACATTAGTTTGGACTAGGGCCATTAGGGGGATATAGAGAGAAGTGCATGAAATCAAGAACGATTTTGAAGTTGTATCAACAAGACTTTGAGATGGATTGGATGTGAGAAAAGAGAGAGATGAAATAGTCAAGCTTGACTCCTGAATTCCTGTTTGTAGCTGAATAGATTGGGGTACATCCACTGAAACAGGGAACTCAGTGAGGTGTTGACTAAATGTAAAAAGTATCTTCTGAAAGAATGAGCCCTTGGACCTCCCTGGTGGCTCAGTGGTTAAGAATCCGCCTGCCAATGCAGGGGACATGGGTTCGAGCCCTGGTCCAGGAAGAGTCCACATGCTGTGGAGAAACTAAGCCCATGTGCCACAACTCCTGAGCCTGTGCTCTAGAGCCCATGAGCCACAACTATTGAGCCCATATGCCACAACTACTGAAGCCTGTGCATCTAGAGCCCATGCTTCACAACAAGAGAAGCCACTGCAATGAGAAGCCTGCGCACTGCAAGGAAGAATAGCTTCCACTCACTGCAAATAGGGAAAGCCCGAAGCAAAGACCCAACGCAGCCAATGAATGAATGAATGAATAAATAAATAAATGAAATTAAAAAAAAACAAAATGAAAGCATGAGCCCTTGGATGCACATAACTGAAGAATTCTGCCTAACTCTCACGAGCTACTTGTTGGCTAATTGTCTATGTTTAACATCTCCCCTAAATTTAACTTAAACTCATATAACTTACTTACATATTGTGGGTTTGATCCATCCACTTATTTCTATTGTCTTTTCTAGCAGAGATAAGTATTCTCAATAATAAAACACACATTAATACTCTATTAAAAGTCTTTTGAGTTCTTTAAAACACCTAGCACAGAGCCTAGTACTTTATAGGCAACCAAAAATAGAGAGTAGCTATTAACATGTTCCTATCTTATATGTAGATATATCCTACTTTAGTCAAACAAAATATGTAAAAATCTGGATTAAAAATGTATTTAAGGTAATGATTATTTACTTTAAAAAGTGTTGTTTCAGTTTATAAAATTCTCCAGAGTAAGTTCTCCTGGTGTATTTAAAATATGATTCAGTTTACAACAATCATAATTATATATATAATCTCGGGTAATTTACATAAAGTGAGGTACCTTTAGATTACATAGGACGTTGTTTGTTATCTCTACTTCTCAGTGGACTGTTACCTTGTTCTGCCTTAAAAACAGCACTTGAAAAAGGCAGGAAATTTAAACACTGGAAACCTTGAAACTGGACAGGTGGATTATATCAGTTGGGATAACAGTTTGGTTGCTATTGCAAAGGACAAGATAATAGTGACTTGGACAAGATAGAAGTTTCTTTTTGTGGTAGGCAGAATAATGGCCTCTCCAAAATATATATGACCTAATCTCTAGAACCTGTGAATGTTATCTTACATGAAAAAAGGAAATTTGTAAAGGTGATTAAGGTTACAGACCTTGAGATTGGGATGTTTTCCTGTATTATCTGGATGAGCTCTTAAAAGCAGAGAACTTTTCCTGACTATGGTCAGAAAGGGATGTGATGATGAAGGAGGGTCAGAGAGGTTGACATGACAGAGACTCAACCTGCCATTCCTGGCTTTAAAGATGGATGAAGAGAAGGAACCACAAGCTAAGCAATGTGGTGGCCTCCAGAAGCTGGAAGAGGCAAGGAAACAAATTCTCCCCACAAACATTCAGGAAGGATCCTAGCCTTGCCAGCACATCTGTAGTAGTTTGCCCTGTGAGATCTTGTCCCACTTCTGACCTATAGAATTGTAAAATAATAAAAGTGTGTTGTCTTAAACCACTTAATTTGTGTTAATATATTATAGCAGCAGTCGAAAACTAATAAAGATTTTGGTACCTGAAAGTTGGGTGCTGCTGTAACCAGTACTGAAAAATGTTGAAATAGATTTGGAGTTGAGAAGTGGGCAGAGGCTGGAAGAATTTTGAGGAGACTAAATTGCCTTAGACTGATGGTGGAAATATAGATGTTAAAGTCTCTGCTGATGAGGGCTCAGAAGAATCATCGTAGAGGATATCAAAATGGCTGTAAACAGACTATTAATAGAAATCTGGCCCTTAAGGACACTTCTGATGAGGATGCAGGAGGAAGTGAGGAACATGTTATTGGAAACTGGAGGAAAGTGGGTCCTTGTTATATAGTGGCAATGTTAGCAGAATTGTAACTTGCATTTATGGGCAAAGCAAAGCCTGTAAATGATGAACTTGGATATTTAGCTGGGGAGATTTCCATGCAAAGAGTTGAAAGTGCAGCCTGGTTTCTGCTTGCTGCTTATAGTAAAATGCAAGAGGAGAGAGATCATGGTTAAACAAAAAAGACCCAAGACTTGGTGTTTTGGGAAACTCTCAGCCTGTTGAGATTGCAAAAGATTCTAAAATTGAGAGATTTATTGTTAGGAAAGCATGCTCCAAAGAAAAAGCTGAGGGTATGGCTGTAAACCTTTTGCTAATACCTTAGAAAAATCAAAAGGTATTGGTATCCAGTCACACAAAAGGCTTTTTGAAAGGTGTGGCTCACAGATCCCCTCAATCAAACCAGAGAACATAGAGAAAGCTTAAGGGCATTGTCCCTCATCCATTTCAGTATAAGCAAAAACACAGATGGGATTATCTAGCAGAGATCTGTGGACAAGCCTCTTGCCTAATGGAGTGAATCCTTGTGACACACACAGGAGACTCGTAATGGTCTTCTTTTTTAAAAAGTTAATTAATTAATTATTTTAAATTTTTGACTGTGTTGGGTCTTCGTTGCTGTGCGCAGGCTTTCTCTAGTTGTGGAGAGTGGGGGCTATTCTTCTTTGCCATACATGGGCTTCTCATTGTGATACGTGGGCTTCTCACTGCAGTGGCTTCTCTTGTTGCAGAGCACTGGTGCTGGCCTCAGTAGTTGTGGCCCATGGGCTTAGTTGCTCTGCGGCATGTGGGATCTTCCCAGACCAGGGCTTGAACCTGTGTCCCCTGCATTGGCAAACAGATTCTTAACCACTGTGCCACCAGGGAAGTCCCTAGCAATGTTCTTAATAATTTTGCACCAGCAGAAGCACTGTCAGTTTAGACTGAAAGGGGCAGAAGAAAATGGGAAAATGCTATTGGACACCCAAAGTTCTAGAGGTGAGAAGCAGTCTGCCAAAACTACTCAGTTGCAAATATGTATCACATTTTATGAAAAGGGGAAGGCATGTAGATGGAAAAGGAAGAAGGAAGAATTTAAAAGGAGGGTATTTCTGGGTTCCCTTCCTGTGCAAATTGGGACTGCAGTTTGTTTGTGATGAGCTACAAGTAAGCCTGCATTCTTTTTGGTAAAGGACTGTGGTTGTGTTTCCAGATGTTGTAGAGCAGAACATCAGAGTTATATTTATAAGCAGTTTACACAATTATATCTAGAATGATCCATGTTATTTTGATGATACAAGAAGCTAGTATGGAGAACTAGCACAATTTTTCAAGGAGATGTTAAAATTAGCCTCAGCCAAGCTTAGTTATTTGAAGAAAACAACTTTTCATGCCAATAGATGTGGAAAAAAGGGAAATATGGTGACATAAGAGTAGAGTTGAGCAAGACATTAGTACCATAGTTTTAAAAAGTGCTGGCAGTTTTCATTTTGAAATGCATCTTTCACCTAGCTGGCAGCTGATTGGCTATATTTCCAAAGACTTGTATATTCATTTAACAACAGACTTGAAATATCTTCTGTGTGTGCCTAGCTTTATGCTAGGTTCTAGGGAGAACAGAGCTCATTAAAATGTATCCCCGCTTGCGTAGACTGAAATAAATGGCTCCAAATTCCTCCCATCCCTGTGTCCAGTTTCCCTGGCAGTGTGACTCTGCCTCTCCTCCCAGCAATCGGTGAAGTCTTTTTTCTACCATCTTGAACACAGGCGGATCCTGTGACTTGCTTTCTTCAATAGAATGTGGCAAGGGAGACATTTGTGGGAGTTCTCAACTATGGGAGTTCCAGGGCTTGCAGCCTCCAGTCTTGCTTCCTTGGAATTCTGCTGATGCGATGGGAAGAAGGCAGCCTCCTTGGTAGTGAGAAAGCACGTGGAGAGAAAGAAGCCCAGCTGGGAGCCAGCACTAATTGTCAGTCACATGAGTGAAGTAATTTTGGGTCACCCAGTCCCTGATGAATTGCTAAATGATAATTATGATAAGAGTAAGCCCAGGTGAGACCGGGGAAAGGAAAACATCCATCTGAATCTAGCCCAAACCAATGTTAATAAATTATAGTTGTTTTAAGCCACTAAATTTGGGGTGGTTTGTAACACCACAGTATGTTACTGCTATTGAGGGGTTCCCTGTCTAATGAGTGTATTTCTACAGATTTTTCATTCTAAAAGACTTACTTAAGAATTCTATGTTTAAATTTTCAGTAACTCAACCCATTGAATTTCCCACATTCACATATGTATTCTATTTTACCTTTTACTCCAGATTTTCTTGATCTCATGTGCTACTTTTGGACTTTGCTAATAAGGATGTATTCAATTTTAGATTTAGTGTCTCAAGAGAAGTTACCCTGGGGTTTATGTTGAACTCCTATTTGGTAAAAGCTGTTTTATACCACAAGAAGGGAGGGAGGGACCTGCGGCAGCGAGGGGCTCTAAACTATTTGGGTTCATTGTGAGAAGTGGGGCTATAGTTCTTTTTGGACAGGTTGTGTCTCCTGACTCTGATTCTGAGTGTTCTAGACTCCTTTTGCTCCACTATCATTTAAAACAGAATTTACATTTCAGGGATGCAAAGGAAGCCCTTAAAGAAATCTTTCTTGAGTGGCATGTAGGAGAGATTGCCTTTCCATGGTTATCAATCAGGTAAAACCCATCATACCCTAGTGGAGTTCTCCTCAGCAAGGGGCCCCATCTGGGCTGGCCCCAAATGGGAGTTTGTCTGTATTCATGGATAAGGGAACTTCATGATGGCAGGGGATATGCTTCTTTGGTACAGGGACGTGCCCACCAGTGACTGCATGCTTCAGGTGATAAGTGAATGAAACTAGGCTTGTATCTAGGAGATCAAAATATTTAGGATCTTTTGTGTAATATGATGTGTCTGTCTTTTTCTAAAACTCCCATTGGTTCTCAGTGATATATTGTTTTGTTCTCAGTGATATATTCTTTCCTCTTACTTCATGTTTGCGTGTTATATTTCTCCCTAATTTATGGTGAGAATTGAGGCATTGTAACAGTTAATATTAATTAGCTTATATTACTCAGTGCAGAACAAGAGAGAGAGTATGCTGCTTGTCTCTGCTTATTTAAATAAGCGACCTACAGAGGATTTTATAGGAGGAATCGCAATCTTATCACCAACATTGTAAGGCCTTAGTCACTAAGAAGTTACGTAGCAGTTTTAATGATTTTGTGATATGTGAGTTTTTCTTTTAATCGATCCATCACTTGCCCTATTTGACTTCTAAGATTCTCAGAAGTAGGTACAGCTGACCCTTGAACAGCATGGGGGTTGGAGTGCCCACCAGAGTCAAAAATATGCATGTAACTTATAGCTGGCCCTCTGTATCCTTGGTTCCTCTGTATCCACAGTTCTGCATTCACAGATTCAACCAACTGTGGGTTTCGGATCTTGTAGTATCATAATATTTACTACTGAAAAAATCTGTGTGTAAGTGGACCCGCACAGTTCAAACCTGTGTTGTTAAAGGGTCAACTGTATCTGAAAAGGCTTATTAGAATACCAGTTGAAGGTACAATAGTACACTGTATAGCACAGTAGTAATTTTATTAAATGTATATGAAATCCTAAACTGGTTAATATTTGAAAATTTTTAATGCTCATCGAGATTTCTGAGGAGCTCATTTTATGTCCAGAAAGGTTCTGGAGACAGGACTGGTCTTTCATAGTACTTTTGAGGAAAACTGGCAGGCCCATAGTTCTTTTCTGGGAAAAGCAAGACTAGATGGCTCTTTATTCTTGGTTTCTATTCTGTAGCCATGTAACCCCACAACCATGGCCACAGCTGATGGGACCAGGGACTAATGGACTGATGAGTTGATAACTGGCCCAGAGAGAGCTATAGGTCAGATGAGATTGGAAAGCCAATCCAATCTACTTTGGGGGAAAGTGAATTCCATTCACTCAGAATGATGCTGGCAGTAACGTGGCACAGAAGCCATAAGACATGGAGACAAGAAATAAATAGAAAGCATGAAACAGTAGCAGCTACAAGTAAAAAGAAGCCACAAGATATAAAATAAGAGAGGGGAGAAACTAAGTGAATATAGCAGAGTCTATCAGTTCCTAGGTCACCATAAAGCAGTGCTTCAGGACAGGGAGCAAGGGAAGACTTCTGTGGAGAGATGACAAAATACTCAAAGTTTAGTCACACCTCCTGTGGTGGTGCTTAGTTCACAACACCTTTCATCTGAGAACGCCCTTGTTTCATGCTCTTAAGGCTCCTCTGTGGCAGCCATGTTTGTGCTACATTGCCCCACCTTCCAGGCCTCAGTTGTTTGGATCAAGAGTGGCAGTGTCATCTTTCCTGAGCCAATCAGCTGCTCTCTCTTGGGGCTTTGAAACTGGGACTGAGAGATAGTCTGTCTCTCTGTGTGGCTGGAGCACTGGGATGTGGCGCTATGGGGTGAGCAGAAGACAAAGCTAGTGTGTGGACAAAAAAGAAAGAAACAGATGCAGTAAGAAGCAGACTTGGAGAAGGCATGTGGCGAGAAGGAGGGAGACAGTGTGAGAGTCTTGGCTTCTGATAGCTTTCCATTTCCTGGCTTTGATCCCCCCAAAGCATCCCTTAGGTCCTCAAGATACCTGCATTTTTGTAATATCCACCACCATTTAAAAAATTAACATGGCTCAAGGTAATGTCCAGATTTCGCAATGAGGAATCTCAATGAAAACACAGAGCTAGTGTGGTAACCTGCACAAAATTTGTGTTCTCCATGAAGCTTAGCAGGGCAGCTGTCAGGATGGCTTCTCGCCTCTCTTACAGTTAGTTCCCAGCTGGGTATGTCTCATTTTCTTGAAACCCAGAAGGGACTAACAACCATAGCTGGAGAATCTGATGTCATGGAACTAATGGAGTTAGACCTTAAAACATTAAATACCGATTTCTATATGAGGATACTTCTGCTATTTTCTCTTCCCATTGCCCTTTGTATGTCTGTGTTCTTGGAGGGCAGAGGCTGTTTCAGTGCAGTAGGAATGGGGGGTCGGGGGGCATGCCCATGTTCTCAGGTTCAGGGTCCCCCTTTCCCTATGTGAAGTCTCGCTGTGATCCTGCCCATTTGTGCCGACAGGCCTCGGCCTCCTTAGTGAACAGATACTTTAGTACTAGCTGTGGGTTCAATGATTGTGACTTTATTGAGGGTGAGGGTTGTGTTGCTTTCATTTGTGTACCTTGGAGCACCTGGCCCAGTACCTAATAGGCCCTGCATCAAAACTTACTGAGTAGAAGACTGAATAGATTATTTTTCTCAATGGCAGTTTGAAGGTACAAAAACAGATCCAAAACCTGACACCAAACCACATAGTAAGTTATATAATCTGAGCGTGCAAATGGGCAGATGCCTAATATAATTCATGAGGGCGTTAATTATGATGATGGTATCTATGCCATGCAAATTCTTAACCCTCAAGGGGTGAATGCCCCAGTGTGGGAAACAGATAAGAATATTGGGTCTACCTGTCGTTTGTAGGGATCTTGCTTTTTTCTGCTTCAGATTGTGCTTTAATATTGAGAGAAAAATGACAATCCCAGTTGCTATTGGGTGATGCATCACTCCTGCTGAATTCCCCAGGAGAGATGACTTCACAGTTTCTTGGAGGTGTCTATGTATTCAACCCATCAGAGGAATGTTTATAGTTTTCATGTAAATTTTAATAGGCAGAAACATCTGTTCCTCATCCAACCATGATGTTTTGCGTATAGATGAGAATCCCTGGCTGAGCACAAACCATGTGTGCTGTGTATTGGATGCTCAGGAAAAAAATGTAGACCAAGGACAAAGAAGAGAGGCGTGAAGAGGGAGTGGGGAGGAGAAAAGGGAAGCGGTGAATGGGTGAGTGGGCAGGAAACCTCTCCCTGTGCCAGCTGGTGGCGCTCTGTGCCACCTGTCCCTCCTGGGTGGTCTGGCTGGTCCCAGGCCTCCCCTCTTCCTCTGGGAGCAGAGCCAGTGGGCCCGGTGAGCCCTTAGCTCCATTTAATGGAGCTGCTCCCTCATAGCGATTGTGGGCACCTCCTGCCCCTTGTACGGGAAAGGGCGAATATGCATGGGCTTGTCACCACCCCGCACCCACTCGATCCTCAAGGCGAGCAGAGCTGGCTTCTCTTTGCGTGTTCCTGTACCTCTAGAGGGTCTTCCCTGCCTCCCATCACCTGAGCTCCTGCTGGGACTTCAAGTCCGTAGGTAGGACTAAACAGAGCGTTGGGATTGTCCTCCCGTAGCTTGGAATTTGCAGAGGACTCCTGACCACATTTCTGGCCCTACTTCTCACTCCCCCAACGTGTTTTGCAGCCACCCAAAATTACTTGTAATCCCCCAAATGCGCCTACTTCCGAGCCTTTGCTATTTTTTTTTAACCTTGGAATGCTTCCTTCTTCCCAGCCCCTGTCCACATGGTGGTGTGTGCACATGCACAGAATACATGCACCCACCACTCTGCCAGTTGCTCTCTGTACTTCAAAACTCAAACTGACGTTTCCTCTCTGAGGTGCTCTCTGACCCATTCGAGCATAGTTCATCGCCCCCTCTTGCTGCCCCACTCTTCTGCACACATGCTCTGTGACACTGTCTGTCATGTCACTTTGAAGTGATGGTTTTCGATATGAGGGCTCTGTCCCTGAAGTCAAGTTGCTTGGCTACAAATTACAGCTCCATCACTGGGCTGTGTGATCCTGGGCAAGTTACTTAATACCTCCATGCCTCCGTTTCCTATTTGTAGAATGGGGATACTATTAATAATGACCATATAGGTTTGTTGAGAAAGTTAAACAAGATGATACATGTAAATCACTCAGCAAAACACCCACTCAATAAAGGGCAGCTGTTACTATCAACTCCTCAGTCTCTCTTCCCAACCATCTTGTACAGGGACTGTTATTCCTAGAAACTGGAATATAATAGATCTTTCACATCTGTTTGTTGAGTTGAATTGTTGAACTGGTGGCTCCCAATGGCCTACTCAATCAGGGTCATGTTTTCTGGAATCAGAAGTTGGGGTTCAAATCTTAACTTTACCAATTTATAGCTGTGGGACCTTGGGCAAGTTAAATAAGCTTTTTCTGTTTTAGTTTCATCATCTGTAAAATTTTAATTATGATAGTACCTAGCTCATAGGGTAGAGATAATCTACATTCTCAGTGCCTAGAATATGGAAAGATCTCAATAAAGGTTAATTAATATTATTTTCATTAATGTTATGAGTATTACTACATTTAATACTCACCTTAAATATCACTCTTTCTCAACCACTCTATTGGGAAGTAATCATTCTTTATTCGATCATCCAATATAATTATTAAATGCCAGCTATAAGCCTGGCACCATGCTAGATGCTGGCTTTGCAGTGGTGAATAAATCATATATGATCTCCACCTTCATATAAATTGGGGTTTGAGAGAGTGCTAAATCTCAACGTATTTTCAAAGTTCTCAACCCAGTGAGATAGAGATTCATGAGACAGAGAGATGGAGATCAAAATGTGAGCTCACTTACAACCATGTAGGAAAGGTATTAACTGCCCTTGTCCTCAACCCAACTGTTCATTCATTTGGCTTTTCTAGACTTATCATTAAAGAATTCTTGGGTCACTATAATTGGCTAAATCAAGGCTTTAGTCTTAGGCTGGTTTTGACTCCTTGGGTTAAATAGTGTAATTGATTTTTCTGTTGCTAAAGGAGGGAAACTCAGGGAAAACATCATGCTGGTTGGGAAACTCAATATACATTGGGCCAAAGCTTTTAATGCAGCTCTTGGATGATGTTCTTATAAATCTGGTAATTTGGGGGGAAAGGAACACCAGACTTTATGCTCCTTGAGCATATGTTCCTAGTGTTATGTAACTCTGTGTCTCTGTGGCTTAGGATATTGCTAAGTAATAACAAGGGCTCAATAAATATTTGTTTAACTCATATTGTTGAACAACAGTTTGGTTGAATATAAAATGTCAGTTTGATGGTTATTTTTACTAAACACTTTGATCTTATTCTGTGACCGTCTACTTGCTTCTTGGTTGTTTTTGAGAAGCCTGGTGTCCATCTACCTAATTGTCATTCCCCTGTTCCCTGGGGTAATCTCTATTTTGAAGTTGGTATGTATTTTCCTCATCCATGTTCTTATACCTTTACTAAATATGTTTAACTATAAAATATTAGTGTGGAGTTTTAGAAAATTATATAAATTATTACTCTTGTAGATATTCTGCAATTTGCTTTTTAAAGTGACCATTATGGTCTCAATATTTATCCAAGTTGATACACGTAGGTCTACTTCATTCATTTTCACTGCTGCATATTTCATTGCAAAAATATAGCACTGTGCATTTACTCACTGATGATCATTAGGTGGTTTCTGATTGTTGCTATTACAAACAGCGCTTTAATGAGCATGCTTGTGTCTGTCTCCTCTGTGATGTAGGAGATGCACACTGAGAAGCAGAATTGCTGGGTTACCAAGGATATGCATATCTTGGATGTTGATGGTTGATCTCCAAAGTGGCCTCCCAATTCACACTCCCACCAGCAGGGCACAAGAACTCTCCTTCTTCACATTTTCATCAACCTTACTGTTGTCAGACTTCTGAATGGATGTGTACTTGACCCCCTACTTTATACATTGTTTCCAGTATTACCATTCTCTATTTAAAAAAAAAATTATTTATTTATTGGCTGAGTTGGTCTTTGTTGCTGTGTGGGCTTTCTCTGGTTGTGGACAGTGGGGGCTACTCTTCGTTGTGGTACACGGGCTTCTCATTGTGGTGGCTTTGTTTGTTGTGGAGCATGGGCTCTAGGCATGCAGGCTTCAGTAGTTGTGGCATGTGGGCTCAATAGTTGTGGCTTGTGGGCTCTAGAGCACAGGCTCAGTAGTTGTGGCCCATGGGCTTAGTTGCTCTGTGGCATGTGGAGTCCTCCCAGACCAGGGATTGAACCCTTGTCCCCTGCATTGGCAGGCGGGTTCCCAATGACTGCACCACCAGGGAAGTCCCTATCATTCTCTTTTTACAGATGAGTGAACTGAGGCTGAAGAGTGGCAAGCTCAGAGGAAGAATGAGTGAATGAATGAATGGGTGAATATGGTGATACTTTACTTATTATTTATTATTTCTTTAACCAGAATATAAAGTTCCATGAATGTAAGTACCTCACCCCTAGCCCTTAGAACAGGTTCTGGTAACAGGTAAATGCTCAGTAGTTATTGTAATGAACGGAGGAACCTGGACAGAGATTGTCCCTTTACTTCAGGAGCCTCCCCTCAGCCTTCTGAGATACATTCTGCACTTAACCCTGCAGGGTTTCAGAAGGAGAAGGAAAGGCCTGCAACAGCCTGGGCTAATGGAGCGGAGGAAGGGTGACAGCTCAAAAATTTTTCAATGGAAAATTAAATCTGCTCAGCAGGGGTCTGATGAGAAGCTGGTGCCAGCCTGAAGGAGGATGCAGCTGGAGGGAGTGTCCATCTGGATCCCACAGGCCTCTGGATGTTGAGAGGTTATTCTTAGCCATCTTTTCTTCAGCCTTTTTTTTTCTCTTAATCAGGGCTCTCTTGATTTTGCAATTGGAGTCTTTTTTCCCCCTTCTGTAAAGCAATGATTTTCCATATAGTAATTCTTTCCTTCTTTAGACTTCCCGGAGGGGGTGGGAGGTTCTTTTTGGGCTCAGACACTTTGCACATTGCCTCCCCCCCAGCTCCTCCCGGTGCTTTTTGTGGTTGGTGTAGACCTATTCTGTGCGCTGGATTTGACCCCAGATCCCTGTTTGTTTACAAAGGACCTAACCATACCACTCTCCTTGCTAATTATCTTTTCCTAGTAACATCAGTAGGAGTACATTTCCCACCCTGCCTCCCTTTGCCTCATGTGTCCTGAATTCTGCTGGATTCATTTAACTTGAGCCTTAAGGGGCAGCAAAACCGATGGCAGGGGGCCAAGCTCCAAGCCTTGGCTCCTGCGTCACCATCATAATCACTTGCATCGACACAGTGCTCTGTGGTTAACAAGGCACTCCATGCTCAGTAGCTCTTTAGTCCTCAGAGCAGCAGAAGCCAAGGCCTCTGGGGTTTGGTGACATCCCCAGGATCATACGACTAGGAAGAGGAAAGGCCAAGGTTTGAACTTGCTTTTCTAATGCTGAATCCTCTATTTTTTCTTTCATTTCTTTCAGTCCTTGCAAGCGTCACAAAGGCAAATGCCTTTGGGGACCAGGGAGATAATCTACATGAAAGAAGCTGGCTGGAGTTGAAGATGTTAGGGAGTAGTGAGGACTGTGGGGAATTAGAGAACATGATTTGCCTAAAGGCATCAAAATACAAAGGATTTAAAAGACAATAAAAAAACAAACCCATTTATTTTATCACCACTTCAGTGTCTAGTCTATATAACTTCTCTTTGTTGGTGGTGAAGGTGGATGGTGTCACTTCACCACTGAGTAGCACTGACTTGGTGGCATGAGTAAACATGACCTTGGTTGCAGTAAGTCCCCAGTATAGGTGAGCAAGTCTATGTTAAAGATTGAGTGATTTTATGGTTTTTAGGATAGTATTACAGACACAAGGATGTACATATCCTGGGCCTACCCATCTTCTTGCCTTCCCTAGAATTTTCAAGGGATGAGATTCAAAGTAATATAACATTTCTGGTTGTGCAAATCCCTTATGCCTGAACCCCAGCCCTGGTCAAATGTTCTCCCCCTCCTTCCCCACCTCCTCCTCCCTCTCTCTCCCTTTCTGAAATCATGGGGTGGTTGCACAGGTCTCTATGCCGAGACAAAGAGTGACAGTGACAGAAAAGAGAGGTAGTCAGGCCCCCAAAAGAACCCCAAGTTTACGTTCTCACCCTGGCATAGGACCCAGAGAGAAGAGAGAGAAGAAAGTGGTTCATGCCTTTAAGCAGAAAGAGAGCTTTCCCATTAATATACGGCCCAATGAAGTCATGGGCTTTGGCCAATCAAATAAAAACTCCTCTTTTGAGGGGGTTAGGAAGGGGGTGGGCTGAGGTGGGGCTAGCATGGGAATGGGGCTGAAGTGTATCCCCTGCTCTAAACAACAGTGGGTAAGACTGTGGCCCCAGAGAGCACAGCTCTGCTACCTATTGGCTCTCACCTCATTCCTCAGCGTCTTTGTCCATGAAACGTGGGTAGATGCAGTGGTGATGAGGATGAACTGAGATAAGGACGTGTATTGGTCAGTAAATATTATTTAGTTTTGTTTGGAGTTCTGTCTCTTAGCCCCATTATTTTCCCTGTTAGATAGAACCTGAGGAAGCCTTCAAATGCCCACAGAAAGAATACAGACAGAATAATTCATAGAATAAGAAACTACAGTATTCTGCCAATTTTTCTCTTCAGAACTTGCTATTTGCCCAAATGCTCTGATTCCACCTTTTTTTCTCCATCTCTCTACCCTCAGAGGGTCCCAGTGAGCTGGAATCCTGGACAAGGTAGCTGGGACTCTGCTGGATAAGGCTTGGGTCTCAAGTGTGCTTTTTGCGAGGTATAACTGACTTTTGTCTAAATATTCACTCCAATTTAACTGCTGTTCAGTTGAAACTTTTCCTAAGTAGTTTTCTCATCTGGCTTCTTGTGGGACAGAAAATTTAAGAAGGCAGATTCTATTATTATTCAAACACGACATTGCCGTACTTAGCAAAGGACTGAAAGTGGACTGAAAGTCCCCCTCCCCTATCTTTAGCGTTAGATTTCTCTGGCGTGCCTCACATATATCAATGACAAATAGTTCAGAGTGGATATTGCCTAGGCATAGAATTCGGTTGTTATTAATGGGAAGAACTAGGTTCTTATCAATAGGCAAACGTAGAATTGAGAGGCTAGATGATATGCTTATATACTGTGGTTTATTCTTAGTTTTTACTGCATGTAAAGTTTCTGTTGAGACCAGCTGACAGAGTCAGAGGCTCAGCATGGAAAAAGCATGGATAATTCTGAAATACAGGTAATTCACATATTACATGTATTTTAACATAAAGTCAGTGGAAGACTTTTTGATGATCTCCTTCCCTCCCCCCACCCTCTCTGTCCCTCCCTGACCCCTCTCCCTTCCCCACATCTGTAGCCATCCCCTCCTGGCTAAGCCCAGAAGGAAAGCTTGATGGAAATGAAGGGAACCATCCAGTAAGTTAGGACACCCAGGTTCTGGCTCCAGCTCTGCCAGTTACTGAGTGGTATCACCCCTGTGGGTATCAGCTTCCTCACATATGAAATAAGGAGGTTGGGGCCAGGGCACGTGGGACTAAGAGAGCTCTAAGTTTTCATTCCTCTGTGGATTCCACCTTTGCCAGCTTGGGGCCTGGCATGTCTCAGCAGCTGGTCACTTGGATAATCTCCAGAGCTGATAAGTGCTGCATGATAATGGAGAACAGACCCTATTCAGAGCAGAGTCCAGCCACTTGGATAGATGCTGGTGCTTCTGGCTGTTTTCTGGAGCCACCAGCCAACCCAGAGATGAGGCTGGCTGGAAAAGTGGATGGATGTATTGGAAAGGCCAGTGCTGTCTCCAAACACAGTGTCTGGGAAATGCCCATGTCCTCAGAAAGAGGTCACTGAATCCCTTCAGCTGGTGGTGCAGTGCAAATAGCTGGGCAACTCAGGCTTCGAATCCTGACACTGCAACTTATACGAGCTGTGTGACCTTGGGCAAGCTCTCTGGCTTTTTTGGGTCATTTTTCTCCTCCATAGAATGGGAGTAGCAGTACATCCACTTTGCAAAATTGTAGTCAAGTTCGAGATACTGCAGAGGCCTAACAGTACCTACTGCGTATAGGGACTCAGAGGTACTCAGTAAATGGTAGTAGAAATGACTGTTGTTATTATTATCCTGTGCCCTTTACTCGCGGGAATCATTCGGGGGCCTTGAGCCCCAGTGTCTGGTTCAGGGCTCCTCCCATGGCTGGAGGCACTGGCTCCATGCCCAGGCCCAGCCATGCCAGGGAGCCTGGTACAGAGATGCTGCTGATCGGGATGCTGATTACATTCCCTGACTGAGGAGCCTCAGCATCCCGGTCCAGAGCAGGAGGGCCTGCAACATGTAGCGCAATCCGCCTGGATCCCTAATTCAGTTATTTTTCCAGACCTTTTCAAGGTCTTGTCCCCTTTCCTCACCGCTCTCTGGCCCCTTCTCCCTGGGTCCCTGTCAGAGAAGAGAAGCAGAGCAGTGTGGGGCTCCCCTCCCTCCCTCTTCCAGAGAGAAGGTGACAGGAGCAGGCAAAGGCTGTTTTCCTCGCAGAAGATGCGGCTAACACGAGCCCTGACTACTCAAGGTGGCCGCAAGCCCCATCCTAAAGGCTAAATCTCCACGCGCGCCCGGCTGATCCCTGTTTTGTTTTGTTTTGTTTTTGGCGAAACTGGATTTCCAATTCAAACCTGTCTCTTCCTGCAGGCTTTATCCGGACAGCTCGCAAGTGTTTTGCTGGGAAGCACGATTAAGTGGCACTTGGTGTATTTTCTCACCTTCCTGTGTCCACCTGGTAAAAATAAAATAAAACCGAATAAAGGAGCTCGGGATTGAACTGTCGTTATTGTTTAAAAGGGGACAGAGGGGTCACATGACTGCGAGTAACTGATTTAGTGAAGTGGCTGCAACTCGGGGTTTGCTGCAGAGCCGCCCCCTCCCGGCGGGGGTGCTGACGTCACGGAAAAGCCCCGGCGCGGGCCGGCCTGGCTCCTATAAACCGCGCGGCCGCGGCGGCTGCGGGCGGCTGGCGCGGGAGGAGGCGCGGACGGCTGCATCGCGCAAGCATCCTGCGCTCGGCGGCCGCGGCATCGCAGCGCGCATCACCCTCGGACACCCACCAAGTAAGCCGGGCGTCCCGGGGGGCCCTCCCGACTTTGGTGGTGGTGGTGGGGGATGGTTGGGGAAGGGGTGGAAGTTCCCAACCCGCAGAACTTTCTAAGTTGAGAAAAGAGCCTTTGGAACGTGCTGTCTGCACTGTGGTTTTCCGGTCGCGGGCAGAGTTTAAGGTGCAAAGGATGCCATTTGTAACCTTAGTTCGGTTCAGGAAGAGGGTCACCTCCTCCTACAGACGGTGGTCAGAGGGCAGCTGTCAGTGATACTTCATGCTCTGGTGGTTTGAATTCAGGTCCGCCAACGGAGGTGCTGCTTGTGAGATTAAGAAACCGGCCGGTAGTCGTGGTCAGGGTCGTGGTTAGGGTCATCGACGTGTGGGGGTGTGGAGTGTGGGAAGGGGAGTGTCTGTGCATTTCTCCCTCTCACGAGTGGATCTGGCTGATTGAAATGAGAATGCTTCTACTTTATCTCAAGGAGCCTGGGAGTACAGACCTCCGTGCAATGGGAGGGAGTCTTGAGAAAGGGAAAGTTGTGGAGAAGTTGTTGAATGGCTTTTGGGAGAGTCTTTGACCTGATTTACTTCAAAAAGGTGGAAATCTGAGTTGAAGTAAAGAACTCTTGGAGTGGACGGGGTTTAATAAGAGCGAAGCATTTTCTCTGCAATTTTGACAGGTCTGAACGTGAGCAGGTCATCTCCCTGATAAAAGGACAAAACAGGGGGCTGGAATGTTTTGAATGTGATATCTGTGGGCAGGAGGGCAGAGCTGAGGCATAAACCTCAAGCAGAAATCTCCCCCCACCCCCCAATAATAGCTTATTCAGGCAGCCAGAGAGCATCAGGGCGACTTTACTAAACATGGAAGTTCCAATAAGCGTTTGTCCAGTCCAGCCAGGGGGAGTGATGTCACTGTCACGTGTTTCCCACTGAGGCATAAAAGCCCGCTGGATGCTGCTGCAATTAAGAGCCATGTTTAGACAAGAGCAGCTAACCTGGCCAGCTGGTCCCCAGCTGCATTAACTTGTTGCTTTTCAAGCCATCTCTGGAGGCTGTTGGTTCCTTCTGGCTGCCTCTGTGCCACCTCTGAGTGGGGAATCCCAAGGCTTCTTGAGGATAAAGGAAACCCCAGGGCAGTGGGCAATATTAACGGTACTTTTTCCTCTTTGCAAATGACAATCTGCCTGAGGAGCTGGTAACTAATAGAGTGTGTGTGTATGTGAGTGTGTGTGTGTGTGTATTTTCGATTGAAAGCCTGTTGCGGACTGCTTCATTGGTGTTACTTGTGTTAGGGTTACTTGGGTCTCACCTCATTTAATAAAATATCACTGATGACGGTGTTTGAGCCCCCTGAGCTCTCGCTCATGCTTCCTGATGCTAACATCTTGGCTGCTTTGCTCTCCAGGACCCAACGATGACCCTGAATAACGTCCCCATGCGCCAGGGCACTGTGGGCATGCAGCCGCAGCAGCAGCGCTGGAGCATCCCAGCCGACGGCCGGCATCTGATGGTCCAGAAGGAGCCCCACCAGTACAGCCAGCGCCACCGTCACTCTGCTGCCCCTGAGGACCACTGTCGCCGGAGCTGGTCCTCTGACTCCACAGACTCAGTCATCTCCTCCGAGTCGGGGAACACCTACTACCGGGTGGTTCTCATAGGGGAGCAGGGGGTGGGCAAGTCCACTCTGGCCAGCATCTTTGCAGGCGTGCATGACAGCGTGGACAGCGACTGTGAAGTGCTGGGAGGTAGGTGGACCAGCCCCAGCAGGCTTCTGTGGTCAGCAGCGGTCCTGGCGAAAGAGCGAGTAGGTGGGGCATTTATCTGCAGAGTTGGGAACTGCGATTGTGCACTCTCGGCTCTGGCTGGTGAGCTGAGTCCCCATAGAAGTGCTGGCGTAGGTCCTCGGGACGAGAAAATTAAAATGCTCATAGATAGAACGTGGGCCAGAAAGGGAATTTCTTAGGTTCCAGCTCTCAAGGGACTGCGGAGACAGATTACAGAGGGCAGAGCCAGAGGGTCAGGGTCCTACCTCTGGTTTTGCCAGTTCTGACCTGGACCTTTCAAGAACTGAGTGTAGACACAGCCTTTTTCCATGGTGATACCTAAAACCAAACTGATTGGAAAAACTGTTAGGATGAATTCATTCGTTTGTTTATTTTGATATTAGAGGCTTTTCAGGGTAGAAAATTGTTTAAAATATGTATTTTAAATAGCACAACTGTTTTGAAAAATATTGAAGTATAACGATGATACATAGGTTTGTTTAGAGTTACAGTTTTTCAAGATAACTTCCCTTGTATAATCTCATTTAAAATATTTATTATTTAGGCCTTGATTTCCAAAACTGATTTGAGGTGACACAATCTCAAAAATGCACGTGTTCCTTAAATACGTGTAAAGCATAGCACTGTACTCTGGGAATTAAGATGAGGATCCTGATAGTCAGTGGTTTTCACACAGTGTCTTTCAGCCACGGCTCCCGTTTTAGACAATGCTAGGGCCGCTGTGTGTCCCTGTTTGCAGCTGTAGAAATAAAGGAAGAGCCTTCCAGTGCCTGTCCCAGTGGCACGATCTGTCTGTATGCTCAGTTGCAACTCACGGCTGAATCACAGACTTCCAGAGTAGGAAGATGTCTTAGTGATGACTCAGGTCTGCCCTCTACTTGATGCATGGAAATCTTATTCCTTCCTCACTGCTGTCAGCCCATTTCTGCTAAACGTTTATTCTTCCATTGTCTGGGAGTTCACTGCTTCATGAGGCAGCTTTAAATGATGACTCATTGATAGAACGTTGATTTCTCTCCTCACTCCTGAAATCTCAGGGATGATAGCTATACCCTATTTCAAGGGAGAAATAGGGTCAGTATCTCTTTTTCTGTAAAGGCCCCTGGATGAGTGTCGCTATAGGAGAGAGGGAGGAGGAACTACCATCTAGAATGCGCATTTACGGTGGGACATGCACTTTATTGGGTGTCTTATATTTGCTACTGTTTATTTTGGTCCTCACATTATTCCTGTACTCATAGGAGTAAACTGAGTCTTAGGGACTTTCCTAGAGTCACCCACTAGGACAGTTGGGATTAGAACTGGGGATTTTATAACGTTAGTTTGGTGGTGGTCTCCTTCTGCCATTGATAGGGAACCTGCTATGTGCCAGGCACTGTGCTAAGTACTTCCCACAAGTATTTTGATAATACTTATAAAAATTTAACCAATTTGGTATTAACATCTCTATTTTACAGGTGAAGAAAGGGAAGCTTAAGTGACTTTCCCAGGGTGAAAAAGCTAGTCCATGGTCTGTCCAGGATTCAAAGCTAGTTGTGGTTGAACCTAAATCCTTTGTTCTTTCACTGTACTCAGCAGCCCCTGGATTTCGCATCCAAATGCTGTTACATACTATAGCACTTTGGGCTAGGTACCGACCACATGCCTGGCTCCATGCTCGACTCTGGGGTACCCAGTGATGAGTGAGGAACATCATACATACCCTCTAAGGAAGGAGCTAAGTGTCGATGGCTATAATTCAGAGCAGGGTAAAAGTAATGACTACCTTAAGAAGTAACAATAAAGTGCTTTGGGGATTGATATAAAGAAGAGACCAACCCAAAATTTTTGTTTCTTTAAGAGGGAGGAATTGAAGCAGTTAGTGGATAGGAGACTTTCAGAAATGTTTGTGCATTAGATTGCAGTGGTATCTGTCCCGAAGGTGGTATCCGCATAGGCACAGAATATTAAGAAGATTGACCCATCGCTGAAACTTGGGAAGGCAGTCTTCTATATCTGGGAAGCTTCTTTGTTTAATGGCGAGAGGGAGAATCCTTTCCTTATCTCCTCAGAGAATCTTTGACAACAAGAGGCTTCTCAGGCGACTCTTCGTACCTAATGTGTCCTATTTGAGTAACTTATACCGCCTAGGATTATAGCCCTTCCCTATAGGTAGCTATTGGGATCACTGGTTGGCTTTATGTTTCCCAAGGAGAGGGTATTCCATGGCACTTCACTGCAGCGCTCTTTTTTTTTTTTTTTTTTTTAGCATTAACCATAAGAAAAAAACTATACAATACTCTCATCATTTCTCCAATAAAGATGGCTGTTGTTAAGATTATATTGCAATAATCTTATGACTCTCTGTGCACACTTAATGCCGTTCATTCATCCATCCATCCATTCATCCCTAAACAGTTACTGAACATATACCATGGAGCTTGATGTGACACTGTGGGGACATACAAAGAGTCATGGGGCTTCTTCCTTAAAGAGACTTACAGTATATGCAGTAGAGATCAGATATATACCCACTATAAATCAAGATAGGATGCGATAAGTGTCTTCAAAGAGGTATGAGGGCAGTGCTGTGGGAATTCAGAGGAGAAATTAAATACTACTCTGACCGTGAAGATCAGAAAAGTGTTCATGGAAGTGGTGGTCTCTGAGCTGGACCTAAGGACCACTAGGATTTGGAAGCCCTGAGGTAGATGGGAAGGCACTGCCCACGTGCGTGGGAAGTACAGGAGAGAGCGTGGACTCGCAGCCTGATGGTGAGGGTTTGGACGCCAGGGTTTGACACTGACTTAGCTGGTCCTCTTGGACAAGATACTTACCCTCCTCAAGCTTCCTCATTAGTAAAATAGGGACAATACTTACTTCATAGGGTATGAAGAGGAGACAGCATAGTGCTGGCATGTAATAAGTCCCAAGTGAATATTAGTTAGAGCTGATTCTGAATCTCTTTGTTTCCTTTCCTTGGGCTTATCTTCCACAACTGGCCCTTTCATTTCTTGAAGTCCTCATCCACTTTGGTCCCTCTTGACTGGGGTCCTGTGATACGTGCAGAGGAGACGTGAGCCCCTAGAGGAGAGGCCAGCATTCCTAAGCAGGCGTTCTTTTCCAGGGTTCTTTGGGGTCCTCTGGACTCTGAAAGCTGAAAGCAGTTGAGAGTTTTTTGGGGAGAGGGATGCTGGAGCCTCAGAACTTTCAGGGGGCTGACAGTGGGTGAGAGAACTCTTATGCAGGTTCACACACAGCACTTGAGCCAGTCTTGAGTAAGACGGTCCTCCAAGCACAGTGGGCGTCAAATGCAGACAAATTGAAGAGCGCTAGTCCAGGGAAAATGGCTATAGACCATAAACTCCATCCCACACCTCAGGATGACCTCTCTCACTAGTTCACACCCTCAGCTTTCATGGAGAGCATGGGAAAGATGAGGACTTCCCCAGACTAGGTTACTGAAAAGCCTTACAAGCCTGTAGGCCTTAACCCTTTCTCCACACACCTTAACTCAGGGCAAATTTCAAAGGACTCTTCTAGAATTTCATATTTTTTTATTTCCCCTCTTCTCACCTGATTAGCACTTGAGAAGGTGAGTCACTGAAAGGTGAGTGACTAAGGGAGGAAGAAACAAGAGCTTTGGTGACAAGCAGGTCCTGTCCTGGTGGCAGAAGGCTGTCAAGCAGGACGCTTTGTGTGTTTGAGGAATCCTTGGGGCGTGTAGTCAGAGGTGATGTATAAACCCAGGAGCAGGGCATATGCACAAAGCGGGGCAGAGGTGTATTGTTTTAGGCTCTTGGGTTTCCAACACAATAATTTTCTGGCAGAGGTAAGTCCTTTCAGGAACTTTCTAGAACAGCAAAGCAGTTTGGCCTTACTTTTGCAGCTGGAATATTTAGTCCACTTTTTATCTAGACTTCTTCTGATACCTCTTAAACCAAGAGAAATTTTGAGTTTGCTTTTCCTCTTAGCTATTGGGATACGGTGTGTTTCTATCTGAACTACTAGGGATTCAAGTGAATCCTTGTGCCTACTTTTGGGCGGTGAGTGATGCACTGAGGGCAGAGAAAGTGCTTTCTTGAGCTTTCTGAGTGCAGGGAGGGCTTTCAGAGAAAAGATAAAAACAGGCCCCCACCCCCCATCTGTGCTGCTCAAGCTTTGATGATTTGCACTTGGTTATATAAATTTGCCTGTTGAAGTCGTGAGGGCCTACTCTTCTGTAAGCCCAATTATGCATTCCACTGCAATCCCATTCATGATGCATATTGTAGATGGCAAACATGATGGGAATAGCAGATTTAAAATCCCCCAGTGGGATCAATTACCATCATTTAGAAGAATGACAGCTAAAGATGTGGGGAAACTGACAGAAAGACATCCCTGGTTAATTTTCTTCCCATTTATCCATATTTTCCTTCCTTTCCCTCTCCTGATTCTAATTCCTAGATGAAGAAACATTAAACCAGAGCATTGCTTTTTATAAACCCCTCGCTATTATAAAACCAGGAAATGTCCTGGTTCCTACAACGTAGGGCTCTTAAGCTAGGATTTACCTATAATAGGAAACGGCAAGTATGGCAAAAACCGACTTCTCCCATGTGAAGAAGTGATGATAACAGCTAACATTTATTGCATTTCTACTTTGTGCCCAGGCTTAATGTATATAATTGTCACACAGCCCTAATGTTCGGATACTGTCCTCAATCCCATTCCACAGATGAAGAAACTGAGGCTCAGAGAACTTAAGTAAGCAGTCCAGAGCCAAATAGTTAATAAGGCACCCAGATTTGAATTCAGGTTTGCTTGTGCTCACAGCCACAATGCTATATTTATCATTCATTCACTCATTCATTCATTTGATACGTATTTCCTGAGCACCTGCACTCTACCAGACACTGTCCTGGGTGCGGGGGAAATAGCAGTAAGCAGCACAGATGCAGATTTCTGCCATAACATTCTGGAAGGCCAGAGGGACAGGAAACAAATAGGTTAAATGGATTCAGGTTAGATGGCAGTCAGCACAATGAAGAAAAATAACACAAGGAAGGGAGTAAGGAATATTGGTAGGGGAGAGGTGGTGAAATTTTAAATACACAGTCAGGGAACACACCCCTCAGAAAGAGGAAAGGGAACAGATTTCGGTATTTGAGAGAACAGATTCCAGGCAAAAGGAACAGCAAGAAAAACGACAAAAAATCATTATGAAGATCATAATTTTCAAATGATAAAATTTAAAACAGGAAACCTCATTGTGAAAATAGAGTGGGTGTGGGCTCAGTTGTGTGGAAATGATGGGAATCTCTCTTGCAAAAATCTCAGTTAACTCAGTTAATCCCCCACTCCCCTCCCCCACTGGTTTTTCTGGGCTGGAGCTGCTCTGGCCCTTTGTACTGCGTTCACCCTTCACCTACAGTCAATCTGGGCTCAAGTGCAGGGAGGAAAGTTTCCATTACTAAGTAGAGCTGGAGGCTGCACTTCTGTTCTACTTAAGATGGAAAAACAAGCCTGTTTATTCCTAGGGAACTGTATTTTTTTTAACGAAGAAAACTTCACCAAAACAGGGATAGTCTCCAGATTTTTTTTCTTGCGCATCTCAAAAGAGGAGAAATGTGTCTGAGCTGGACGCTCCTGAAATTGCCAGCGAATATTCAGTAATCACCCCCCTGAGAGGTGCAGTGGATTTCCAAGTGAGGTGTGTGAGCTGGGTGGACAGCTCGGGGGGCAGTTAGTGTTTCTCATGGCACCATCCGTGGACTCTGAGTCAAAAGTGCTGAAGTGAGTTTATTCTCCTAAATGTTTTCCTGTATAAAAGGTATAGGAATGATGAGAATGAATACCTTTCATTTCCAGTATTTAGCGATACATGTTCAGCAGACATAGGTGTTCTGCTTAGTAAATACTGGAGGAATATATTTAGAATGTTGCTGAAGGTGATTAAAAAATAATTTGCCTTTGTGAATGTTTACACAGTTTACTCTCTCTATTTACATAATTAATTGTGTATTTAGTAAATTTATTTTCTGGCATAATTCTCGACATCACCCTCTTATAGAAAAGTGTTGCCTATTTGCCTGACTCCAACATCACTGTTCTTTCTTTTCCAGAAGATACATATGAGCGAACACTGATTGTTGACGGGGAAAGTGCAACAATTATACTCCTGGACATGTGGGAAAATAAGGTATGCGGAGCCTGTAGCCCTCTGTAAATTCCTTCAGGGTCTGCCTTCCAACAGGCTGTTTGGTGCAAGGGTGACATTGCCCTTTTTGAAGTTCCAGATGAGGTGGACTCATTTTCTTAATCAAAAGCATTTACTTCTGAAGAATGAAACTGTTCTAAGGAACAAGTTGTCCATAAATGAGCTTTGAATAACAAGCAAGTTGCAGTGATTTGCCCTTAGTTCCATTCAAAAATACAAAAAAGTGTATTTGTTTTAGGGAAAGTGCCAGTAAGTATGGATGATAATTTTAAACTACATAAAACCATATTATGTGAAGTTGACACTCAGTACTCGTTTTCAACATTTGCTTTTTAAGGGTTTGGGGTTTCTGAGCCTATATGCTAGACCTTCTGTGCATTGAGAACCCTCCGATGCTAAGGAAAGGATTCTTAATTTCATCACTTAGGAGAGGCAAAAGAGTTTTATGGAAGCCAGGAAAGGCTCATTTTTTGGTAGTTTAAATAAAATTGGAAATATTGTTTGGCAGACTTGTATAATTTATCAATTCAAGCTATAGGAGGAATCAGAAAGTAAAACTTTTGGCATCAATGCTGTCTGAGCTAGGGGTCTTTACAGCCACAGACACCTTGTAGGCATGGAAGACTGATGCCTTTGAGGAGTTGGAATAAGTTTTCTTCCTTTTTCATACCAGCAAGGGTGCTTTAGGATACATACATTGTCTCTTTCAAACTGACACTTCATTTACCAGGCAAATCTGAGCTCATGGGAGATCTTCTCATTTCATCAGGGGGAGAATGAGTGGCTCCAGGACCACTGCATGCAAGTCGGGGATGCTTACCTGATTGTCTACTCCATCACGGACCGAGCCAGCTTTGAGAAGGCATCTGAGCTTCGAATCCAGCTCCGCAGGGCCCGGCAGACAGAGGATATTCCTATAATTCTGGTTGGCAACAAAAGTGACCTGGTGCGGTGCCGGGAAGTGTCTGTATCAGGTAAGAGGAGTGGTGCCAATACCATTGAAATGATCTCTGAGTCACCTGAATTTTCCTTCCAACAGTTGCTCTTCCCTTCTTGTTTCATGAAGTTGGAACCAGAAACGTATTAAAATGCTACATGGAGTTTTATGCATCCTCTCTAAGATGCCCATGTTCCCAGCAGATCATCTGGTCTACCTGCAGGATTCCAATCTCCCCATCCTCCAGGCTTTCCCTGGAATTCCTTTAGGAATTCCTTTAGGGAAGAGGTCATGCTCAGGGCGTTACTGGGAGTCCCCTGCCTTTTCTCCTTGTCTTTTCTGTTCTCTAGGGAGATCTCAAGAGTCCTGGGAAGTGAAGGTAGCATCTTCAGGCAAGAAGGATGGGGATTTTGATTTAGGGGCACCGTGAGAAAGAGTCTCACTGAGATTAAGGATTCTACTCTTGCTGCCTCTGGTTCCTGTGGACCTTAGAAACACCCTCCCTGCCCTCACCCTTTGCCTCCTAAATTTCAGTTAAGGCATCAAGCTGATAGTGTCATATATCCTTTGTCACACTTAGTTCAGGGATAATTCCTATTTGCTGAGTTGGCACCCAAGTGCCTTTGGGGCCCTTAAAATTTTATTGGCCTAATGCAGATTTGGTACAATGGTAAAAAAATAAAATACTGCATTGCCAGGCTCCACCCAGAAGAAAAGAACCCTGTTAAAGACTTAGCAGACCGAACCAGCTTGGGAATGTCTTACTGTTAGGAAATGACTGTCTATGGTAGTCATTTTTTTCCAAACCAAAACTTGATTATCTGGTCATTGAACACATAGAACATTTGAAATCAAGACTGTTTTGGAAAAGCTTGTTTGTATAGTTTGCCGTAATTGTACTGTACATT
This sequence comes from Hippopotamus amphibius kiboko, assembly GCF_030028045.1. NCBI lineage: Eukaryota > Metazoa > Chordata > Mammalia > Artiodactyla > Hippopotamidae > Hippopotamus > Hippopotamus amphibius. The sequence goes on along the minus strand of NC_080190.1, from coordinate 132,301,210 downwards.
GTGTGAAATCCTCAAATTAAAAAAAAAAAAATCTCATCAAAGCTTAAAAATTCTTTTTTGGAGAGGAAAGTCAAGTAGTAAGATTTGTATTTTCAATTCAAGAAACTGAGTCAGGAGAAAGAGTAAAGAATATGAACTTGAGAGTGAAGCAGCCCTGGATTCACATCTGCCACTTACAGGCTATGTGAACTCCCTGAAGCTTTTAAAGGACCACCCTCTCTCCCCTCCAGTCTCATCATCTATCTGAAAGGGATAATGTATTTTTAAAGGTTGTTGTGAACATTAAAAAAATGTTTATAAGGTATTTTACCCAGTTCCCTATGGGAATAAATTAAGGCTATGGCTTTGACTAATTAATATTACAATATTTGATGAAATTGGACCTTCACACAGTGGATTTGGTGGGCCAGATGTAAAGCCCATCTCTCCTGCTTCCAGGGATCTCCCTGTGAGACTCTTTACTTCTATTTAAGCCCCAGGAGGACATGTGTCCCAGTGACCTCCTGTATCCATCACATATGTGACTCAGAGTTCCCTTGAGGATCATTTAAAATTGACTCATCCAGCTTGGCTGTGTGTGGGGGGTCATATTCTGCAGCCCCCCCTGACTTTCCTCTCCCCTCCTTTCCCTACCAGAAGGGAGAGCATGTGCTGTGGTGTTCGACTGCAAGTTCATTGAGACTTCTGCAGCCGTTCAGCACAACGTCAAGGAGCTGTTTGAGGGCATCGTGCGGCAGGTCCGCCTCCGGAGGGACAGCAAGGAGAAGAATGAGCGGCGGCTGGCCTACCAGAAGAGGAGGGAGAGCATCCCCAGGAAAGCCAGGCGCTTCTGGGGCAAGATCGTGGCCAAAAACAACAAGAACATGGCCTTCAAGCTCAAATCCAAGTCCTGCCATGATCTCTCTGTGCTCTAGGTATCCAGAGTCACCTGGATGTCCCGCGATGGACATCACTGAAGGCCATTGGGACCCATAATCTATATTAGATTGGATTCTTAAGTATTGTTAGATGTGGCTTCCCCTGTTGTAGCTGGGAACCAACATGCTAGCCTCATGGGCCACATAATGCATGGGAAATGAAAGAGCTTGGCGAAGAGTCAGTATTTATTTACAGTAAAAGCCTGACCTTTGCTACTTGAACACCTAAGACTCGTTAGAGGACGTGGTTGGTGTTCACATGTGTTTCCTCTCTCCTTTGACTAGTAGAGAATTGAAGCCTACAAAAGAATGCCTAGACAAGAACTTTTCCTTATTAAAATTTTACCCGGTGTTCTGATATGTGAATTTGAGGCCAATCAGTGGATCATAAACAAATATAGGAAAGCTGTCAAAGGAATGTTTCAAAGGAGGGAGCGCTTCTTTCTCTGTACCTTATGTTTGTGGAGCTAGGATTGCAGAACAGGGCTCATCACCGTCATCACTACCATTGCTCCATGAAGCTGTGAAAAGAAATGATGGACTTGCTGGAAACTAAAGGTTAGCAAACAATTTTTGTTCAGTGCCCATCGTTGGGGGTCCAGAAATTTGTAGAATTGGGAACAGGCACCACTAATGGGTTCAGAAATTATATCTTTACTCCTGTGTCTTATAATTTTTTATTTAGGGGAAAATTATTTTAATCAAATTCTATTTAGTCAAACCACGTTTTATGTTGCATTATTTTTAAAATCATAGGGCCATCGTAAAAATATTTTTTAAATGTAAATTACTGTGAACATGAAGTGCAAAATGCCAAATTTTAAAATATAATCGAAGGTCTGAATTTTTATAAAACACAAAACATAAATACTTCCAGCACTTTGGGTTGACCCTTTATGCCACAGCTCTGCTCTATTTATTATTATTTTGCAGGATAACAACCATTTTAACATTTGATAAAGCATATTTATGAACATGTTTCTTAATAAGAAAATGCCCATTTTATTACCATTTTCTATCTTTTTCAGGATATTCAAGTTTTTACCTATATGTCTTATAATAAAATAAATAAAATCTTTGATAAAAAAAAGGCATTCCTAAGTGTTTTTCCTCTCCAAGCAAGATGATTACGAAGATTTTGATGCAGCTTCTAGAGAAAGCATATTATAAAGAAACATACCTATTATTTTATTTCTTCTCCTCATTGGCAGTAGCCCAGTCACTGTTTTAAAGAATATCCCTGACATCTCTCCTTTGGCATGTGACTCACAAAAATGCAAAGTGATTTTCAGCTGATATAGTTAGGAAGTATTTGAGGTCATGTAAATGCTAAATTACAGTAAAATCGAGATTGCCCTTTACTTTGGTCTGGCAAATTCCTGACTCAACAGATGGACCTTGCTTTGCTCCCCAAAGGCTCATGGTCCTAAGCTTGAGTAAAGCATTAGAAGAAATTATAAAGAATTAGGAGGGGAAAAAGGAAACTGGTGATTTTCAGCCTGAGATCTAGCCAGGCAAGGCTCTAACCACATTCTCCTCCCTGACATTATTAGAGCTGGACATTAACACGTGGCTGCCTTCCAGCGGTGCTGTGCAGCCCTTCTGCTGCAGGAGTGGGACTTCTTGCTGCTCCCCGTCCACAGCTCTCGCCCTCATGTGCACTCTCTTTCACTCTCAACTCCCTGTCTTTCTGAGTTTGTAATCAGACACACAGTAACAGTGACAATCATGGGACCTTGCATATTGCCCAAAGCGACAGTTTTACCAGGTGTCTCTGCTCTGTTTTGTTGGTTCTTTCTCCTCCTTTTTGCAAGTTGAGTGCAAAGGTTCCCATCTCTGCACTTTGCATGTTTGAATTGCTCAAGGAAACAGTACAAGAAGGTGATAGCAGTAAAGATTCAGGTTACACAGGCCTGGGGGGAATCCTGGCTGTGCCATTTAATATCATTGTGTCTTTGAAGAAGTTAAAGGTTAAAGCTTCTTAACCATTAGTTTCTCATTTGCAAAATGGGGTTGCTAATAATACCTACCTTGTGAGGTTGTAAGATAAATGTCTTTCAGTCTGCCATACTGTAAACAGCTTGAACGATGGCAGTTTTCACTGTCACACATCTTCCATTCTGCATCAGAGTTGGTTTTATATGTCTGTCTCCCCCAGTTAGAACGGAAACTCCTTACAATCAGGGGCCACTGCGTCTTTTTTCCTTTTTCTACTCACTGCAGTACAGTGCCTGGCATATATTGAAGCTTTTCATAGTGTTTCTTCTTGAATAGATCCTCCCAGTGGCACCGCGAAGTTGACAGGCCATATTACAGCAAACAAGGCCGGGGCATAAGTGACTTGTCCCAGTTAGTTCAGATGTGAAGTGTCTGGGCTAGGACTGGAGTCCAGATATGACTCATTTGCAACTTCTAGTATCCAAAACTGTATCCTATACACACAGCTCTTTCCATCCTCATGGACCATCCCCCACCACCTGCCACACCACACACACCACACACCACACACCACACACACCCCAGAGCACAAACACCCACACATCCCACACCACACCCTTCCCATAGACCACACACATCCCACACCACACACACACACCCCCCCCACACATCCCACACATCCCACCCCCACCACACCCCACACAGACCACATACACACCCCTCCACACAGCACACACATACAACATACACACACAGCAAACACAGTACACGTATATCCCAGGCACACACACCACATATGTACCCCCCCCCCCCATTCTTTATTTATACTCTTCTCTCTTCTCCCAGATTCAACCTTCCTCTTCACTTATTTCAGGTCTTCCCAGACGACTGGCCAGCAGCTCCCAAGCCTCCTAGGCTTCAGGGCCCGTTGAAGATGTCACCCCAGGACTCCCTCAGCTTGAGCCAGGCGTCCCGTGCAGGTTGCAGTCCGGTCTGAGAGGCATTTTGGTTCAGGGCTATGGCTCGAATCAGACAGATCTGGGTTTCAAGCTGGTTTCATTAACATGGATGTGTGACCAGGAGGAATTTGCTTATCCTCTCGGCCTCAGTTTTCCCATCTGTGACGTGGGGATAACAACATCACCTATTTCACAGGGTCGTGGTGAGAATAACCTGAGACCTGCAAACGTTCCCGCCCCAAGAGAACTCCCACTACTTCTGCTCCAGCACAGCATGGGCGCCTTCATTCCCTCACACCCCCTTCAGACACTACTGGGCGGCCAGGCTCCCTTGGGTGCCAGTATATAATTATGACTAAGACATTGTCCTGGTCCTCAGAGTCCTCGTGAATGGTACATTTGACTGTCCCCAAAAGCCAAAGAAGGTGGCATTAGAGAGAGGAAGAAAATGAACAAACTGTGGGAGGATTATACCTGGAAGGCGCTGGATTTGTTGCCATTAGGTAAAATTCAAATGAAAGAAAAATATCATTAAAATGATTGGATTCGATGAGGAAAAGTAAATTAGGCTATTTTTAAAAATTCCGTTTGAGGGAAGTAGGAGCATTGGAGAAAATCTGGCTTTTAAGCATCCTACATTTTTTCTCGATAATACACGAACTACTCAATACAGGGAATGAGGCAGATGGTTGTGAATTCACTTGGCAAAGGCCGTGGAGTTCCTGCTTGTACACAGGTGCTGTGGAGCATACATGGTGGGAGAAGCTGGTCTGCCTTTAAGGAGCTTATGGTATAGTTACGGCATATTGGCGGGAGGGGGGCATGGTGTGAATGAGGACAACTGCACAAAAACCTAGAATATGACACAGAAGATAAGAAGGGGCCACAGAGGCATGTGAAGTAAGGTGGATGGAGCTTGGATGGAAAAAATAATTCCTTGCTTGACTGGTGCAATCATGGAATGCTTCTTGGAGGAATTGGCATTGAGCTTGCTCTTGAAGACTACTCAAGATTTCCACAGGTAGGATTGCTTAAAAGAAAAAAATGGGGAGATTGGCCTATGTAAAGAAAATAACATGAGCAAGGGCAGAGAGGCAGGAAAGGAAAAAAATCTGTTTAGGAAAATAAGAGAAGTGAAATGTGACCAGGAGTTTCCTGGAAGGTGGTTAAGTGAGTGGTTAAATATATGAGACTTGGAGTCAGAAAAATGTAGTTTCACATTCTTACTTGTTAGGTGTCGTGGGTTGAATTGTGTTCCCCCAAAATCCATGTCCACCTCAAAATGCGACCTTATTTGGAAATAGAGTCTTTGTAAGTGTACTCATTTCAGGAGCTTCAGATGCAATCATTCTGGATTTATGGTGGGTCCTAAATCCAATGAGTGATTCCTTTATAAGAGAAAAGAGAGGGAGATTTGGACACAGAAGAGACACGTAGGGAAGAAGGCCATGTGAAGACAAAGGCAGAGATTGGAGTGACGCAGTTGCAAGCAAGCAATGCCAAGGAACGTCTGGGACCACCAGAAGCTGCAGAGGGAAGGAAGGATTCTCCCCTAAAGCCTTCTGAGGCGGTATGGCTCTGCTAACGTCATGATTTTAGACTTTTAGCCTCCAGAACTGCAAGAGAATACATTTCTGTTGTTTTAAGCCACCAAGTTTATGGTAACGTCAGCAACCCTAGGAAATGAAATACATTGGGTTATTTAGGGCAACTTAGCCTCTATAAGCCTCAATTTCTTCATCTGAGAAACCAGGATAATACTCATTTCAAAGGATTATCATGAGGATTAAATGTAAAGCGCTTTATTTATTGTCTGGCCAAGAGGTGGAGAGTGACTAACCAGGAAGATAAGAGGGGAGCAACTGTAGAATACGTCAATTTCCAGGCTGAGACGTTTGGACTTGGTTCAGAAGGCGATGCAGGTGTTGTATATTGCCAAACAGGGTGTGACAGATTGAGTGGTGCTGCTTCAGGACATGCCCTGGGAGAGCTGAACTGGCAGGAACCAGGAGGCACAAAACCACTCCCTCCCTGTGAGGAGACTGGTGAGGAAGCTGTGGGAACACCTGGCCTAGCATACTGAGTACTGTGTGCTGGGCAGAGGGAAGGAAGCCATCCAGCAGGAGAAGCATCGATGTGTCGCTTGGATCTACGAGTGCACATATCTGGCAGGGATATGCTCCCAGCGCAAACACAATCAGGCCTGATGCCTACAACAGCCAGACAGCAATGCAAATAAGAGAGAGAGAGGGAAAGAAAGACAGACAAGTGGGGCAGGCCCTTGGTTACAAGATTATACTGGAGTAAGGGTGTGGATTCCGACTTGGTCACTGTCTAGGAAACAGCCACGAAACAAGACCCAAAACCATCAGTAATTGTCCAGTTTAACTCCTGAAGCTCTGAGGAAGTAAATATTACACACCTGCTTGTCCTGTCATGTGATTAGGGAAAAGGATGCAAACCAAGAACTTGAGGTTTTTAGCAAAGGAGCGCTGTTGTACATGCACGTGACTGCATGAGTGTGTGTGTGCGCGTGCATGTACGTGTGTCTGTGTGTGTGTGTGTGTTGAGGGGCAGAGGTGGGAAGGACTCCAGTTAAAGAAGGAATACTGTAATTACAATAACTTCAAATGTCAACTACACTCTCATCTTGCTCCACTTTTCAGTATATTCCAAAAATGCGGCTGCTGTCAGTTGTCTTATCTACTTCAGCATCTACCTAGGAAACTGAGTATTCAAGAGGTGTGTGCCCTTTCAGAAACTCAAGATGAGTTGTAACATAAATTTGCTGAGATCATGGGCAAATTAGTCGAAACAAAAGTGAGCTTGCATCTTCTGTGGTGCTGATGTTTTTAACCGCTTGATCTGGAGTAGAGAAGCTATCTCTTACTGTTGGGCTTTCAGAAACATGGAAATTCAGGCGGCCTGAGATGTACTCGATCCAGCATCACCCAGAGGCCCCACGGTTGTTGTTTGACTTGCAGAAATCTGGCTGCCTTGTGGGTAATTTGAAACAGTTTTGGAGGGCACTTTCTTGAAGGGTATTTGTAATTTTAGCTACGTAGACATAACACATACACACCTTCCTACCTATATATGCATGTATATGTACACACACACACACAATGCACACCAGCCTCATTTGAAGACAAACAATAATTGTAATACCGATGGCAGATGTTTTAAAATAAATATCTGATAAGGGAATTATGGCCCTCATGTGAATATTGGCAGTAGGTACCTTATCAGGAGTACCACAGACACAAAGAAAGAGCATGTTGCGAATATCAGAAAATGGGCAAGACAAAGAGCTGTGAGGAGTGCAATTCAATAGCGGTCAGCTTTTATTTGATTAAACAACACAATCAGATATACTTGAAAGCAGTACTTTCTTTTTTTTGTAAACATCAGGCTGGACCAGGCAATGAGGTAGGAGTGGAAATCCTATTAACAAAATTCAGAGGAAATTGCCTGTGATTCATCTATTTGATTGTAAGATGGAGCTGGTGGCTGGCCGTAATGTGTTTCAATATTTGGAAACAGCTGTGTGAGGAGCTTGGATTATTTTGAAGAATGATTGGGCAAAAGTAGTTCTGAGCTGAGGTGGAAAAAAATAAGTGAAAACAGAGCCTCCAGATGTCTTTCAGACAAGACCTGCCACCCCATGAAAGTGCCAGCCAGGGAAGCAGGCCGGTGGCTGGGTGGTCACCCGTGTGCCCCTTCACCCAGCGCTGGGGGAGGGCACATTTTCACTGTCCTGTGTCCACTGTCGGAGTCATGGCCAAGACGATGTTGTCCATAAGGATGGCGGTAGCTAACTGTTATGATGTTGCTAACATTTGTTACTGGAGCACAGGGTGCTGGCTGGTGAGCCCCAGTCAACAACGGACCACAAGACAAAGTGAAATAGAGCAGTTTATTACTCACAGGTCCTGGAGGAAGCACAGTGTGCCTTGAGGGGCCACACAGGGAGGTCCAGGCAAGGTGCAGACAGAGTGGCAGGACCTGCGCACATGCCTTTATTGAGATCCCAGGGTGGAGGGCTTTGGAGTTCTTGGGACAAGGCCAGAAGGGTCAATTCAAACAAAAGAATGGGGGTTTTGATAAGCTTCACAGCGGTCTTATCTCAGGGGTGAGGTGGAGACTGTGCTCACAAGGACTGCTGGGAAAGTCATAGCCAGAACTTACATTTGCTTGTGACTCCATGGGCTGTTATCTAGGGCAAGTGCTTGCATGAGGGGGTCCGTGTCAGTTTAAGGCCTCCTGCAGGTCACTTGGCCAAATAAAATGGATGCAGAGGCAGCAATGCCCTGGGGTAGTGTAGCTTAGCTAAACTCTGGACACTAATGTTTGCTGAGCTCTCTTGGTCCCATGGCAGGACAGGAAGACCTGTTGACTCCAAAAGATGACTCCAGGTTAGAGCCTGAGAGGGCCTCAGATGGCAGAGCAATTGAGACTCTGACAGGCGCGATTTGCTCAGTGACCCAGTTGGGCCAGAACCCAGGATTCCTGATCCCAGTTCAAGGCTCTTTCCATAAGAGTAACTGCCCTGCCACCTGAGTGAAAAGCCTTAGATATCAGTCCTGGCTTTGTTAATTATTAGTGAGCCTTAAAATCCTCGTACATAAAATAAGAAAAATGATACCAGCCTCAGTGCTTTTAAGATGACAGAAGGAGATAAGTAAAGTGCTTTGCAAATCTCTTAAAGGGTCTTCAAATATCTACAGGATTATTAAAATGCTTTCACATGTGAGGTGGAATTAGGGATTGTTTGCCAATCAATGGCTTGGACAGTGTTTGAGGGACAATGACTGGTGTCAGTCTGACTGCCCGTGGAGAAGATCTTCCAGAGTAGTTGGGTCTCTTTGTGCCCACGCCCAGCGGATGCCCTGCTGGTGTGGACGCTCACCTACTTTGCTGACATATTGGACTGGCCTTGATCACTGTCCCTTAGAATGTCTAAAGTCAGTTAAAAAACATTAGCCGTTGGGGAAATGCCAATGCTATCTCTTCTGGCAGCAAAAGGAGGGAACTTGTAATTTGATTTTCTTTATTGTGTCTTTGAGAGTCTCTGTACAGACTGGGCAATGAGAAATGCTATCTTAGGTATTGAAGATGAGGACATTTGACTCGTAAAAAAATCAGATTGGTAGTGACCTTGTCCATTTCCCTGCTTTTAGGCGGAACAGGGCTCTACCTGACAGATAAATGAGACCCTAGCGTTTCACAGGGGCTTCAGGTTATAACTGTGAGTATAGGAAAGAAAGGAAGTGGATATGGAGCCCACCTCCTTTGTGACTGAGAAGGAAGATGCAGACTGTGCAGCTGTGAGAGAGGGTGGCTGAAAAGATGAGATGAACCGGAGAGGAGGGTGGGTTCCGAGTCCAGCTGCCTGGGTTTGAATCCTGGCTCCACCTGGGTAACTGGGGCAAGTAACATGCTTTCTCAGGCTCAGTTTTGTCATCTGAAGGAAGAAACTGAGTAAATGAATTAGGATTATCTACTTAGGTTTTTACAGGGAATCATGGGAAAGTGCATAAAAAGTGCAGCCCTGACACGTGATAAAAGCTTTTAGCGATGTTTAATTATTTCCTTTGTTTAAAGAAAACCCAAGAGCCTTCAGAGACTAGTCCTAGGAGGGAAATCTGGAAGCAGGGAGGGGCTCGCTAGCAAGAGACTGTCCTATGCTGTTATCCTCAGTTGTCGTCGCCCCCTTGGGAGTTAATACCATTCTGGTGGGTAATCCGGCCTGAATGCCCTGGCCAAAGGATGGACCCAACTCCCTGTCAAGGGAGTACCCCTTAGCGGCTGAGAACAGGCTAAATATTCAAAAAGACTTCATTAAGTTCTGAGGTTGCTAAGCAGCCCACGTTCTGCATGTAAACAGTACAGTCTATAAAGGCAGAGGGATTTAGCTCCCTGTCCCTGGGGATGTATGCAGGGGGCATATTGTCTCAGCCCTCTTGCCTGGACTTCTTGTTTCCAAGCTTCCAAGCCTGACTCCAAAAGAGGATTCCCTAAGTTCTCCCATTCAGGAACTACCTCCTAGATATCGTGACATCAAGTTCCAGAGAAGCAGATGCCTCCTCTGCTCTCTGCAGTTCAGTGTTTTCCCTCTTAATCCTAGTTTACTGAGTGAGATACAGGCATCTTCCTTCCCTAGATGCCTGGCCTGTGTTTCTTCCCCACGTTAGGTGAGATTCTTGCCCTACTGCAACATGAAGTTTTATCCTTGAAGGTCCAGCCTCAATGCCACATGCCAACCTTTCCCAATATGTGTTCTCTGGACCTCTTGCTCTCCGTGGTATTCAAATGAGTTACGGTGAAAAGGGAGAATTGCAAGGTCAAATGCATTCGGGGAAAATTAGGTTATGGAAAGTAAAATAGGCTTCTTTTTAAAAAAATTATAATAAAATATACAGAACATAAATTTACCATTCTATCCATTTTTAAGTGTAGATTTCAGTGGCATTAAGCATGTTCACATTGTTGTGTAATCATCACTGCTATTCATCCCCAGAACTTTTTTATCTTTTCCAACTATCCATTAAACACTAACACCCATTCCCATTCCCCCAAGCTCCTGGCAACCACCATTCTACTTTCTGTCTCTATGAATTTGATTACTCCAGGTACCTCAGATAAGTGGAATTATACAATATTTGTCCTTTTGTGACTGGCTTGTTTCACTTAGCATAATGTTTTTAGGATTCATTCACATTGTAGCATGTGTCAGAATCACATTCCTTTTTAAGGCTGAGTAATGTTCCATTGTATGTATCCACAAATATATTCCACATTTTGTTTATCGTGCATCTATCAACAGACACTTGGATTGCTGGTACCTTTTGATTATTATGAAAAATACTGTCATGAACATGGTTGTATAAATTTCTTTTACAGTCTCTGTTTTCAGTTCTTTTGAGAATATATCCAGAAGTGGAATTGTTGGATCTTTTAGTAATTCTATTTCTAATTTTTTGAGAAATCTCCATGCTATTTTCCACCGTGACTGCACCATTTTACATTCCCACCAGCAATGAATGTACAAGTGTTCTGATTTCTCCACATTCTTTCCAACATTTCCTATATTGTTTTTTTTTTTTTGATAATAACCAACCTACTGGGTGTGAAGCAGTACTATTTCATTGAGTTTTTTTTAATAAATAAATAAAATTTATAAAAAAAAAGAAAACTGATTTTGTATATTGATCTTGTTCCTAGAACTTTGCTGAACTCGTTTATTAGTTCTAATAGATTTTTGTGGATGTGTTAAGATTTTATATATGTATACAAGATCATGTTATCTGCAAATAGAAATAGTTTTACTTCTTTCTTTTTAATCTGGGTACCTTTTGTTTCTCTTTATTGACTAATTTCCTTGGCTAGAACCTCCGATAAAATGTTAAATAAAAGCAGCAAAATGTATTTATTTTGGTCCTGGTCCTGATCTTAGTGAGAGAGCTTTTAGTCTTTTACTGTTAAGTATGGTATTATTGTGGATTTTTTGGTGGGGATTGTCAAGTGGTTTTTTTTTTTTTTTTCAACTATTGAGATGACCATGTGGTTTTGGTCCTTTATTCTATTGGTATGGTATATTACATTGGTTGATTTTCTTTTTTTTTAACTTTTTATTTTACTTTGGAGTATAGTTGATTAATAATGTGTTAGTTTCAGATGTACAGCAAAGTGATTCAGTTATACATGTACATGTATCTATTCTTTTTCAAATTCTTTTCCTATTTAGGTTGTTACATAATATTGAGCAGAGTTCCCTGTGGTATACAGTAGGTCTTTGTTGGTTATCCATTTAAAATATAGCAGTGTATAAATGTCAATCCCAAACTCCCTAACTATCTCTTCCCCCAACCTTTCCCCCTGGTAACCCTAAGTCTGTGAGTCTGTTTCTGTTTTGTAAATAAGTTCATTTGTATATGTTGATTGATTTTCATACGCTGAGCCAAATTTGTGTTCCTGGGATAAATCCCACTTTGTCATGATGTATAATCCATTTTTTTTTCTTTATGTTCGTGGATTTGGTTTGCTAGTACTTTATTGAGGACTTTGTGTCTATATTCATAAGGGATATTGGGCTGTAGTTTTCTTTTTTTATAATTGTATTGTTCAGGTTTTGGGATCAGGGTAATACTGGCTTCATTGAGTGAATTGGAAAGTGTTCCCTTCTCTGTAACTTTTGGGAAGAGTTTGTGAAGGATTGGTGTTAATTTCTTTTTTAACATTTATTTATTTATTTAGGTGTTATTGTGGTTTTGATTTGCATTTCCCTAATGATTAATGATGCTGAGTGTCTTTTCATGTGCTTATTGGCCACTTATAGATTATCTTTGGAGGAATGTTATTCAAATCCTTTGCTGATTTTCTTTTTTGGCTGCAGCCCTGTGGCATGCGGGATCTTAGTTCCCTGATGAGGAATCGAACCTGTGCCCCCATAGTGGAAGCACAGAGTCTTAACCACTGGACTGCCAGGGAAGTCCCCTTTGCTGATTTTTTAATTGAGTTATTTTGTTGTGGAGCTGTAGGAGTTCTTTATATATCCTGGATATTAATCCTTCATTAGACATATGATTTGCAAATATTTTCTCCTATTCCGTGGGTTGTCTTTTTACTTTGCTTACAGTATCCTTTGATGCACAAACATTTTAAATTTTGATGAAGTCCAATTTATCTATTTTTTTCTTTTGCCCAGGCTTTTGGTGTCATATCCAAGAAATTGTTACCACATCAGTTTCATTTGCCTGACATGCAGCAAGCCAAATGCTGAGATGGAGAGGTTTGCCGCAGAGGAAGGGTTTATTCACAAGGCAGCCAAGTGAGGAGACAGGAGAACAAGTCTCAAATCCACCTCCCTGAAGGTGAGGGCCTTGAGATATTTATGGGGTAAGGAAGTGAGGTGGTCTGAGGAATGAGGAAAGATGACTGGAAGCAAGAAAAAGGTAAAGTAATTGGTGCAGGTGTATCTGAGTTACATGCTTCTTCATGGGATGCATGTTCAGAAAATGGCAGCATTAGCATAATCTAAGGGTGGAGTTTGGGGCCCTCAAATCTAAAGATCATCCATCGGACTCGCGCAGTCCCAGTTGGATTGTTGGTCATCTTGATCGGTTTGATCTGGGAAAGACTAGCTCCACGTTCCTGAAAAATGACTTAACCATTGCCCTTGAGACCCATACATCAGACGTGTTATCTCTAGGGGGCAGTTAAAGGAGTCTTATGATATATTGTCTAAGCTCCACAAAGATCAGAGGGTATGCAATTTGCAAGAACAATTAAGATGAGCCTGATTGGTGAAGGCAGGTTATAGAATATTATTTATTAGGCAAGTTATGGTTTAAGAGATCTAATTGATGACTTCCTTCTGTTTCAAAATCCTTGCTAAATCCAATATTATGAAACTTTTCTTCTATGTTTTCGCCTAAGAATTTTATAGTTTTAACTCTTGTGTTTGGGTCTTTGATCTATTTTGAGTTAATTTTTTATGTGGTATAAGGTAAGGATACAACTTTATTTTTTTTGAGTGTGGGAAATAGGTTTCTTGCATCACCTAGAGTTCATTAGTTGCAAGCAACAGAAACTGAGACAGGCTAATCACTGGAATAATTCTAGATAGTTCATAGGAATTAAGGGAAGCTCTGAATGGTAAAATCTCTGGAAGTATGGAATATGGCAACAATTTAGGAACTCATGGACTTTCTAATGATGCTGTGATCTGAGAGACTTAGTTCCAAAAATGTTGTGTGTGTGTCCTGTGTTGGCTATCATATTTGGCTGGGAGGCCTGTAAGTGGATGTGTGTGTGTGTGTGCGTGTGTGTGCATGCGTGTGTATGTGTGTGTGTGTGTGTGTGTGTGTGTGTGTTGGAGGTGAGGCAGCATTGTTACTAAATTATTTCAACAAATAAGACCAGATGAAATGTAGGATTTGAGTGGGTGGGAAGGAGGGAGGGAAGGAGGGAATGATTCCCCAAAGGAAAATCAGAATGCAGTTACAAAAGGAAGCAGGAAGGGATACTGGGTAGGCCGAACAATAAATACTCACTACTTTTCCTCACTGAAAACTTTCTCAGATATTGATTGATAATGCATGGTGAATCTGGAGGAGGCAGGAATAGAGTATGCAATGTTTCCCATACCTATTTGTCCAAGATACTCTTAGGTGCATCTTATAGGATTGATGTTCTGTAGAATATGTTTCGAAAAATGCTCTCAAAAATGCTAATAAAAAGAACTCTGTACTTGTACAATAGCAAGTTCAGTCCTGGTTGACTCTTTTCTTCAGTGTGGAAATTAGACACAGCTTACCTAAAGAGTAAGGACACACGTCACATACATCCTAGCACTGAGCTGAAGTGGGTCTGGACTTCCCAAGTTCATGCTGAGAATCTAGGGGTCAAATTCAAGTAATCCTCTTTCATAAACACACAGATTTAATGATGACCTCACATAAGCCAAGCAAAAATATAGTTCACAATTTTTTTGGGGGGGGGGTACATATTATCTATGCGATGGGAATACATTTCTCTGTGACACTGGGATGTGAGAAATGATATGTTTATTTTTTGAGATAAAATTAAATATTAGTCCAGCCCTTTCTCAGCAAGGCTGCTCTTTTGGGGATACTCCTTTGGCTTATTTGTGACACCATGGGACCTATTCAAGTCCCAAACAGCTGGTCCCTGGGGAAAGGTTATCTTCATCACTGTTGTGCTTTCTGACTGGGTGCTGGTCCCCCACGTACTGGGTGCTGGTGCTCTGGGTGGGTTCCTGAGACTCCCCATAGTGCTCTTCTCCCCCAACCTCATTCTGGGCATGGGGCTCTCAGTATGGCTTCCCAAATCTCTCAGCATCCACCTCTGTAGGCATCCATGAAGCCAAACCCAAACTCAAGTCCTTTCGCACGTGGGGTGGCACAGTGGAAGGCTGGGGTAGCCCTGCAGAAGCCCCAACCCTTCCCCAGGATCTGGGATTCCAACCCCATTTGACACTGAGTCATTTCTTACTTGAAAGCATCAACACCGCCATCTCCTCCTCCTCTGGCACTCGGTGATCCAGCACTTGGGGTAAGGGGTGTGCAGCCCAGTAATCAACTTCAGTCTCCTGGGGGTTTTGAAGATCCCAGGGCTCTGTCTCCAGAGGTTCTTATTCAGTTCCAGAGCGGTGGGTCCCAGAGTAAACTCCCAGGAGAGTCTGATCCAGCAGGTCTTCTGACCATGCTTTATGAGCACTGGCCTGAACCTGGGAACAAAGGCCTGACAAGGCTCCTGGGGGTAGAAAGAGCTCAGTCTTTTGAGCTGCCATAGCTGGTCTCCCAGCTTCCAAAAATGGACAGAATGCTTCCAAAGTGGACAGAATGCTTCCAAAGTAGCAACACAAAACCAATATGGTTCAATTTCCATATTCTCATTAAATTTGCCATGACTCACCTCTGTAGAGCTGTATTATGGAAATGCCTGCAAACACAGAGAGTAGAGTCTGGCTACTGTGGCCTGGCAGGTATCGGCAGGACCTTGGCCACGTGCTTGGTTTGCTAGCTCTTGGAGTCTGACAGGCTGCAGGCTTGAAGTGATAGGGAGCAGATCAACATGGGGGCTGGGCGGGGGCCTGTGTTCATGGGCATGGCTTGTCTTCCCCAGGGCACAGCTGTAAATCCGTTATTGATTTGGGGATGTTTTGTAACTTTCAGAATGGTGCCTTTTTATTTTGTTGCCAGCCCTCCCTCTTCTTGCTTCTCCAAATTCCATTCAGGCATTTTTATTTCTCTTATTTCACAAATCCTGATGTTTGAGAAATGAATGGCTGTCTACCAGGACTGCAGCAACCCCTTCAGCTCAGGGAAGGGGGAATGATTACTTTTGAAGTCCAAAACTTAAGGCCAGGTGTTGTGGTGATTCGGGGTCCTCTGAGGACGGGTTTCAGAAGGGAGCAATCAGGGCATTGCTGAGAGCCTCTCAAGGTTTGGATCAGCTTTGCATCCCAGAGGGTCAGGTTTGAGGATGAATGACCCACATGCTACATGCAATAAGCAGCGACCAATGAGAATGGGCAGTGGGAATGCTCCTGGTACTGAGGATGGTGTTTTCTAGAATGTGAACCAGGAGACAGGGCACTGGAGGTCCGGGACCAGCTTCAGTTCTTCCACAAATGTCTGGTCAGCTTTATGTCTCAGGGTATTTTCCTCTAGAAAGTGAGGGGGGTTGGGCTAAATCTATTAATTCAAAAATAAACATTTACTGACCTTTCATGATGCACCAGGCTGTGTGCTAGAAGGATGTGACATTAAATAAAGCCTGATGCGTGCCCTTGTGATGATGCTTTCCAAGGTCTCCTGACACTCCTGCTTTCTTTGAGTCTATAAAGGATGCTTACTCATGGCAGCTCTTGAACACTGTGCTTTCACACACAGTATCACAACTGCGCTGTGAGATGCGTCATCCTTCCCACTGCACGGGGGTCAAGTGACTTGTCAGGATAGACAGCTATGAAGCAGCAGAACTGGATTCGAATCCCGATTTTCTGATTCCCAGTCCTGCGTTCTCTGCTCTGTAGCTTGCTGTATGTGACTCTGCTCCCTCTTTCCAGATTTTTTCCACAGAGTGAAATCATAGCTATCATTTGCCAAGCACTTACTTTGGGTCCTGCTACACACATCATCTCATGCAAATCTCATAGCTATGTCATTAGGTACTATTATTACTGTCATTGTACAGATGAGGAAACCGGGGCTCACAGAGGTTGAGTGCCTAGCACAGAGTCATACAGCTTGTCAATGGCATTTGATCCCAGGTCTGTCTGGGGCTGCTATGGTCTTCTGGGATCACTGAGAGAGAGGACTGGGAGGACGCTGGACCCTGTTCTCTCCTGGAGAGCTGAAGATTGTGCTTTTGTGTCCTCCTTGGCTCCCTCTGGAGGAAATTGGGGGAACCAGAGGTCTCGGGGGAGCTGGTTGTGAAGAGGCCTTGGTCAGTGCCTCGCCCTGGGCTGAAGGTCCTGAGTTTGGGGCCTTCATGAGGAATATGACAGACTTCTAAGCCTCCAGAGACATCCCAGGTCTCAGACCCAGAAGCCACAATAGGAGTCAGCATTTTCCAGAAGAGATGATGTGGACTGGCTGGGGAAGATCCTTCTGGGGGCTGAGGCCTCCCTTTCCCCCAGTGCCTGCCATCCTGGGCTCCCTCCTCCCATCCTCAAGACCCCCATAGGCCTTTCTTCTTCCTACAGCTGCCTGTGGTGCTCCCTTCGCTTGAAGGCTCTGAGGACAAATTAACCTCTGGCTGGCGAGTGCCCTCACACAAGGCTTCTGCTTAGCCTCATGCCATTGTGGGAAGGCTGAAAAATAGTGGGGTGCACCCCAATATGCAGATAGGGAGTGTCGGTTTAAAGGGGATGGAACTAGCTCAACTCACTAACCACCAGCAAAGGGAGCAGAGCCTGAAGCCTGGACTTGATTCCCGAGGGCAGGGTGCAGAGCTGGCCCCAAAACATGGGGTAACCGTGGCTCACATCTTATTTTGTTTTTAGGCACTTTATCTCATCTACAATCACCCCGGGAGGCAAGTAGTCCTGTCACCACTCTACAAATGAGGAGCCTCAAGCTTGAAGAGGTTAAGTAACTTGCCCAAGGCCACTGGGCTAGAGGGCCACAGGGGAGGATTCCAACTCAGGACCTTCTGGATCCCTCCAGTGTGTCCCACTGTCCTCTCTCCCTTTACTGCCACATGTGATTTTCCTGACTTTAAGGTTCAAAGCAAGGAGGAGTAAACTGGAGGTGAGTGAAGCCCGGGTGGGTCCTTACCGTGGATGGCTGGTAATTGGAGAACTAATTGCCAGTTGATAGCTGACCCTCCAGGTCCTGGATTTTAATTATCATGTAAGCAGCCATGATAAGCTTAGACTCACTGGTTAGCAACAGGAAGTGTGTAGGATTGGCAGAGGCTTCCCAAGGACCTTTAAGGTAACCAGCAGCTCAAGTGGAGTAAGCAGAGCAGCCTAGAGATGAATCTGCAAGCTGCAGGGCCCCAGGAGAGGGGCTCTGACGACTGGTGAAGTCACCGTTGGGTGACAGATGCTAATGGACAAAGGTCACGGCCTCCGTGGAGATGGGCATGAGGACTGCATCTGTGAGTCACCACGGAGAGACTCACAGGCTTGTCGCTTGGTTCACAGGGACCCGAACCAAGCTGAGGCCAGACCCGCCCTCCTATACAATACATGATTAATTATGAGAAAAGCTTCTTACAAATGTGAGGCTGCAAGCTGGGTTTACAATTAGCATGAAGAGAAGGTGCTTCACATTCAATTAATTTTTATCTGAACTGCCTGATCCCCTGCGGCAAAGCTCGGCTCCCGCTGCTGTAAGGCTTATATTCTCTGCCAGGGCCGGAGGGAGCTGAAGCTCGGGGTCCTTCCACACCGGAGCCAGTATTTGTGACACGTGCAAACCGAGCAGATGGGGGAATAATGAGCTTCACTGTCCTCTTTCCCACCCCCTGGAGATCTGAGGAGGTAAAATCGAACCTGTTCTTTTGGAATTTAAAAGAGAAGTCAGGTGGCACAGTGTTTTTCCTCAAGAGAGCATACTTTTTTTTAGCATTTCCCAGCATCCAGAGATGACGCCGACCCTGCACTGGCAGAGGGGGATGGGCAGGAACACAAGCCGTGGGTTCCTGATGTTTTCTGTGACGCCCCAGCTTCCACACGCCTGTGTCTTGATTTTCCCCTTCCCGGCGCCACACGAGGGTCAGCGCACACGAGGGAGGTGGGTGAGGCTTGCTCTGGGCTGTGCAGCCAAGCACAGGCTCTGGGGAGAAGTGCTGCATCTTGGGGCATAATTGGATCACTGGAGTGAGCAGGGAATGCTAATGTGAACCCCCCGCCCCCACTCCACCCCGCGCTGGTCTCCTGATCGGAGGGCCCAGTCCTACCACATGCGGGAGGACCGGGTGGTCACAGGAACCCAGAAGCTCTGGCTCTTGTTGAAAGCAGGGCGGAAGGGGGGAGGGGCGGGGAGAGGAGGGGGAAGGCGGCGCGTGGCGGGGGGGGGGGGGGTGGGCGGGGCGGAGGGCGGAGCGCGGAGGCCAATGGAATTATTCACCAGAGAGAAAAGTCCCAGGCGGCTGGTTGGGATGGCACTAGAACCGGATGGGAGGATTTGGGGTCCCTTTATTCAACCTTCAAATAAGGCCGGGGTACGGTGGAATGCCACATCCTGGGAAGCCCGGAAGTTTGGAGTTTCAGGAAGAAGGGTTCAGAACTCTTACCTCCTAATCAGATTGACTCAGAAAGCTTGAGTCAGACAGACCTGGTTCCACCTCCTCCCTATTGAGTCATCTTGGGGAGGTTATTTAACCTAATTCTTACCCTTATAACATGAGGCTAATAAATATCTCCCTGTTTGGGCTGATGTGAGGATCAAATGGAAAAATACCAGCATACCCGGGGGGCTACTGCAGGGGTGTCCTGAGCCCTCCAGCCTGAGACACTCACCTTTTCCTTGATATCTTGAAAGTCTTACCTGAGGCCCACTCCACACACTGTGGCTGGTCCCATCTCTCCTCCTTCAGGGCTCTCAGAATTCTTGGGGGGTGAATATTGTTTTCCTCCTGATGACTTCTCACTTTGATTTCCTGCCTCTGCAGAATTTTCAAGCCCCTTCTGTATCTTTCCTGCTGTAACTGCCCTCGTGTGACTCACTGCCCTCTCTGTCCCTTTTATTTACTAGGAAAAGTATCATTAGCCAAGGTGGTTGTGTTTACTGAAGATCTGGGTCTAGTTGGGGGTGGTTCAAGAAGGTTTACAGCATAGACCAGAGAACAACCTAAAGCTGAGTGCTAGGTATTACCCTTCTAATGTCTCTCAGCCATGCCACAGGCTGCCTCACTGGTCATCTGTATCAGTTAGCTATTGCTACATAACAAGTTACCCTCAATTTTTGGTGACAGTTTTGTGCATTAGCAATTGAGGATCAGCAATGTGGTTCTTTTGGTTTCAGCTGGACCCGAATATTGATTGTCAGTTAGCTGTGGTCAGTTTGCTGATCTTGGCTGAACTCTCACATGTCCAGGGTCTTGGCTGGGATGTGTAGGCTCTACTTCATGTGGTCTCTCAACGTGCAGCAGTTAAGCCCAGGCTGTTCATGTGCCAAGTGAATGGTAGCATGCAAGGTCTCTGAGATGTAGGCTTAGAATTGGCACTCCACTACCTTTACTGCATTCTGTTGGCCAAAGCAACTCATAGAATCAGCACAGATTCAAGAGGAGAGGAAAAGGAATCTCCTTTTGGGTGCAAGAGCTTCAAGGCCACATGGCAAAGGTGTGGATACAGGGCAGAATGAAGTACTGTATCCATGTTTTGTAACCTATGGCTCCATCTTTTCCCCTCAGGGTCCCTCCTATTATCTTATTGTTGGATCTTCAGTCTCTCCTCCTGGACGGTCTGGATCTCTTTCCAAAGAGATCTCTTCTCCCCCGTCTGCGTTCCCCAACTCTTCTTCCTATTTGAAGAAGACTTCAACTTCTTGTAACTTTGTTATGCAGAATGTTTATTTTTCTTTGTCGATAATGTTTTCCTTTCCAATCATGTTCTCAGCAAAAATGGTCTTACGTGTGTTGATTAAAGTATACCAGTGGTTCTCAACCTGGGCATCCAAGTCACCTGCAAAACTTTAAAAAATTACTGATGCCTGGGTCCCACCCCCAGGTCTGGGGTAGGTTTTGGACGTTGGTATTTAAAAAAAATCTCTCCAGGTGGTTCTAATATGTAGCTAAGGTAGAAAATCACTGAAATAAACAAAAGCACCATGTATCTCTGTGATGAATTTTGCTCTTCCTTTAAAATATGGACATCTTAGAAGCTTCACATTACTGCTTAGCATCCAGTGCATGGCAGGTATTCACTAAATACAAGCTGTCACCACTGTTACTGTTGCCATCAAAGATAGGACAGTGTGGGGGTAAGGAATGTTGGCTTTGAGGTCAGACCATTTCACCTTTCTCTGCTGCAGTTTCCTCATCTGTAAAATGAGGATAATCAAAATTCTTACTTCATAAATATCTGCTTACCTCATAGGATTGTTGTGGGGATTAAATGTCTTAATGACTGAATTTAGACACACAGTAAATGTTCAATAAATGGTGGGTACTCTGTAATTATTGT
The DNA here is from genome assembly GCF_030028045.1 of Hippopotamus amphibius kiboko. Classification (NCBI taxonomy): domain Eukaryota; kingdom Metazoa; phylum Chordata; class Mammalia; order Artiodactyla; family Hippopotamidae; genus Hippopotamus; species Hippopotamus amphibius. The sequence continues at coordinate 132,280,229 of NC_080190.1, read as the reverse complement.
TTTATTCTTTTAGCTCCCCATTTTGGTTTTTTTTGCCAAGCTCAGTTTTCTTTTTCTTTGGACCAATTTCCAAATCAAATATGATGACAGTGGCTGGGGACAGGCGGTGGTGCAGTTACACTGGAGCATGCTGGGGTTGAAGGATGAAGAAGAGAGACATTTCCATTGTTCGGGGGAGCCCTCAGCTCTGCCAAGCCTAGATTAGTCAGAGCGTTAAGAAGATTCTCTGGCGAACTTGGGCATCTTCTTTCTTTTTCAAGCTGAAGTTTTCTTAAGCCTAAACATTCACTATAATGAAGGCAGCTTCCAGCTTATGCAATTACTTGAGTAGTGCATAATTGGCACATTTAGCTCAGTTCAGATGTCTTGGGGATAACAGTTGTGAACAAGGATGCAACAATCTACCAGGAGCCTGGACAGGGCCTGAGTGCCAGCCTGGCTGGTGGGGTGCAATCAGCACACTGAGGGGGTGGTGGGTAGGACAGAGGACTTCTTGGAATCATAGAGAGAGTCAGCAGGGCCCTCTGATGTCTAGACCCATGTACAAGGAAACAGAGTCCTAGAAGAATTAAGCATATCCAAAATCACATAACTGTGACTGGTAGAGCTCAGACTAGGGGAATCATGGGGATTTTAACTGTCATTGTGTCCTTCCTTGTGCCAGGCTTGTGTTGGGTCTCTATCTTTACTACCTCAGTTATATTTCACAATTCTGGGAAGTAGGGATTATTGGCTCCATTTTGTAGATGAGAAAACTGAAGCTTCAAGTTATGATGTTGCAGCAACTGAATAAAGACTGAGGTCATCACATAGCAAGCCTGTGATACCACAAAGATTATTTAAGGCATTGGAATGATTAAAAAAAAAACTCCTATAAAACTTCTATTCACCTGGAAACAGATTGCTCACCCATCTGCAGATGCAGAATGAAATTATCTCCATGGTATGATTGTAGGACAATCATAAGTTAAAAAAGAAGTCCTTTCCAAAAACTGAAAATCAGAAAACCCAAATCTCACTTCAGTTTCCTCTCACCTTGCTCATTGATATGTGAAAATAAATTAAAGCTCAACTTAAGGCTTTGCTTTCTGATACAATGAAATCATTCTTGAAAGAAGCTAAAACTCAGTGTGACCTGAAAGAGGCAACGTAGTATAAGGTAATGAGCACTGTGATCTCATTTTAAAGAACCAATTTGTGTTAAATCTTGGCCAGCCCGGGACAAGTCACATATATGGAAAATTCTGGACGAAAGGGCATGGACAGGATCTTATTTGTTGGAAAAAAAGAGTCCAAATTATAAAATATTTAGGAAATATACAATTTTGTTATTATTTATAAACCAATGTATGTGATATTTTTATAAAATAAAATGGGGAAAAAAGAAAAGATAACTCTCAACAGCCCTATTAATGTCTCATAGGCATAAAAAAATTACAAAATTAGGATGTAGTAGAATGGTTAAATTTTTAGATTTGGGAGTTACACTTCCTGGTTTCGTATCCTAGCTGTATCACCTTATTAGTTGTGTTACTTTGTGTAAGTTTACTTAACTTCTCTGGGCCTGTTTTCTTATCTAGAAAATAGTGATGATATGTATCTGCTTCACGGTGTTATTTTAAGATCTGAACGGATTAATGTATCATCTTCTTCCCAGTGCAGGATTCTCTTGATAGAAATCCTCTCTGAATTACTACCTTATTGCTAGTAATATGTTTTTGGGACTAAGATAACCACTTTCCTGGTTTCTGGTCATTATCTTTGCATTGGAATGTCTGGGATTACCTCTTGTCAACTTTAATTTACCACTTGCCCATGGTTGCCTTGGCTTAGAGCGACTGCTCTTGCATTGCTTTTCAAATTAGTCATGATTTGCAGAGCTTTGGCAAATGTTCACTGGCCCACTATTTGCAGCAAGAGGCACTGTGGAGGGGAAGGCAGTTTCTCCTGTGTCACTCCCACCAGAAGGTGGCCATGGCAGATCCGCTTGTGCTGGACGTGGCTGTTGGGTCACATCCCACGGATGGGCGTGTTATTTTCATGTCTGCACCCAGCATACTCACGGCTCAGCCAAACACTCAGCCTCTTACCTACTCCTGGTCCTCCTGGAGGTCAGACAATGGACTAAAGCAGGAATAAGGTTATCTGGGGGCCACAGGGAGAAGAAAGAGATAGACTGCTTCCGTAGCCTAAATACCAACACAAACTTTTTTTTTAAATTAATTTTTATTGGAGTATAGTTGATTTATGATGTTGTGTTAGTTTCAGCTGTACAGCAAAGTGAATCTGTTATATGTATGCCTATATCCACTCTTTTTTAGATTCTTTTCTCATATAGGTCATTACAGAACACTGAGTAGAGCTCCCTGTGCTATGCAGTAGGTCCTTATTAGTTACCTGTTTTATACGTAGTAGTGTGTATATGCCAATCCCAGTCTCCCAACTAATCCTCCCCCATCCCCCTTGGTTCAGCACAAATTTTAAAAGCAAACAGCACAAATGATTCTACTACAATCCTCCTGTTATGTGACTCCAACTCAATGTTTCCACCCTCGAAACACCCAGCCACAAACAAGGGTGGTTCTGACCATGAGCCGAAGACACGGTTTGCGAGATAAAGTCCTGATATGGGTCATCCAGGCTTTACAAGGGGCCGGCAAGAGATCAAAGAGCAGCCTTGCCACCAGCTGCCTGCCTCTCAGTGAGCGTCTCTTTAGAATAGTTCTGTCACAAACTATGAGCAACCGTTAGTCTAAGTTTGGGGTTGGCAGAGATACGAGGCCACACAGATAGCCTGGGTGAGAGCCTTTCCAGGGCCTCAGTAAGAATCTACGACAACTGACAATTGTCAAGAGGGTGTAATGGATTGTCACCAAAGGCGTCCCCAGATCTCTTTAGAAGAGGAGGTGTGGGTTCCAGGCTACAGGCTTGGATGTTTATCTGAGTGAGTATTCCTCCCCACAAGTCCCCTAACCAGAGATGAAATAAGGGAACAACATGTAATATTACACACCATCACAGGTTTCTTCTGTCACAGGCATTTTTCTGATCTTCTTTCTTCCCTAACCTCTTGGGCAGCAGGAAGAGAAATCACAAGTCATATGGAAGCTGAAGCCCTGTGTTCAAATTTAGATTCTTCCATTAACTGATGGATGCTGAGGCAATTTACTTAACTGAAGAGTTTCTTCAACTGTGAAACAGGGATATAACAATATTTACATTGGAGGTTCTAAAAATAGCATCTTAGATAAATAGTGCCTATTTTATGAATTGATGGGTTATTTTTCTCATTAAAGAAAAAATAAAATTGTACACTGAAATTGATATGATGATGCTTTCATCAGGCAAGTGGCCTCTTGTGTCTGGCATTATGACCTAGATACTTCCTTCTTCGCTTCATGATGAATCTTGATCAAGTGTGTGTGTGTGTGTGTGTGTGTGAGAGAGAGAGAGAGATTGTGACAGTTAAGGGACAACTTGGCTGGGCCATGCTGCCCAGATATGTTGTCAAACATATGTGCTTCTGTGAAAGTGTTTTTAAATGTGATTAAAATTGAAATTGGTGTGCTTGAGTAAAGTAGATTGCTCTCCCTAGTGTGGTAAGCCTTGCCCAATCAGCTGAAGGCCTGAATAGAACAAGACTGATTTCCCCTGGACAAGAATTCTGTCAGTCGATGGCCTTTGGACTTGAACTGCAACACTGGCTCTTCCTGGTTCTCCAGGCTGCTGGCCCACCCTGCAGATTTTGGATTTGCCAGCCTCCATAATTGCACGAGCCAATTCCTTGCAAGAAATCTCTTTCTATTGGTTCTGCTTCCCTGGAGAACCCTGACGAATTCTGGTGAGACAATTAGAGTATCAGTGTTCTCTGCTGCCTTGTATCAGCTGAGGGACTTCACTTGACAACCTGCTCATAGCACTTTTTTCATAAAGATTCTGCATTTTAGAAATCCAGTAGTCTTTTTGTCTTGTGCCTGCTTTTCACTGTTTCCTTATTTGGGATAAAGTAAAAGCATGAAGCAGGGAATAGCATGGCCATTATTAGATTGTACTATGTTCAAGGGAATCTTAACTCAAACTAAGACCAAAGACACACATCCACTCCTCTTCTGAAGACGAAATAAAAGACAATACAAGCCAGTTTCCATCAATGTAGCTTTAATATAAGGACCTACAAGGCAAGGGTCATTTTAATAATTATAATATGAGAGTAATAACTATAGCTGCCACTTAGGAGCCCTTACCAATTATTGGGCATATGCAGGACTTTACGTATATTATTTCCTTAAGCATGATAGTAGATTTGGGAGGCCTCCCCAAATGTACCGGGGAATCACTGCAGGCTCCTAAGTTGTAGCGTTTAATTTCTCCCTAGAAATGATACATTTTGAAAGGGCTCTCTCTAGATCATTTTCTACCTTATCCTTTCCAGTTCAGTTTTATCTATCTTCAACTCTTCATGTGGTAGAGTAAATATGTACGGTGGAGGTTGTGTCATCTAGACCCAACGGCAGAAAAGCCAGAATTTTCAGAGAATATGTTTAGTCTGGATAATCAAGCGTTCTGGTTATACAGATTTCACATAACCATATGCAGCTGAACAGTTGTCAGATAAATTTAATTCAATAAAATATACTGTATTTAATGCTCCGCCTCTGGAATAGAATTGCATTTTGATGGGTCATAAACCTCTTTAGGATATTGCGCTGCCTTTGGGTCATCTTCACAGTCATCAGTTCTCACTGTACTGTGTCACTACCTTCTAATCAATAGGATGCTAAATGAATGAGCCTTTATTGTATTTCCTGCCACAGGAGAAAAGGGGCTGCATTTGTCTGTAAAAATATCATTTGTGGTCTATTTAAAAGTGATATAAGGTGATGGGAAAAAGGAGCTGTGAAATATACTTTCTCTTTACTCACTGCCCGCCAGCACCTGCCGGGCTTTCTGGATGTTTTTGTCCTGGATTTGCTGGCAGAGGCATAAGTTGTCTTCTGAACTCACTTGCCTTCTGCAACAGATATTCACCCTTTCCCTGATGGTGCTGTTGCCCTTATTTTGATGGGTAGGATTTTCACCCAGGGAATGCTCTGTGCCTGATGCCTGCAGTGACACCAATCACTGGTGTCCACAACGTGCTGCCCATGGCCTGCCAAACCCAGACAGTGGAGGAAGGGTTGTGCAGGCAGACTTCCCTAAGTTAGAGGACAAATGAAGTCACCTGCCGGCTGTGTGACCCTGAGAGAATAACTTGACCTCTCTGAACCTCATTTTTCTTATCCATAAAATTGGGGTGATAATGCCCGTGCCATGGGAGAGGGGGAGGACTTTGAAGATTCAATGAAGTAATTAACATAAAATGCTTAGTACGTGGTCTGGAATGATCATTCATGAATGGCAGTGAGTCTAATTGCTTGTAACCCCCCATCAGTTCAGATTTCACTGACCATTGGCGACATAGAATCTCAGATCACGCTGTGAAAAGCTAAAGACATCCCTAAGATGTCTGCAAATTCCTGAGGCTTAATCTCAACTGGACAATCTGCCCCTTCCCACTATACCGGCTTTGCTTCCAGGTCACCAGCTCTTGTGTCTACAAGTGCTACACCTTTTTCACTCTGCACCCTCTGGCCACAAATCCTAGCTCAGGGAGAGCCTTTACATCCTTTAGACGCTAACAAAGGAGAACAGTTCTTACATTTCAATACTAATATTGTAGTACTTTGACCTTCAAATTTACCTTCCAATTCAGGAGTCTTCATTTACTTTTTCTGAAAGACCAGATTCAGAATTTGAAATTGGAGGATCAGCACATGGGGTTACGGTGGAACGGTCTCTTCTCTGGCAGCTTTCCAATGAGAATGTGTTCACCAGCTGTCTCTAAAGCAATAAATGCCTTGATTGTTTGAACAAAAAAAATCACTACTTACCTATTATTGGCCCAGATCCTTTGCTCAAAACAAGAACAAGAAGGTAGGGAAAGTCAGGATGTGTGTGTAACTTGAATTTTCTCGTTTTAAAGTTTTCTAATAGAACATGTCAAAATAAACAAAGTAGAGAGAATAATGTAATAAACTCCAATTTGCACTCATTGGCCAATTGCTTTGGCAATTATTGGCTCATGCCCAGTTTTGTTTCATTTCTGCTGCCCTGTGCCATACTGCCCTCCGCCACAGCCAGAATGGAGTCTTCTGAAGCAAATACAAGGGAGCAAACCACTTCATCCATAACTCTTTTTATATGCATTAGCTAAATGAGAACTCTTTAAGAACTGAAATGAGGTAACCATTTTCACATCTAAAAATGGACAACAGTGGAATTTCCCTGTTTATATAATTGAAAAAAAAAGAATTGGTTTGGGGAATCCCACTACTGGGCATATATGCAGAGAGAACCGTAATTCAAAAAAACACATGCACCCCAATGTTCATAGAAGCACTGTTTACAATAGCCAGGACATGGAAGCAACCTAAATGTCCATCAATGGAGGAATGGATAAAGAAGATGTGGTACGTATACACAATGGAATATTATTCAGTCATAAAAAGAAATGAAATTAGGTCATTTTAGAGATGTGGATGGACCTAGAGAGTGTCATACAGAGTGAAGTAAGTCAGAAAGGGAAAAGCAAATATTGTATAATAATGCATATATGTGGAATCTAGAAAAAGGTTATAGATGATCTTATTTACAAAGCAGAAATAGAGACACAGGCAGAGAGAACAAATGTATGGATACCAAGGGGGAAAGGGTGGGGTGGGAGGAACGGAATGACTGGGATTGACACATATACATTATTGATACTACGTATAAAATAGACAACTGATGGGAACATGCTGTATAGCACAGGGAACTCTACCTAATGCACTGCGGCAACCTACGTCGGAGGGAAGTGCACAGGGGAGGGGCTATCTGCATGTGCGTGGCTGATTCATTTTGTTGTGCAGTGGAGGCTAACACAACATTGTAAAGCAACCATACTCCAAAAAAAATTAATAAAAAAAATAAAAGAATTGATTTGGGGAATTCCCTGGCAGTCCAGCGGTTAGGACTCTGCACTCTCACTGCCAAGGGCTTGGGTTTGGTTCCTGGTTGGGGAACTAAAATCCCACAAGCGTCACACAGTGCGGCCCGCCCCCCCCCCCCCCCCCCCCACAGAAAAGAATTGGTTTGTTTCAATCAGGTCCAAATGAGGTCCATACCTTCTCTCAAATTTCTTTTAATCTATAATCTTTTAATCTTTTTTTCCATTTCAATTTATACATGGAAGAAAGGGTTGTCTGTCCTGTAGTTTCTCACATTTTGTATTTTGCAGCCCTGAGTGTCCTTTCATCTGTAACTTGTTCCTCTGACCAACTTTTCCTGTAGACTAATTCTTTAGACCTACAGTTCAGAATGGAAGGTTTGGTTCCACTTAGGTATAGTTTTCCATCAAGAATTCTTCATAGGTGATATTGCACACTTCTCTCAGGAGGCAAGTAGTGCGACCAGTTGTCTGTTTGTTGTAGTTTATCATCTTTGATTAGATCCAATTTTTCAGTAGGAATTGCAAGATGGTAATATTCTAATGCTATCATTTCTTCATTTTTTCGCTGGAAGACTTCTAGAAAGAGAAACTTTTCCTTAAAACTATTTGGTTTCCCTGAGATACAGTTTGTATAGCAAGGGCAGGTTAAATCCTTGATTCTTACATGTGTTCAGAGTAATGAATTGGTTCTCGGGCACGCTCCAAAGGTGATCAAAGTGTTTATGTTGTCAAGTATAATTACAGCCTCATGGATTTTTAACATATTTGATGCGTTTTAGTTCACTGCAGTCATTATTCTTGTTGGTTTTCAAAAATTTCCATGTTTTGCCTCTGAGAGCCTCTTTGTTTGCTTCTGAATCCTTTGATACAACCCCAGTATTTTTTGATAACTTCCTTGCTGTCCATTATGACAAATGTTCTCGGCATATTTTGTACATTTCCTGCTCCAGACCTAGAATCAGCAGTTTCTCCAAAGCGTCTTAGTTCCTTTTGTGAAACACGGTATTTACAGATCACAAGCTGGCTCTACGGCTGCCCATTGCTTATGAGTTGGCCATTGTTTCTAGGCTGTTCAGTGGACAGACGATAAAAAATATTTAGGAGAAAATACATCATGAGTTCCTGCTAATATTTTGAATTTGAACTTAGCGGTGCAGGACTTTTATTTAACTCCTTGATTTTGTATTTGTATATTTTCACTCTTCTGTCTAAAATCTTGGTTCCAAGCAATATTAACATAATTACTTTTGGCTTTACTCTCTCTGTTTCAGAATGATGATATTAATGTCATTGCTAGCAGAATGATTTTTGAAAACAGTGTAAGATTTTTAAAGTGATTTTTTTCCCTTAGGATCTAACCCACTAGGGTTCACAGTGATATTGCTGTTTTTAAATTACTTGGATTAGTTCCTCTCAGGTTATGCTTCCGACTCAATACACAGCGAAGTTCATTTGTTTCATTTGCTTTCCATTTTTAGGAATAGCTTTCTTTTCATTTTGACTTAAAGTTGTTTTGTAGTTATATAAAGAATTTACATGGTTCCAATCTCAAATCTGTACAATCAGTTATATTCAGAGACGTTCTAGCTTCTGTTCTTTTTTTTTTTTCTTCTGTACATTTGTGTGTTTTTAATGAGCATGTAACAGACTATTTAGCAGCTGTTTTTTTTTTGGGGGGGGGTACACCAAGTTCAATCATCTGTTTTTATACACATATCCCCATATTCCCTCCCTTCCTTGACTCCCCCCCCTCGAGTCCCCCCCACCCTCCCCGCCCCAGTCCTCTAAGGCATCTTCCATCCTCAAGTTGGACTCCCTTTGTTATACAACACCTTCCCACTGACTATCTTAGCTTCTGTTCTTGTTGTCTCCATTTTGATCCCTTGCTTCCCCTAAGGTAACTATTAAACAAATGTGGTTTATCCTTCTATTTTCTGAAGTGTAAGCAAATGCACACATGTGTTTATATATGTACATAATTTTATATACATACAAATACATAAATTTTATCTTCCCCTCCTTCATTATTAGATAAATGGTAGCATCCTATAATATACTTTTTCCAATCTTGCTTTTTTCACTTAATAGTTATCCTAGAGATTGCTCCATAATGCTATTTAGAAATCATCCTTGGGACTTCCCTGGTGGCGCAGTGGTTAAGACTCTGCCTGCTAATGGGCACGGGTTCAATCCCTGGTCTGGGAAGATCCCACATGCCTCGGAGCAACTAAGCCCATGCGCCACAACTACTGAGCCTGTGCTCTAGAGCCCGTGAGCCACAACTACTGAGCCTGCCTGCTGCAACTACTGAAGCCCGCACGCCTAGAGCCCGTGCTCCACAACAAGAGAAGCCACCGTAATGAGAAGCCCACACACTTCAATGAAGAGTAGCCCTTGCTCGCTGCAACTAGAGAAAGCCTGTGCACAGCAAGGAAGACCCAACACAGTCAAAAAACAAATAAATTAATTTAAAAAAAAAAGAAAAGAAATCATTCTTGTTCCTTTTAACTGCAATCTGTTCATTGAGTGGATGCACCACATTTTATTCAACCAGAAACTGATTGTGGATATTTTGGTTGCTTCTAGTTTTTTTTGTTTTTGGTAATAACTAGTGCTGCAATAAACAACTTTGTACATACATGTATGGATAATTTTTCCAGCGTATCTGTGGGATATGTTCCTAGAAGTGAGATTTCTAAGACAAAGGGGGAGTGTAATTTTGCTAATATTGCCAAATTCCCATCCACAGGGTTGTATTACCATTTCACATTCCTGCTAGCAATGTATAAGAGTAGCTCTTTCTCCATAGCCTCTCCAACAGGACATGTATTTTAGGTTTTTATTATTCTGATAGTTAAGAAATAGTCTTTGATGTACATTTTTCGTATTTTTAGTGAGGTACAGTGTTTTTCTCATATGTTTTAGAGCCATTTGCATTTTTTCCCTATAAAATAGCATTCATATTGCTTGTCCATTTGTCTACTTTTTTGCTCGTTTTTGTTTCTATATTTAGAAGCTCTTACATATTAAATATTTCAAGCCTTTCTCTGTTATAGGTTGCATATGTTTTTTTTGCTAGTTTATCATATCTTTGTACTTTGTTCTTGGTGTTCGTTTCCATGCAAAATTTTAAAAATTTAATATTTTTAAGTTTATTAGTTTTTTCATTGTTGCTTCTGGATTTTGAGTTAGGAAAGTTTTTCCATTTCCTGATTGTAGAGGAATTCACGCATGTTTCCTTCTGGCACTTATATGTTTCCTTTAAAAATATTAAATCTGTGATCTGCTTGAAATTTATCCTGGTGTGGTGTGAAGATTCAATCTTTCCCATATTCATTCAGGTTTTTGATCAGGACTGGTTAGCAGCAGCCAGGCAAAGACTCAGCTGGTTAGAAGCTGGTTAGAGTCTGGAAGTGGTTGTTCTAAGTTGTTGATTGGAGGCAGCTATAGATCATTTTTTCAGCTCATGAACTTCTGTGGTTCAAAGTCAGAACTCATAAACTTCTATAGTTAAGAGGCAGAACTCACCAACTTCTGTGGTTAAGAGAGCAAAAATTCCTCAGAATAGTCTACCACAAATGGGTGATATTAAGTGTAACTTGCATGGTGCCTCTTCAGACTTGATCATGTAGAGTCTTGGAAAAAAACCCCAAGAACCCAACCAGTACAAAAGTAAAAGAGAAGTTACCACCTTCCTCAACTTCAGGAGAACCTTAGTGAGCCCAGGAGGCTTCTGAAATGGACAGCATGGCATTTGGACAGAGCAGTCTGGATGCATTTGTATAAATATGTCCTGGAGGGACTATAGAAGTAGCTGAATAAATAGGGCTGGTTTAACATTGCCTGCTTGAACATTAGTGAGTTTGCCCGAAGCAAAAATTTTAATTTTGATGTAAGTTCTCCAGAATTTTTTTTAAGACTATGTAAAACAGAGTTGGTTGTATACTGAGGCCTCTTCTGATTGGTAGAGTCACTCAAGGCCAAGTGAGGAGAGAAAGGTGGGGTCACAGTGTCCAAGGTAGAAGCTGTGCCTAGGACATCTCTAGAAATCAGGATCACTGTTCACAGTGACAAAGATCTTGAGTCAGTACATCTGAGTTCAGATCCTAGCTCTGTAACCTACCAACTGTGCGTCCTTTAGTAAGGTATTTGACTTTTCTGAACTTGTTTCCTCAAATGTAAGTGGGGTTAGAGATCATGACCTACCTTTCAGACTTGTGTACTTTAGAGATAATACAAGCCAAGCACTTTGCCTAGTGCCTGGCACAGAACAGACACTTGTTAAATAGACGTCACCAAAGTAACTGTTTAGAAGTAATTCAGGAAGAGAAAGACAGATACCATATGATATCACTTATATGTGGAATCTAAAATATGACCCAAATAAACTTATCTGTGAAACAGAAACAGACTTACAGACATAGAGAACAGACTTGTGGTTGCCAAGGGAGAAGTGGGGTGGGGGAGGGATGGACTGGGAGTTTGGGGGAAAAAAGAGAAGGCATAAACAAACAAATAGAAGAAAAACAAAGTAACTGCTTAATGATCAGACTAAATAGTTAAGCAGGAATTGGGGACCATCCCTAAATTCAGTAGATGAACATGTCAAATGGTAAAAACAATTTCTGGAACAATCAGTTGGGCTACATTTGAAAACAGTGCAAGGTCCCTGCTGGGGAGAGTTGTAGGCTCCACAGAATATGAAGACACTGCTGCAGGGTTATAAAGTCAGGGAAACTCTATAGTCAGCTACCAATAGAAATCAGAGTTCCCACAGCACATCCAGAAGTCATTTGGTGAGAAATATGTCCAAACTGTGTTCACTGGAATGTCTAGTGACTCACTTCAAGCTTTCTCACTGATGTTTGCTGTGTTTTAGCTTTTTAAATAGAAACTTATGTGAGGATTTGAGCTTAACTTTCTGTGGCTTCCTTTGTATTTGGTTTGCTGTATTAATGACACCAGTTTTAGTTTCCTAACAGGCTTTTTGATACCACGAGATAGGGTGATCAAGCCTCCTAGGCTTGTGACAGATGAGGCTAATTGCTGTTGGTTTCTGGTCCGAGTGAGGTTGGGAGGCCGATGGCAGAACACTCTCAAGGCAGGTGAAGTAGAGTTGAAAGGCTCTTTAGAAAAGTAATTAATGGAAGATGTTGGGATCTCCTCTTTCTATCTTCAACATATTCTTAAATATCTTGGTACCATTTTTAGGCAGAGTTCAGAGCTCCCTACAGACACCCCTAATGCACTTTAGTTTTTCACCCCCTTAATTGGGCCACTGCAGTTACAAGCACAAACAGATTCGGGGTTGCGGTATGGAGGGTTTAGTTTAAGATTTCCAAATCCATATTGGTGATAAATACAAAAGTCAAAGAATGGCATTGGAATTGAGATTCAGATCCCAATTTGCTAGTCTCCCAAATCTGTTGTCTGAAATACTCTGACTGAAAGAATAGTAGACTTGTTTAGTAGGGAGCTAAATAAATATAGGGAGAAATAAGTTCTCATTGCCTGCGTCAGGCTCAGGAAACGTGTCATTGACACTGAGACCCCGGGACTGGCTCCCTATTAATTTCCCCTCCATTCTTTCCCTCATGATCAACAAAGAAAAGGACCAAAGGGTCCTGTATTCCAAAGACAGAAGAAAATTAATTTTCAAAGTCCAAGGTCCGTGTTAAATTGCAGAAGGAAGGTCAGCATGTTGGCATTGTTGTACTGGGAGCCACACAATACCTCAGTTATGGAGAGAATGTTCTGTCACTGAGGGGAGGGTACGTGTAGAAGGCCCACTGAGTCAGGGGGATTGGGTTACTGCTGGGGGCAGGGCGTACCTGGCCTCATGACTAATTCTTTGAACAAAATTGGCTGCGAGGCCTGAGTGGTCTGAGCTGAGCTCCAGTAAATCTAACCACTTCCTCATTAGCTCTGAGAGAGGGTGACCTTCCTCCAGCCCAGCTGAGAAAGCAGCTGGATCCAAGCCAGCCAGGTGATGCTCTTGCTCCATGACAAGGGAGGTTGGGGGGACATCTAAGAGGATACTGGTTGGGAAAGAGATCTGGACATAAGCGCTCTATGGGATAAAGTAGTCGGTGTTATCAGTGAATGGAAATAACATCCGGGCAGTTTTCACAGTCGGGGCAGGATTCCCAGTGAAGTAACTCTCAGAAAAGTCGGAGTGGAGGGACTGCCAGTGAGAATGTTATTGGGGTGGAAGTGTTGATGTTTTGACTGTGGCTCTGTGAGCTGATGCATCTGCCTAGCAGACCTGAGCCGCCCATCTGACTGCCACCCCTGGTAGGTAAGTAGAACCGCACAGCAGACGCGTTCTAAAGCAGCTCAGCCCAGGGTAGCTGTGAAAAGCTTTTTCTTTTCTTTTCTTTTTTTTTTAATTCACACCTGGATTCAAGCTTTAGCGAGTCTATTTTTATCTTCTTTGTTCCTACTTTCCTTGTTTGTAAAGTAATAAAAATAATGACCCCAGAGGGCTGTTGTGAGGATTAAATGAGATAATATACCGAGACCAGTTAGGAAAGCGCCAGGCATAGGGCAGACGTTAGATCGGTGCGCCTCAACCTCAGCTGTGCCTTTGGTACCAAAGAGAACCTAGAAATGGTTGCTGGCAGGTCAAAAACACCAATCCTATGAGAATCGCTATGACTCCATGCGGCCAGGGCTAAGAACTTCGGTACTAAAAGTTTCTTACTGGTCTTCAGGAAACTCGGGGATAGAGAAGAGTGGTGGATTTTGGTTAACTTTTAGTCAAGTCCTGTCTTGTTAACTATTAGTTTTCTTTTGTATGAAGTGGTAACTTAGAGAGAGAACAGCCTCTCACCTCCGTCTTGTAAATGTTTGGATATAGTCCTGGTTCTAGGCAATGCCCTCTGTTTCTCATGCTTAGGGAGCAGCATTGGGAAGATGCGGGAGGAAAAACAGTCCCTCTGGAGCCCTGCCTCTGTGCCACACTGCTCAAGCTCATCAGGTTTAAACTAGGGGCAGGGGCGGGGTCAGAGGAACCCCAGCAATTTAATTAAAGATGCTCTGGGGGGCCTCCCTCATGCTCTGTGAGGGACACCTGGCATTTCCTGAGTGTTCGTTGGTGACCCCCCCAAATCTCTCCCCGGTGGCTCCCCTCCTCCTTCCTCTGCACTGTGGGCCGCCCCTGAGGACCGGCGTAGGCAGGGGGATTAAGTGGATCGCAGATGTGAGATTTCAGTTCCTGGATTTTCTCATGTAGCAACTGGAAAATTTCAGGCTTAAGGTAACAGCTTTTCCAGAAATTCTTCTGGGTTGTTACTGACACTAGGCTTAATATTACCCTGAGTGGGAAGACCAAAGGGAGAAAAAATTTCTCCTTTGTCTCCCGAGTTACTACGTTTGGTCGTGTAGAAAGAAAATTAGTCTTCCCTTTCCGGCGGGCAGTGAGTTCAAAGGGTTTCTCTAGTGTTAAACTACCTGACCTGAAACACTAGGAGAGAGACGGAGGGCCTGTGGTCACATCGCACCTTTTCCTTCCTTTTTTACTCAGGACGAAGATAATCTTCAAGTACTCAGATGTTCTTATTCACATTTTTAAAGGTAAAACAAAAAAGAAGGTCAAACAATAAGTAAAATAAGTAAAACAAATATATTTATTTGAGAATAAAATGATTAAAACCCCTCAATTGTGCCTGGACTGAGGTAACTGCAAATATTTAGACTGCAAATATTTAGACAAATACTGTGTCTTGTATTTCATATCAGGGTGCGTTTGATTGAAGGAATTACCCCTTCCTTTTTTTTTTTTTGTAACAGCTTTACTGAGATAAAATTAATATACATAAAATTCACCCATTTAAAGTATAGAATTTAATAGTTTTTAGTATATTTACAGAATTGTGCAACCATCACTGCAATGAACTTTAGAACATTTTTCATCACCACAAAAAGAAACCCCATTTCCTTTAACTAAAACCTTCCAACCCATCCCCCACTCCCTGACTTCAGGTGACCATTAATCTACTTTCTAGTCCTATGAACTTGTCTGTTTTGGACATTTCATATGAATAGAATCATACAGTACTTGGCCTTTTTTTGTCTGGCTCCTACTTCAGTCATTGTAGCACATGCCAGTGCTTCATTCCTTTTTATAGCTGAAAAATACTCTATTATGTGAATATACCACATTTTGTGTATCCATTTGTCAGTTGAATGGACGTTTGGTTGTTTTTACTTTTGGTTATTATGAATAGTGCCACCACGAACATTCACGTACAAGTTTTTGTGTACGTGTAGAAATGAAACATACCTGTTTTCATTTCTCTTAGATACATATCTAAAAGTGAAATTGCTAGGTCAAATGGTTTAAGTTTTTGAGGAAACATCCAGATTTTTTTTTTCCAAAGTGGCTGTATCATTTTACATTCCCACCAGAAGTGTATGCGTTCTCATTTCTCTACATCCTCTCCAGTATGTCCTTTTTATTATAGCTATCTTAATGGGTATAAAGTAGTTTCTTATTGTGGTTTTGATTTATATTTTGTTTATACTAATATGTTGACCACCTTTTCATATGCTTGTTAGCTATTTGTATACCTTCTGTAATAATGTCTCTTCTTGTCTTTTGTCCATTTTTGACTGGATTTTTATCTACTTTATTTTATTTTACTTTATTTTGTTTTGTTTTATTTTATTTTATACATCTTTGTTGGAGCATAATTGCTTTACAATGTTGTGTTACTTTCTGCTGTACAACAAAGTGAATCAGCTATATTTATACATATATCCCCATACCCCCTCCCTCTTGAGCCTCCTTCCCACCGTCCCATCCCACCCCTCTAGGTGATCACAAATCACCAAGCTGATC
The DNA here is from genome assembly GCF_030028045.1 of Hippopotamus amphibius kiboko. Classification (NCBI taxonomy): domain Eukaryota; kingdom Metazoa; phylum Chordata; class Mammalia; order Artiodactyla; family Hippopotamidae; genus Hippopotamus; species Hippopotamus amphibius. The sequence continues at coordinate 132,264,360 of NC_080190.1, read as the reverse complement.
TCCCTGTGCTATGCAGCAGCTGCTCACTAGCTATCTATTTTACATTTGGTAGTGTATATATGTCAATGCTACTCTCTCACTATGTCCCAGCCTCCCTGCCGCCCCCCCCGCCCCCCGCCAAGTACCTTCTGTATGTCTGCCTCTTTATTCCTGCCCTGTCACTAGGTTCATCAGTACCATTTTTCTAGATTCCTTATATATGTGTTAGCATATATTATATGTTTTTCTCTTTATTTTTGAATAGTAAGAGGTTTTTTTAATGTGTTTTATTTTAGCTACAATTCCCTTCTCAGATATGCGATTTGCAATATTTTCTCCCATCCTGTGGGTTGCCTTTTCACTTTTTTAATAGTGTTCTTTGAAGCACAAATTCTTCGTCTTGATGAAACCTAATTTGTTTTCTCTATGGTTGTTTGTGCTTTTGCTGTTATATCTAAGAGACCATTGCCAAATCCAAGGATATACAGATTTACCACTGTTTTCTTCTAAGAGTTTTATAGAGTTCTTACACTTAGGTCTTTAATACATTCTTAGTTAATTTTTCTGTGTGGTGTGAGGTAGGAATGTGACTTCATTCCTTTACATGTGGATATGCAGTTGTTTCATTACCATTTGTTGAAAAGACTATTTTTCCCAGGAAATACTTCTTAAGGATGACATTTTCAGAGGCAACCCCAATGTTTTGTTGTCTAGTGAGAGACCGACAAGCAGAGAAGGGAAACCAATGTTTACTGAACCTCCAGGGTCCAAGTCACAGAGTCCTCCTAGGTAAGGTTGGTGATTCCCAGGCATATTTATTGCCAGTCTCCTATTTGTACCCTTGACAGGAATTACTAATCGGTCGCAGCACATTCGGTAAACCTTGATGACCACCAGGTCTAACAACCTCCTAGAATGATTGACGAGGTAAGCTAACCTGGGACTGACCCCAGGAGTCAGATGAGGCTACAAATGGGACTGCCAGGGACTGGCTTGAGAGGTAGAAGAAAAACTAGGATAGAGTATTGGTGAGCAAACCAAGGGTAAAGGATAATTCAGGGAGAGCTACTGATAGTGTCAGATGTTGTGAGAGGTCTGGTAAGGTGCAGCCTGGAGAGCGTCTCCAATTATCATGAGGAGGCTGTTATCACCTTGGTGAGTGCAGTTTCGGGGGGATAGAGGAAGTGGAAGCAAGATGCAATGGTCTGAGCAGTGAACCGGATGTGAGCAAAAAACCATGCTGGTGAAATCTGATAAGAGAGACAGAGATAGGGTTCAGAAAACCAACAAGATAATTGTAATTTCTTGGAATTAAGAAAAAAATCTGAGGTCAAATAAAATGTTCAGTAGACTATGAAAAAAAGCCTATGAGGCAAGATGAGCATCTTCGTGTCTGCCAGATTCAGTCTGCATGTACAACATCAACCCAGCTGCAGCAGGGTGTGAGACAGATCATGCAGAAATGGATCCTAAATGGTGGGGGGAAATTAATATTAAGTACAGGCCTTGCTAAAGAATGTTTACTGGCAGATAAAGCACAGAATCCCTAAGTTGTGTTTCTCAGAGAAGGGTCCATATGATTACCCACATAAAGAATCCAGAGGGCTTTAAAAATGTTGACCCCTGGAATTCACCCCAGACCTACTGAACCAGGATGTCATGATATCAGGCACAGCTTTAGTAAACTCTCCAGATTTAGAAAGCTCTAGAAGGCATATGTCCAACCTATGGCTGATGTGGATATTTACTAACCATTCCGGCCATTGGATTCTCTAGCAGTTTCCTGACATGGGTAACTAGAGCCAGATGAAGGACCTTGCCTATTAGGCAATTGCCTGGAGCAACCATCTATAGATGGAGTAAAAATATTCCTGAAATCGGGACTTCCCTGGTGGCATAGTGGTTAAGAATCCGCCTGCCAAGACAGGGGACACAGGCTCGATCCCTGGTCTGGGAAGATCCCACATGCTGCAGAGCAACTAAGCCCATGAGCCACAACTACTGAGCCTGTGCTTTAGAGCCCATGCTCCACAACAAGAGAAGCCACTGCAATGAGAAGCCTGCATAGTCTACAACCAGAGAAAGCCCGCACGCACACAGCAACAAACACCCAACACAGCCAATAAAAAAACAATATATATGTACATATATATATATTCCTGAAATAAACAACTGCAAACTGGATCCACTTCTGTTAAAATAGATAATGGGGGGTGGGGGGCAGGGCAGGGGGATCCCTTTATTAGCCTCACACTGCCTATTTATTTATTTATTTATTTGGCTGTATTGGGTCTTCGTTGTTGTGCACCGGCTTTCTCTAATCTTGGCGAGCAGGGGCTACTCTTTGTTGCTGTGCGCAGGCTTTTCATTGCAGTGGCTTCTCCTGTTGCGGAGCCCCAGCTCTAGGCACGTGGGCTTCAGGAGGTGTGGCACGAAGTCACAGTAGTTGTGGCTCGAGGGCTTAGAGTGCAGGCTCAGTAGTTGTGGCACATGGGCTTAGTTGCTCTGAAGCATGTGGGATCTTCCGGGACCAGGGATCGAACCTGTGTCCCCTGCATTGGCAAGCAGATTCTTAACCACTGTGCAACCAGGGAAGTCCCTCAGACTGTCTTTTTAAAAATATTTTTAGGATGAACACGGGTGACTCTTAGCTAAGATTTCTCAACTGCATTATGTATGATTCAGTGTTTCTTACTTGGCATTGGTGATTTATTTTATTATCTAGGTCTTAAATCATTTACTAATTCCTTAAAATGTTCTGGTTTGGAAAATTGCCCCAAACAACAACATCAACAACAACAAAAAAACCCCAAACGGAAACATGCCCACAGACAAGTTTCTGAGCTATAAAAGTGGGGCATGTATTGCTTACATTTATCAGAAAATGGACACTGTCCTGGCCAGTGAAAGGAGCTAGGGAAAATTCTGCTTCAGTCTAGAACATTCACTAGCTGAAAATTAGTTTCACCTCATCCCACTAAATAAATATGGAACAAAAGATGTAAAATATTGGTTTGAGGGGTACAAAATCATTCACTTGTCTGGGTTCCCATCAGCCTTGGTTGAGCCTACCTGCAATCATGACTATTTGGAATTATTGAATTAAACAGCTGAAAGGAGTTCAATACTAAGACGTATTTTCTGAGTGCTAATGGAAGACAAAGTTTCTGCCATCATTAAGTTAGCCTTAAGAGACAGATACTAAGTAATTCAAAAATATTATTGTTATGTATGTATGTATTATATAACTTCTGTTAGGTAAGGCTGTATGTTGATAGACCCATGATAAAATGTTCTCAAAATACATGATATGTAACGCAAAATCCAAGTTAAAGTGCAAGTGCATGAAAAATGGAAAAACTTAGCATTCATAGACTTTATTTACTTTGAATTTTAAATAATAGGAATATTAGAAATGTAACATACTTTGAATTTTAAGAATCATTCCAAATTTTCATAAAGTTTTTATCTGGGAGGCTATCCAAACTTTATTGCTGACTAGCACTGTCCATAAGTTAAATATTACTTATATATTTTCTAGGGCTAACGTTGGAGGAATGGTTAAGACATTATTATAGATGGAAGTGCTAATATGTTTTAATACCACAAAGCTGTTAGTCAGAAGTATTTTGCCAAATCTTTCCAATTGTTCTCGTGTTTCCATCATATAAATAATTTCTATCTGATAAAGGGAATTAGTAATCTTTATCAATTAGATTTTCCTTATTATTCCTATTATTACTGAGTGTTAAATTATTGAATTAGAAATGCCTCATTTTTGTGTGAAAATGGGTTCCTAAGATGCAATGGTGTTCACTCTGAAACACGGGGCAAAACATGCATGCTCTTAATCTTTGGATTTAGTCTAGAATTATAACATCCAGATAATTTTATAAATTATAAATGTATAATTTAATATATCAATGATGAAACACACAGCTCTGAGACCTTGCTAACCTGTTATCATGGAGAGCACAGGAAAAGCCTTTATAATTCAGAGATGCAGTCACTTGTTAATTTCTCTGATGGATGATTTTGGCCTTTTTAGAATTTAATCCATCTGATTCTCTGACTGGGAAGCTAGAGCCTAGAATGGGGATAAAATATATAGGAAAGTCCAGTTTAGGAACTTCTCCATCTCCCATCAGGAACGGCTTCACACAGAGAGATTTCTTCCTATAGATTTTCTATTACTTGGAGCCAGAAGGAAAATAATTTGGCAGATTCAACAGTTGTGGTGAATAGGTTGGGCTTTGAATCAAACAGACCAGGGCTGGAGTCCCGATTCTGTCATCACAGGCTGTGTGACTTGGGCAAGAGGAAAAACCCCTCTGTGCCTTTCTTCTTTGTGTGTAAGATAGAATCCACTTCAGGCCATGTTGTGAAGATTAAACAAGAAAACATATTTTTTAACTGATATGCCATGAACATAGCTGTATAATATTGCTAAGAAACAATGATTAAAAGTGATACATATATACGCATTCTTTTTTTTGTTTGTTTATATACACATTCTTTTAAAGAAAACTTTATAGATTTAAATGTACTTTTCGCATACATTATTAAAAAGTACCAAAAATTTCCAAAGAAGAAGCAAACTCCTTTCAGAGCAGTGCCATGAGATTCTTGTCATTGATTCAGGAAGTGAAACATACAGGTGGAAGTTATTTGATTTTGTGAGACAAGGTCGTTTTATTCAGCTCAGGGGAGGGCAGAGGTATTAAGAATGTGAGAGCTGCTTAGCCTCACTGATCTCATTTCCCTAAATGTAGTTATCTGGGCTGTGAGACAGAGGAAGAAGGATCCTTCTTGGGCCTACTTGTCCACTGAGTATGTGAACCACGGGCACACAACTAGGTGGTTTCACTTCAGGGTCCCCAAGGTAAGCGAGGCTTAGAGCAATCACTGTCTTTTCTAGGGGATCTGAGAAGGAAGAAGCCCATCTTTACAGTGGGCTGTGCTCTTGTACTTTAATTGTGCTAGATGCACACCTAGAGGCAGATGGAAAACACAACAAAGCTCAGGAGAAGCCCAGAAATAAATATCAGAATGAGTATCACATTTGACACAAAGGTGACCTTGATTCTCATTTTTAGTGTAGATTCCAAGAGTGACTGAGGGGTGGGAATCAGGAATCTGTCTAAAAGAGCCCTTAACTTAAGAAATTTGGGGCCATCGGCTTTCATTGTTTAATCAGAAACCTCATTTTGAGTGAAAAAAGTAGTAACTTGCTCTTAGGTAAATCCATTCTCGGAGTGGTGAGAAAAAGGACTTGGTTTGTGTTGTAGGGGGAAGCTACTGCTGGTTGTTTCATGCAGACTTTGAAGAGGACCCTTGGGTTTCAGAAGCAGGTGCAGCCAGGTTGCACCCTTGGTTGTACCTTCTGAGTCATTTCCCATGTCTCTGTAGCTGGTTATCAATGAACTGAGTCATTGCTCAGACATGGCACCCTGTGCCTGTCTGTGTTTAAGATGGAATCTACACAAATATTTGTCAAGTGAGTCTTCTGTGCTAAGGGTGCGGGAGCAGAATATGGATGAAACTCTCTGATGTCATGGATGTCACACTCCATAGATAGTTGAATACACAGAAAGTTTTTCCACTTTTTCTCCTTGTCTTCTAATTTACCTAACCTACATTCCAAAATTCAGAAACCTCTTCTGAGATGTATTAGAAGTGAATTAACTTCTTTTGGTACAAACGCATTTCTTTCCTGGAGTACAATACCTTTTACGACATCTGACGGTTCTTGAAAATCAATAAAACCACTCGGTTAATGTTTGACTGAAGGTGAAGGGAGAGGCGGGGAAGCAGAGCAGTGCAGACGGGTGTGTCTTCTGGGGAAGATACTCAAGTCCCAGCAACAGTCTCACCAGCCGAATGGAAGAAAATAACTTTTAACAACCATTTTGTTACTTACTTACAGAAAGGTAAGTTTTGACATGTCTTAACTACGTCAATAATGTATTTCTTTAAGAATGACAGAATAGATGGTGGAGGGGAATACTTAAATTGCTGGACAAATTTATTCCTTGAGGGGTGTTATGTAGCATATGCTGGGAAGGGAAGTTTACTTGGGAGGGAAATTTATTCCTAGTGTGATAAGTTTTGCTTACAGAGCATAATTTCTTTCACGGTTTCTTTAATTAGTCTATATTTTGTATAGATTCATTTGATGAAGTGGTTTGGATTGAATCAAGCTTGGTAGTGGAATTAAAGGAAAGAATAAGTTTTTGGATGTTTAAATGTGGATTACATCCATACTTTGTAATTAAAATATAAAAAAGTGCCTAGTCCTAAGATGCCCTGGGGCTTTTATACTCCAGAAATCAGGGCTGGAATCTCATTTGTACAAAGTGTCACCTCTCAGATGTGGTCTTCAAAAACTGAACATTCTCTTACTTCTCAGAGAGCGAGATTCAATTTAGGATTCTTAGGACTGCCTGGGACACAGCAGGGAAGGGGGAATGCATAGGAGGAAAAAAATCCCTTTCTTAAAAGAAATGGAATAAGAATTGAAAACAAGAGATTGGGAAAGCAAGGTTGGTGTGTGTGTTCAGATTCTGGTCCTTCTTTTGGCCACATTGGTGGATGTAACATCAGCTAATGAGTGATCATTTTGAGATGTCAAGACATGTACAGCTTATTGGTGTCTTCAAAGGTCCAGCCCCTGACTCTGCCTCAGTTTTTTCTTCATTGTGAGTGACTTTCTGGGAACAGATGTCTTCTGTGATGGGGGATGCCAAGCAGGAGATTGGAAGCGCAATGCATTCTCTACTATTTTCTTGTCTTTATTTTTCTTCAAAAACTTAGACAGCAAGAGAGGAATAATTTGAAAGAAGAAGAAAGCATATGTGTAGATGACATGGAAAATGAATGGCATTTAGCTCTCACCAGGAAACAAAATGAGTCTTAATGAGTGAGGGTTTATCGTGGACTATAGGGTATATAGTTTATGAGTCTTCAGGGTTGGGCAGATGGGTTAGGCCAGTTTCATCATTCACCAGCCAGTAGGCACTGAGCAGATTGCTTAAGCTCTCTGTACCTTAATTTTCTCATCTATAAAATGGAGATACTTGCCTAACCAAGTAGTAGTGAGAGTAAATTAGATCAGCATGTAGAGAACTCAATACATTGTTTGGCACACAATAGACATTCAGTGAATGTTAACTCTCCTTTCCATGAGAAAGTTCAAATAGGTGATGCAGGTCAAACTAAGAAGTTGCTGTTTCATTCTCTAGGGAAAAAAACCCAGCAGTAATGCTGTAATAACTACATTTTCCATTGTGCGAGGGAGAAACCAATTCTATGCCAAAGAAGTGGGGTCCAACAACATGAGAGGATGAGAAAACACTTGGGTTTTGCTTTTTTTTTAAAAGCCCCTCTGAAGTTTTCACGTATAAGTCTTCCGGTGAGTGGGTGTGGCATCTTTTGAAACTTGCTGAGATGTCCCCTGGGAAAAGTTATTGTCATTCAAGGTGAAGATTGCATTTCCGGTACCTCCTTCCTTCTTTTCTGAAAGGCAAAAGATATCCTAGCAGCAACTTGACTTCCTGTTCCTTTGTCAAAGGAACTCTCTGGAAAGGAGAGATTGCTCCCGCTTTTCTTCCAGGTCGAGAGAGAGGTGACTCTGAGAGAGAAGGAAATCTGAGCACCATTGTGTTCCTTTCTCCAATGGCTGACAAGTGCTTTCATAGCTGTTAGTTTACACAGGTAGAAATATACAGATTTATTTGTGGGCATAAAATTGTATTCCTTCAGAAATCCCTGGTGTCGAATTTAGAGAGGGCTAGTTGTTCTGTGCTCTCCTCAGTGATTAAACAAGGAAAGAGATCCAGAAGTTTGTTAGGGGAATATCTATCTACCTATTTGTAACTTGTGAGAACAAACATGAATGTTTATTTAGGTATAAGAAATATTAACTTAATAAAAGCAGATATTCACCCAGTGGTTGAAGTTTTAACTATACCTAAGATGATTTTTCACTTATGCATGTATAACAGACCAAGCTATCCTTGGTTCTTGTGTATGTGACACAAAGAAAATTTAATTTCTCTTGAAATATTCTGTAAGACTGACACTGAATTCTCTCCTCCGTGATATTCTAAATCAATGATTTCTTACCATATTTTAATTATTTTAAAACATTAGGACTTGTGTTTTTGAGTAAGAGACAAAGAGACATCAAAAGGGTAGATTTATGCCCTTAAAGAATTTTTAAATTAAGGATGACCACATCTTCCTCACGCCAAGGGTTCTGTGCTTGGTCTCTGCAGTCAGGCTGACACCCTTTCCTCAACCTTGCTGAGCTATTTCCTGCCTTGTAGGATGACAACAGGACCTGCATTATAGGATTGTTGTGAAACTTAAATGAAATAAGTCTTCCAAAGTACTTAGCTTAGTAGATGCTCACCAAATGCTAGTCTTTTTGTTTTTTTAAACTTTCAATTATAAAAAACTAGCTAATGAGTGAGATTTCATAGTGGTATGGCATCCTTTATGAAGACAGAATTAAATTTATTTTCTCCTCACTCTCTTGCCATCCCAGTTGTCAATTATGATTTAATTACAGAAATCAGAAGGTCAGCTTGCCACACTTGAGCTTGACTGCACGTGTTTATCATTAGAGTCCTTGCCTCAAGTTCCCCTCATAAATGAGCTAGTATTACAGCAAGTCTTTTGTCTGGTTTTAAATCTCAGTGTTTAAACCGTATGGGATGGGATCTAACTTAGATTTACCTCATACTGAATTTCTAAGCACAGAATGTGTAATTTTATTATCTTGACAAAATACTCATCTGCGTACTTTATAAGTACACAAAGAAACGTTGTATAGTGCATGAAGAAACACTTTGTCAAAAATAATTAAACCACTTTTTTTGAGAAATAGTGGTTTCTACCCTCCTTTTTAGGCCGGAAAAGACCCTGTGATGTTGTTCTCCTAGATATGGAGGAAAGAAAGTCCTCCCTCTGCCTGCCTGGTAGGATTTCTGGGGTGGAAACCTGTGCACCTCAGAGGTGCACTCAACACTGACATCCTTACTGCCAACCTGCTTGAGACATCAGAGAAGTACCATGGGGGGTGGGTAGCCATCTGTGTCCCCATATGGGGGCCTCCCTTCCCTCTGACCTCCTGCCCCAGCAACCCCTCCCCTTGCTCATGCTGGGGGAGTGCCGGCTGGGACGCCAGACAGCCGGGACTAAGAGTGAGCACACTTCTCAAAACATTCCTTAGAACTCATTATTATTTTCTTTAATAATTACACTTGTAATTTGTATTTAAGTCAATCATAGAAATTTAAAATATTTTAAGAGGAGCCATCTATCCTCTCATAAGGCTATTTACCTGATCATGAACCCATTGATTAAGTAAAAGAATCACCTTCAATTTTGCATATATGTAAATCCAAATTTTCATATGCTGAAAGACTGGCATATTTCTATTGCAAGGTTGAGTGAGAGAAAAAAGTGCCTACATTTATGTGTGCGTGGGGTTAGGGAGGGAGGGTGGTGGTGGGCAAGCCACCCTTCCTTTTCCTTCCTTGGTCCTTCCTTCCTCCCTTCTAATCACTCTGAAGCACGAGGCAGCAGCCCAGATTTTATGCCTGCCTGTTCGTTTCTAGCTTATTAACGGCCACTTTAATTGGGTCCTTAATTTGCCAAGAGTACAAATTGGCGAGATCCTCCTGTGATTTTTTCTAAACCTGAAGTGATTTAACTGGTGCCAGAGATTTGTGAGTGAGGACACAAAGATGGGCATGATTGCTCTGAGCATTACTTGATGAACAATGGTGTGAGCAAGCTTTTAATCTGATCTTGATTCGTATCTGGCCTTGCTGTGTAATTTATGCTGCTCTTAGCAGTATACAGTGCAGAGGGGAACTAAATGGCACACAGGCTGTTTGGTGCTGTTTGGTCCTGGTGGTGTTATGAATTCTAGACACATTCTTTCCTGTCCACATCACCTATGATATTGGACAACAAATTTTGCAGTCCTCTTCTTCTGTGCCTTCTTTGTTCTTTGGAAATGCGTGGTTCAACCTTAGAGCATGGTAAATTAATTCAAAGCCCTTAACTTTTTTTTTTTTAACAGAAAGGATGAGCGATGACGGACTCGATTTAGGGTTTGCCTATCACTTAGCTTTTTGTAAGGGGGGAAAATCAATGCTTGTGTATTGATTTACTCGCAAGTTTTGAGACCTGGGACCTAGAAATGTCCTGTCCTTACTCAGGTAAATGGGGAACTGACAGGAGTGTCTAAAAATGCCTGTTGGAGGCTCTGGAGCCCAGCAGGAGATTCGGTCAAGCTTGGAGTGGGCCCCCTGGGATGCCGTGGGCACTGCATGTAGAGTAATTGGCTAAAGCCCTGTCTGAGGCCACCTCTATCCTGGGATGGCAGTGCCTTTGTCAGTCAAAACTAGAGTTCCTTGACATATGAGTTTGCTAGGGCTGCTGTAGTAAAGTACCACAGGCGCAGTTGCTTAAGCAGCAGGAATGTATTGTCTCACTGTTCTGGAGGCTCGAAGTCCAAAATCAAGGTTTCTGCAGGGCTGGTTGCTCCTGAGGGCCATGGGGGTGGATTTGAGCCCTCTCCTTTGGCTTGTAGACGGCTGTCTTCCCCTGTGTCTTCTGTTGTCTTTCCTCTACCTGTGTCTCCGCATCCACACTCCCCCTTTTGATGAGGACACGGGTCATGTTGGGTTAGGGCCCACCCTGACGACGGCATTTTAACTTTGTTACCTCTGTAAAGATCCTGTCACCAGGTAAGACCACATTCTGAGGTACTTGGGAGTTAGGGCTCCAACATGAATTTTGAGGCAGGGGACACTGTTCAACCCATAGCACTTGGCTCGATTAAAAAATCAGAGACTCCTGAGGTGACGGTCAGAGAGGAAGTGAGAAGGAGAGAGGGTACAAATCAGAAATAGTTGTACCGTAGGAGCCAAAGCTCCTAGTCCGATGGTCCTCCGAGAAGGCAGACTCATGTCAGCATCTGAAGAAGAAGCGCAACTATGGAGTGAAAAAAACTTTTTAAAAAATTTTTGGAAAGATATGTAACAGATTCAGTGCTACCAGATGTCTTATTTGTGAAGATGTTTGTGCTTTCATAGAGAGAATAATAAATGAATAAGAGCATAGGTGTGTAATTAGCCAGGCAATGTGATCTTGGACAAGTCTCGTAACTTCTTTGACCCTTGCCTCTTGATTTTTGATCTTTAAGAGAGAAATTTTAACAGTACCTGCTTCATAGGGTTCTTATGAAAAATCAGTAAGCTAATTCATATGAAAGTCTCAGCATGTGTTGAGACAAAGGGCTTCTAGTAGGTGTTAGCTGCCTTTGTGTTGTTATCCTGGCTGGACACAGTTTCAGGATATGGAGGGGTTTTCTGGGCTATGGTGAGTTAAACGAAGCCACGAGCCCTAATCAGCAAGGCCAGCAGCTGTGAGTCCACACTTGTAAATGGTCCAAGGTTAAAGCAAGTGGTGGTGGCTTTTCAAAACTCCCCCTAAACCTTTGACCTCTGTTGCTAAGGATGTACGTGCCCTCTCAGATAGTTACCATAGAAACGGTCTGAATTTAGTCTTTGTACCTGAGGGAGACCCTGACAAATAGCAAAAATTCCCAGCAGATGGTTGGATCAACCGTTTCAGGTAGTTCAGATAAAGTGTCAGATAAATTATCTGGAAATCTACTCCAATCCTTTGCCAGGTAGGGTTTGTGAAATACTCTATCAAGTGTGTATGGCTTGGTGGTTTTAGGCAATTTCAGTTATAAACCATGATTTCCCTCTAGCATCATCTTGATCCAGGATATGATATTCATTGGTGAAGTGAAATCTGTAAAGAGAGGAAATACAGGCAAGACTTGTTTGAGAGGCTGAAGTCCTCTTCTGGCATAATCCTAGCGGTGGTGTAGTTTGCCTTGGATCATTCAGACGAAGGCTTTGCCTGGCCACTTCATTTGGCTGTGAGGGTTGCTGTGAAGCCTGCTTCTTGAGTACCCCATGGCCAGGGCCATCAAAAGCCAGGAATTGTGACAGGAGGTGTCCTGCAGGGCAATATTTAATTTCTGACCAAGCAGACTCGGGTGGTAGAAGGAATTTTATTTGACAGTGTTCAGAATATTAACTTATTGAGTCCCATAACTCTTAAAATAGCTACTATTATTATCCTTGCTTTAGAAATGAGTAGACACGAGTCCGTGGAGGAGCCAGGATCCAAACCAGCCCATCTAATGACCACATGGTGGGATAGATTTGTCCACAAAGAAGTCACGAGACCCTAGGCATGGGAGCAGAAAGCAATTACTTCTGTTTCCCACCAGAAACCCTTCCATGAGGGATGAAACTAAATGTAAATGACAGAATAAAGGATGAGTGTAATGCTACATTTACTTTTTAGGTTCCATTAAAACACCCTAGACAGTGGCCTGTATGAGCATCTGACTAAAATAAGGCTTTTATTTTATTTTTATTTGTTTTTCTATCATTCAACTTACATGTGTTTGGAAGACTGAAAGTGCTAAAAAATCATGTCAAGTGGAGCTGGTGTATATCAACCAGTTCTTAACCTATTTACTGAACAGAAATCTGCTTGTGTATTTAAAGAGTAATAATCCTTCTTGTCAACAATAAAAAAATTTATTGCTTTGCATCAAAGTAAATCTTTAGATCTCAAATTAGTTTTCTTTAACATTTTCTGTGTATTCTGAAAGCTCTGATAGATTGGACAAATTCATAGAACACCAGTGTTAGACAATCACAAACCTTTTAGAATTTAGCAAACATCTGCTGAGAGCTTAGTAAACACAAACCGTAGTATGAAGAGCTGTGAGAGCTTAAAAAAGTATAATTTTAAAATAAGGCCTCTATCTTCAAGGATTTTGTTTTCTAGTAGAGGCAGCAACACAGACATGTAAATAAGTGATAAAAAATAAAATGCAGGCAGGAGGGGCCTTGAGAGGAAGATGCTTCTGGCTGGAAATCAGGGAGATTTCATGAAGGATGTAGGTTCTAGCTCCATGAAGCAGACGCTGTACCCCTTATTTTGTTTTCCCAGTTCTTTGCACAGTATCTGGAATATAACAGAATTATTAAATTCAGTGATTTTAAAATAAATGGATAAGCTGGGCCTAGATGGTAGGGTATGAGAAGTAAAAGTAGAAGTGAGAAAGAATAATCTCAATCCAGCTTGATGCAGCAAATATCAATTGTCATTTACTCCGGGTGGGACCCTGTGCCCTGTGGGGAGAACAGCCAATGCGTGGAGACAGGGAAGCTCCTGGAGACAGGGAAGCTCGGTGCAAAGTCCAGAGGGTGCTCAGCATTACTGGGTGTGGTGGGTGTGGGAGATAAGGCTGGAAGAGCAGCTTGGGAGCAACATTCAAATGATCTTGAATGCTGAGTGGTTTGAGGAGAAAAATCCTCAGATGTGTCATTTATTAATCTGTATTTTTACTTCTTTTAGGCAAATATTGGTTGCTAGCTGATTATGTACATTTTGCTAATATAAAAATATAGTTAGACTTAAGAATACCAACTTATTCATTTAGATATATTTCATATCGCATTATGCTAGAACCTGGGATTGTTATTTGTTTCTGTGTGTTTCCAAACCACATACGCAGTCTAAAGCAGTAGAAAAATGTCTTGTTTGTGTTTGACAAGGAGCCAATTCTAAAATGATGTTTGGACACATAGACCAGACTACTTCTGTTGCAAAAGCTCATTTCTAAACATTCACAGAATTTACAGAATCTAACTGTCCTGAGGGGTTGTAGTCTTAGCTCTTCCTTAAAATAGCTGTAGATCCTTGGGACAAGTTGCTTCGTTTATGTAGTATGTACAAACAACATGTACATTTTATAATCTCTACACTTATATCTGCATCTCTTCAGCTATTACACAGTGTAGGCCCTCTGCTGTAGGGTATAGCAGAAGAAGCCTCCAAAGACTCTTTGGACTTTGGCATCTGGCAGATCTGGTTGGAAACATGGCAGTGTCACTTCCTAGCTATGTGTCTTTGGGCAAATGGCTTAACTTTGAACCTCAATTTCCTCATGTACAAGATAAGAGTAACATTTTCTAACTCATAGTGTCTGTGAGAAACTCATAAGAGCACTCATTTATTATTGAGCAATTGCTGTGTACTTTCCATCTGAGGAAACTGAGGCACAAAGAGATTAGGTAGTATACCTGTGACCACACAGCTAATGAAAGGCCAAGCTGAGCTTCCGGTCCAGACTGACTCAGAGTTTACCTTCTGCACCTCTCTCATCCTGCTGGAAAAGGCCCCTCCACTAATCTACCCGATAGATGATGCTTTCTAAACGCTCATTTCTATCTTTATCTCCCAGGGCATTTGTGAAACTAAAATGGGATAGTATTTTGATCTTTTTAAAGTTCAAATATAAGCTATCCAAAAGTAAGGAATTAAAAAATTTCAGGGTCTAAACTTTTAGAGCAGTTAGAATCTTATAACCATTTCCCCATGCTGATTATATTAATGATTACATTAATGATACAGAATGTATAAAATGTAGAAAACCTTAAAAAATAAAGAAAAAGATAAAGAGGTAAACCAAGTTTATCCACAATTCCTAGGGTCAATGAAATAATTGGAATTTTAGTGAAGTGAATACATTCTTCATTTCCTTGGTTTTTTGTTTCGTTTTGTTTTAGCAGTCCAATATTATGATAGGCAACAGCCCTGCTTTAGATAGGCCATGTGGAAAATTTATCTCAGATCTTAAAATCAGTTAGTCATGATGTGTCTTAGGGTGAAAGTTATAATTTGTGTGAAATGTGAAGGCACAAGGAAAATGGAAAAACAACATTGAACAGAATAGAAAAGGGGCAGAGTTTGAATTCTTACTGGGTTGCTTTTGAAGTAATAAGAAGTACACTTTTTCCTTAGCTGTACTGCATAGTTAACAGCAAGGTTTAGAAGAGCAAAGAGGCAGCTGGTGAGGTCTTTGAATGAAGGATTGTGAACATTCTTGGGTTCTTCCTGCTTGAAGAATCGCACATATTTGCAGCTTTGAATCAACACCACTAAAAATTTTAGTATCTAGTTCTTGCGGCATTTGCCAAAACATATCTTCTCCACCCATATAATGAATGAAATTGTACTTATTGCCTATCATTTGACTTTTAAATGAAGACTAATAAAGTGAAGCAGTCAGTAAAGATGGAATTAGCACAAGCTTGTTTCAGTTTGTTGACTTGTAATTGCTGTGGACGAGGTATCAGGAAGCTTCTGGAAGACCAGGCTGCTCCACAGAGGAGAGGCTGGCCTTCAGAGATGCCATTCTACTAGGTTTATAACTGAATATCATCCAATGATCCGTTATGCTTGCAGGAACACGGTTTTAACAGGATGGGAACTAATCAACTTATCTATGGTTTATTCATAGGAATTTGAATGAAGAAAACCACAGTGATGCAAGCCTGCCTGCACTGCTTGTGTCTCTTCACACTTTACTTGGTAAGAGAAGAGAATGTTCTTTATTTATTTAGTAGACTATTTCCAGTCATCCTTCTACCACGTACCAGGGAAGCAATGGCTATTGTCATTAAAAAAAAAGTCTATGAAAATTAACTCATTGTGAACAAAGGACACTTTGCCCTGATGGACTATTTTTGTTGAAATGGCTACAAGTCATATGTCTAACCTTCAACCAAGGAGGTGCTTTCTCCTCAGCTCTTAAAAGCCAGGGCCATTTCATGGGCAAGTTTTAAACAAATCCACCTACTTCTCTTTGGACCATTGTGTACAGCTCAGGGAATCTGCAAAGAAAGTATACTGATACATGTGTTAGTCTATGTCCCTTAATCTTGACTTTTTTTTTTCTTTTTTTTTAACTTTGACCACGAGAAATTACAACCGAAATTGAGGAGCATTTTCTCCGTTTTTGACCCTGCTCTGCTCTGTACTTTTCTTCCCATATATGGCGTGGAGTTTTCTGACCAAATTTGTGCTTAGTCACTTGTTGAGCTGACCCTATTGACTCAGGCTTCTAGAAGTTGGAGCTGGATGGAACCTGGGGATATCGGCCCTCACCCCCAGGTAGAGAGAGGGATGTTCTCTTCACTTTCCTCATGAGGCTCAAAAAGGTCATAACCTCCCCAAATCTGTTGTATTATGAAGCAAGATTATGGCGAAACGTTTGCTTTCTCCTTAGAAGGAAGCTACTAGATCCTCATACCTCTAATCTTGGTTCCTTTCTTCTAAAACCCAAATATAACATATCGAATTTCAAGTTCCAGAAAGCCCCTGAGAGCTCACACAGTTCAAAATATTTAAAGTGAAATACAGCCAAACTTGTAAACCTACCAGAGCTTTCCCCTTGGCGGGAAAATCTGCAATTCAAACCTTACGAGCAACGTGCACCCACACGGACCTGGGCTCGGAGCTTGTCGCTAGGACTGCCTAAGGACCGGGGCAAACATCCCTGCTCGACTTCTCTCCTCTTCCTACCCTCTCAAATGACCTTTGCTATCTATGGTATCACAGAATGGTGGTGAAGTCAGTGCCTAGTTCAAACTTAACAGTGCTATTGACTGGTGATAGGAACTTCCGTGAGTTAATAAGATCTGAACCTCAGTTTTATGCCCTGTGAAATGGGCCTAATAAGAATACTTGCCTTTTGTGGCAATTAAATGAGATAATACATTTATAAAGTCCTTGGATCAGTGACTGGCGCGGTCTAAAGACTTGATAAATATTAGCTATTATTACTATCACATTTAAAATATTCAGCCTCTACACTCAAAGGGACCCTGACCTCCATAAGGAGGACTCTGATTTAGTCATCTTTGTAGCCTCAGCACATAGCACAGTGCCAGGAACAAGGTAGAAATTAAATATATAATTACGGGATTTCTATTAGGAAACAACAAGATCTAAGAGAGAGAGAAGACTCTATCATGATAATTTGACATGAGCAGCTTCTTGTCTGAGAAGGGGACATGCATCTTTCTTCCTAGATAAAGGATGAAAATAAGTTTTCCTTTTCCCTTCTCTCATCCTATTGGGATTTCGACCTGGAGTAAGAAGTCCTGCTCAGACCAGTGCTGGCAACAAGGGAGAGCCAGGCGCACAGCTGTCTCTGGGTGAAGGAGGGAGGCTGCAACCTATGCACTGGGATTTCAGGGGCATTGGGATGGAACCATTTCTCTTCTGCCTCCACCTATCCTTATGCCCAGACTCTCTCCTGTGAAGGCTGGAAATTCAGTTGGAGCTTCTCTCCTTCAGCATAAGGCTTTATTCAGCAGGGGTAGCCATTTAAAGTGATCATCAGTCATTTATATTATGAGTGGATCTCCTGTTCTTTTCTGAGAACTGGTTCTCACAGGGGGTTAGAAACACTGCATGAATATATTGTAAGGGCACTGAAGAGAGGGTTTGGGAAAGAGTGCTGAGTAGGGAGGCAGGGAAATCAAAGAGAAGCCAGCTATTTAATGTTTTGTCTGGGACTATGCTTCTTCCAGAAGGAAGAAGAGCTTGACATACATCCTATATAACCAATGCTGAGAACACTTGCTGGAAAGGGCCACGAAGGTGGCCACGAGGCAGGCAGATCTGACAACTGCACATGTCCTTTGCTGGCCTGGAAGGCAGTGGTGCAACGTGGTGTAGAGTTGGGGCTTGGTGATCCAACAGAGCTGGCACCATCCCACCATGGCACCAATTATATGCGCCTCTGCTGTGGGCCTTCTCTGGAGGTCTGGAGATACTTCCCTGATATTGTTGAGGATCAGGAGAAATGACACTTGTGGAGGGTCTAGTTCTATAGCTGCCGTACATACTCAAAAATATCCGTTCCATTCTCTTCCTACTTTTCACCTCTTTATGCAAGATGGTGGGTTTTATTCCTCCAACTCTTTTCACAAGCTTCCACCATAGCATTCTTCCCAGTTCTGGCAGTATGGCTTGATGACTCACGATGTGCCAATGCATTTTGAAATCTTTATAGCTCAAATAGCCGGGTTAATGGTCAGGAGAGAGATTTGTTGCCCTGATACAAGAATCCAAAGCAACTTTGAACCTTGCAACTGAGACTTATCCGTTTTTTCTGATAGGTGAGCCAGCTTGTCTGCCTAGGAAGAATGCAGGCTTGTTTGTGAGATTTGCCTGACTAATGTAGTTTTCCTGTAGATGCCGTCACTGATGTGATCAGCTGAAAGATGGACTTCTTGCTGATATGAGCAGAAAGTTGATGAGGGCAGTTTGCTGTTAAGTAGTAGCCCCTCAAATGGCACTGCTCTCATCCTGTACTAACCATGGCACCCACATCTTGTGCCCTGCCTTACAGAGGAGCTGATGGAGCTGGAGGTGTGGAAGGGAGTGGAAGGGAGGAAGAGCCCCCGTAGGAAGATACACCTTGAAAGGAACTGATGAGCTAGAAGTCTGTATAATTATTGTGTCAGTTAAGAATGCTGTTAGCTCGAGGCAACTTCAGAGTGTCTCCGGTCAATAGGGGTTTATTTTTCTCAGACGAGAAGCCTGAAGTGGGCAGTCCTGGGCAGGTTTAGCAGTTCTGTGATGTTGTCAGAGATTTGGGCTTCTTTCTCTTTGCTCCACCATTATTTGAGCTGGCCTGTCTCCTTGTGGTTTCATGATGGCTGCCACAGCTACAGACACGGGGTCCATTGCCTGAGCAAGAACAGGGAAGGAGGAAGGGTGATGCCAGCCACATCTGTCTTTTTTCATCAGAAAAACAAAAGCTTGACCAGAACCACCCCCCCACCCCTACCCGGACCCAGCAGACTCCACCTTCTGTTTCACAAACCAGATCCAGGTCACTTGGCCACCTTCCTAGCTGCAAGGAAGTCTGCGAAAGAGATCACTTGTCTTCCCAAGGGAGAGAGGTTGGTGATGGCTGGGAATAGCTAACTCAAGGGCCTGCCACAACTCTGAGGGAGAGGAGACCAAATTCCAAAGTCCTCTGTGTTCCTGTTTGTTACTGATTTTTTTTGTTTGCTTGTTTGTTGAACAACACAGATCAACTTAATCAAGATTCAGTGAACCAAGGGATATAGTACAAGATCTTTTCCCCCATCATTTCATCTTAATTGTTTTGGGGTTATTCCCAGTGTTTCTATATGGTAAGAGTGTACTTGCTCCACATAAAGAAATTGAGAATAAATTCTTTTCTTGACAGTTCTTTCTTTTTTGGTTTTACCTGTCCAGTTCCCCAAACCATTAACTTCCCATATCATACTTCTGATTCTAACCTATCGCACCCCTGATTCCCACCACAAGTAGGGGACCTGAAGAACCACTCGGGAAGGAGGAGGGACTGGTATCGAGTGTGAGTGCTAGATCCCTCGTTCCTGAGGGTGCTCTTTGTGGCAGGTTTGTGGCTGGCTGTCCCTTCCTGTGTGCTGCCTGCTCCGCTCTGCCTCTCGATTCCCTTTAGTGATCAGTCGTGGTGGGAGATGAAGGGATGGCAGGAGCTACCGCTGATTGCACCCTCCTGCACATCCGCCATGCCACCAGCTTTCCCCCCAGGCTGTCTCAGCTGCTTTTACTCCCTCTGGTGGGGAGTGGGGGCAGTGGCTAAGAGGGCCAGGTCTGGAGTGGTCGGTTCTAATCCTGCTTCCCATACTACCTGGGCAAATTACTTACCCTCTCTACGTCCCAGTCTCATCACTGGTGAGACAGAGCTAGCCATAATAATCTATAATTGTTGTCGGGATTAAATGTGTTTAGGACAAAGCTCAGCATATACTAACTTAGCAAGTGTGAGCTCTTCTTGCTGTATGCCAGGCAAGCATTGTATTAAACACGTATACGTATTTTTTCCCCTTATAAATTCAATTGTCTTCAAGGTGCCTGAACTCTAGCATGCTGGGAATCTGCCATGGATTTCCTTATAAACTAATAGGAGTGGAATGGAGGGGTTTTAAGAGGCTGGTGTAAAACCATGTAGAATTTAATGGTACAGTGGCATTGTGGAAGGTCATGAGCTTTCCTTCAGGTAGAACCCAGTGTGAGTATCATGCCAACCATTACGGGTTTTACTCTGGGCAAGTAGCTAATCTCTGTGAGCCTCATTTCTAACACGGGAGTGTTAATTTCTCCCCACAGAGTGATTGCTGGAATGGTTAAATGAGAAAAGCAATGCTAGGCTCTTGGCAAATCATTTTGACATAGTAGAGCCTCAACAAATATTAGCCCCCTTCCTGTCTGTTTTGACTAGATTGCACATTGTTTTGAGCCAGGTTAAAATCTTAGGTTTCATATATCAGTCCTGGAACCATAAGAAAATCAACAAGTGACCCATGTATATTCATAGCAGATGGTGATGCTAATTTTCTATATTTTTTAACAGACAACTGGATATGGCCAAGAGGGAAAGTTTAGTGGACCCCTGAAACCCATGACATTTTCTGTTTTTGAAGGCCAAGAACCGACTCAAATCATATTCCAGGTAAGGGCCACTCTCGATCACTGTCATCTTGACTGTGCAGGCTCTCTCAGTGGACTTTTACTGCTTTATCTACTGTACACCCAGAAATAACATAGAGACATAGTAGAGCTCATGATCAAGAATGATCTCAGAAGCTAAGTTAAACACAGAGATAAGTGGCCTCAGTGTAATAAGACATTGTACCTGACATCCTCATTTGGACTTCCTCAGTGGTGTCTGGGGCAAGTACTCCCATCTCTGGGGTGGAGACCGTGGTGCCCGTAGGCTCTGCCTCTCCCCCAGAGTGGGAAGGGAACCAGTCTCTGGAGTGGGATGGCTGTCTGAGCAGCTGTCTGTTCAATGAGCTGGCTGCTTAAAGCATTTAAAGATGTGGGTTCTCTGGGTTAGCGCTGGAATGGCCTGCTTTCATCACCGCCTCCTCTGAGCCCATCCCTGGGCCCTCACCCATGGGTTGACCAAGGCACACTGGGAGGCAAATCATCTCGTTTAGTTAGTTAACTGAGGAAAGCATCAGATTGAAGGGGATGGGGGGCAAGAGACTTCAGCTTTAAGGGCACAGAAATAATCCTGGAAGTTTCATGGAGACAGGGAGAAAAAGATACCGTATTGACTGGAAATCCCCTGGGGAAGCCTGCTTGGCCTTGGAGTGGTTGAGGATGCTTTGAGGAGCCTCTGGGGGGTGCCCATGATCCCCCACCCCACGCGCTGGGGGAGAAACAGACAACTGCTAAACTACCATCGAAGGTGGATGCCTTCTGTTTAACTGCCAAGCTTCTGTTTCGTTGGACAGTTGCCATCCACAGAGGAGAGGCTGAAAGCTGCCTCATCCCACTTTCTCTCATTTGGTACCAAATTAGTGCGGAGGGGCTCCACAGTGTGAGCTGGCGGTGGTGCGCATGTATCTCTGTCCCCCTGCTGTGGGTGTTACGGAGGCTTTGACCTCTCCAGGCAGGGAAGTCAGGCACTGAAGGAGGAGCAGGTGCTTTGAGAGCTGGAGGCTGATAAGAGAAGTGTGTTCCAGCAGAGGCACCGCTTGCACGGCTGCCCTGTGCTGGGAGAGGGCGGGGCGTGCCCGGAGTCCTGGCAGAAGGCCAGCACGGCCAGGCAGCAGAAAGCCTAGAGAAGAAGGCAGGAGAGGAGGCTGCAGAGACAGGAAGGGCCCTGACTTCTAAGGCTCTTAGATTTTCTCTACAAAGCAGCGGACCTGAATCAAATTTCCATTCAGGGCTACAAACTGGAGGGGAGTGGGAAACCAGAGAGGATGCAAGGAACTGGCTGGGAGTCTACTGTGAGGGCTCGCATAAGAGATGATCTCGTTAACCAACATTCTCTCCTTTGTCAGGGGGCACTTAGTTATAGATTTCTCGCTTACATTTAAAAATTTCTGTTCATTTGTGTATTTTTATGCTTCATAAGCTGGTAAGAACGCTATGGGCTAGGCACACATTCATCTTTTTTTCTTTTTGAATTTGATATATTTTTATTTATATATTTTTTATTGGGGTGTAGTTGCTTTACAATGTTGTGTTAACTTCTGCTGTACAACAAAGTCAATCAGCTGTATGTATACATATATCCCCTCCATCTTGGACCTCCCTCCCGCCACCATCCCACCCATCTAGGTCATCACAGAGCACTGAGCTGAGCTCTGTGCGCTATATAGCAGGTTCCAACTAGATATCTGCTTTACGTATGGTACTGTATATATGTCATTCCCAATCTCCCAGTTCATCACACCCCTCTTCACCCAACCCCTGTGTCCACACGTCTGTTCTCTATGGCTGCGTCTATTCCTGTTCTGCAAATAAGTTAATCTGTACCATTTTTCTACATTCCACATATATGCATTATTATACTATATTTGTTTTTCTTTTTCTTACTTCACTCTGTATGACAGACTCTAGGTCCATCCACGTCTCTACAAATGACCCAGTTTCATTCCCGAAGTGCCTACTGTTACAAGGCGCCTATGCTGGGTACTGGGGATACAAGATGAACCCAACACCTTCCCTGCCCCCAGTGAGCTCATAGGGTAGTAGGAGACTAACAAGTAAGCAAACAATGTAGTGAAGGGTTCTGATTGGAGTCAGGTGGGCTGCAGAGGGGACCAAGGGCAGGTGGAGAAAGAGTGGTTGATTTTAAGTGTGGGTGGTAGTGGTTGAACAGAAAAGGTTTCATTGACCCCTAAAATGGGTATTTAAAGTTTAACAAGCACTCACAAACAGAAAGCAGGCCCTGAGTACAGTATGGGAAAAAGCATGGGAGTGTGCATTTAGCAAGAAGATGAAAGATAACAGGGGGTTTAGGGTGGGAGACAGTGTGCAGTCAAAGGTGAGGCTGCCAAGGTTGGGGGGTTGTGGGTGGGGGTCCAGACTGGCTCTTTAGCCTGTGGTAGGCTGCAGGACACCTTTGGAAGGTTAAAGAAGTTGTGAAGGAATTAGATTGTGCTTGTACAGACCTACTCTGTGATCACAGTGAGTATGTGAGGGTGAGCCTAGAGGTGGGAAGACTCTTGGGACACTGTTTGCCATAGACCAGTGGGAGGCAATGGAGGCCTGGTTTAAGTAAGCATAAAGGAGGTGTGGAGGGAAGGAGAGGGGTAGGAACAGTGTGAGGAAGTCACACCCGCTGGGATTGGAATGAGTGCAGGGGGCGAGAGAAGGTGTTTAGGGTAACTCTTAGGTCTCTGGCTTGCTTGACTGGCTGATTAGTGATGTCATTCAGAGAGAGAGAGAGAGAGAGAGGGAGAGAGAAGGAGGGGAGGGGAGGGGAGATTTATGGGATAGTTAGTAAATAAATTTTAGGCCTATTGAATCTGTTGGGTTAGCTAGGTGGAGATGTTTAGGAGGCGGTGGCCATGTAGGTCTGGAGATACAGCCTGGGGAGTCTTCCTCACACAGGTGTTAATCCAGTGCTTGGGTGTGAAAGCCCATTTGTAGTGAGTATCTCAACTGCCCACAAGGGCCAAGTAAGTGATGAATGATGGTATCTTGACATAAGAAAGGTGAAAGCAAAAAATAGATGTAGAAAAACCACCAACTGGGCAAATATGAAATTAAAAGTCTGATACTCTGCTTCAGCATGTGGGACACAGGGAACAGTGGGGACTGTGACAAACTGAGGGTGCATCAAAGGGCATAGGCTTAATTCAATACCAGACAATTTTACAAGTCAGAATTGGTGTACAGTTTACCGGATTTTATGATTTTTTTCCACAGAAGTCAGAAATTTTTATATTTAAAAATCATGTTATAATCTAAGCAAAATGTATTTGTAGGCCAGAGAGTCTGTGGTTACTTCTGCAATCTCTGTTTAGGGAGACAGGGCAGAATAGAGTAGATGTTCTGTAAGTACATGTCCATGTTCCACTGAACAGAATCAGAGCTGTACATAAAGGCAATCTCCAACTTACAAGTATCACAGACCTGGAAACTGCTTCATAGGATCCTTCCACAGTCTCTGAGGAGCCCAGCCAGTAAAATCATTCCTTGGATTACTCCATTTCTTTTTCTGTTCTTTTTCCATTAGCCATGCTACAAAGCTTATCTCTTCTTGGCAGGAAATGATAGCCCAGTTGTCATGGCTGAACATTTCCTGTTTATGGGTGTGTATGTTGGGATGGAGGAGTAGGCAATGAAGGGGATTTCCTTCTAGAATCTCTGAGTCTTTGTGCTAGAAAAGACCTTAGAGACTTTTTATACCAACTGCTTGTTTTACAGATTGGGAAACTGATGCTTAAATAAGTTAATAGCATAACTGATATTAGAACACCAATATTCTCATGTTCTGGTCAAGCATATCATGCTACCTAACACCATATACAAAAATTAACTCAAAATGGATTTAAGACCTAAATGTAAGACCGAAACCATAAATCTCCTAGAAGAAAATGTGGAACACTCTTTAATATAAATTGTAGCAATATTTTTTGGATCTTTCTCCTAAAGCAAAGGAAATAAAACCAAAAATTAACAAATGGAAACTAATTAAACTCAAAAGCAAAAGCACAGCAAAAGAAACCATTGACAAAATGAAAAGAAAACCTACTGAATGGGAGAAAATATTTGCAAATGATATGACTGATAAGGGGTTAATATCCAAATATATAAAGATCTCATAGAACTCAACATCAAAAAGCAAATAACCCAATTAAAATATGGGTAGAAGACCTGAACAGACATTTGTCCAAAGAGGACATGTAGAAGGCCAACAGTCACATGAAAAGATGTTCAACATTGTTAATCATCAGAGAAATGCAAAATAAAACCACAATGAGATATCACCTCACACCTGTCAGAATGGCTATCATCAATAAGAACACAAATAACAAATGTTGGTAAGGATGTGGTGAAAAGGGAACCCTTGTGCACTGTTGATGGGAATGTAAATTGGTGCAGCCACTGTGGAAAACAGTATGGTAGTTTCTCAAAAAACTAAAAATAGAACTACCATATGACCCAACGATTCCATTTCTGGATATATATCTGAAAAGAAATTGAAAACACTAATTTGAAAAGAGACATGTGCCCCAATATTCATAGTAGTATTATGAGGGTGAGTCAAAAATTATCCACACTCTGACTGTAGAATTTATTTTAGTTAACTTTTAGAAAAGACAAATACATCATTTTTTTGGACATAATCTCCTTGCTTTTCAATACACTTTGTCCATCAGTCAACAAGCTTTCATAGTCCCTCACTAAAAAATGTTTTAGGCTGAGCTGCAAGCCGTGAATGCACTGCTGTCTTCACTTCTTCATCAGAAGTGAATCTTCATCCTCGTAGGGCTGCTTTCAGGGGACCAACAGGTGAAAGTCCAATGGAGCAAAATCAGGACTATAGGGAAGAGGCTTTAACACCTCAAAATGAAGTTTTTGCAGAGTGTTAACAGTGTGGACAGAAGTGTGCAGATGTGTACACCCTCAGACCACAAGAAGTGAATCACTGCATGCTGCTCTTCTTTTGTGCAGATCACAAGTGGAACATCCATTTTTGCTCACACCACAGTTAGAAATGAACTGATGTAACACGTTCACACCTGCACAGCAGTGACTGGGGAGACAGTGCCTTGAATGGAAAGTGCTGATAAGACAGTGTGGCCAAGTTTTAATATAACTGGAGTGTGGATAATTTTTGACTCACCTTCATATTTGCAATTGCCAAGATACGGTAGCAGCTTAAGTGTCCATCAATGAATGAATGGATAAAGAAGAGGTGATACATATGTGTGTGTGCATATATATAGATATACATTATGCACACACACACAATGGACTACTACTCAGCCATAAAAAAGAATGGAATTTTGCCATTTGCAACAACATGGATGGAATTGGAGGGTATTATGCTAAGAGAAATAAGTCAGACATAAAAAGATAAATACTGTATGATATCACTTACATGTGGAATCTAAAAAATAAAACAAACTAGTGAATATAACAAAAAAGAAAAGACTTACATACACATAAAACAAACTAGTTTTTACCAATGGGGTGAGGGAAGGCAGGGAGGGGCAAGATAGCAGGTAGGGGATTAAGAGGTACAAACTATTATGCATAAAATAAATAAGCTACAAGGATGTATTGTACAACACAGGGAATATAGCCAGTATTTTGTAGTAACTATTAATGGAATAATGGAATATAACCTGGAAGATTCCACAGGAGTAATCAGAATATAATCTTTGAACATTGTGAATCACTATGTTGTACACCTATAATTTATGTAATATTGTACATCAGCTATACTTCAACTGAAAAAGGAAGGACAAAATGAAAAGTAGGTTACATAGCAAAAAATAAAATAAAATCTGCCCCCCCACCCCCCCAAAAAGCATACCATGCTCTCTCCATCTTTGTATGTGGAAATGATGTGGAAAACCCAGCCATGGTAAAATGTATTTTGAGCTCTTGATTACTGTGGTGGGAAGGAGTTGTCCCAGTTCCCTCATCTGTACCACTTGAAATATTCTTACCTGAAGTTGGGGAGGCGCAAAGCAAGCTTTTTGCCCCATGAGGTTTATCCTTCAGTTATTAACATATCTTACAAAAAAGAAAGAAGAAAGAGAGAGAGAGAGAAAGAGAGAGAGAGAAAGAAAGGAAGAGAAAAAGAAAGAGAAAGAGAAAAAGAAAGAGAGAGAGAAAGAAAGAAAGAGAGAAAGAAAGAAAGGAAGAGAAAGAAAAGAGAGAAAGAAAGAGAAAAAAGAACTAGACTTCTTTCACTGACGATTTTTGACTGTGCCCAGCTCTGTGCTCTCAGGGGCTTCCAGATCCAAGAGAGTATGATACATATCTCAGACAAGTAATTTTTTTCTTTTTTTGGTAATGCATGAGATATAGCTCACTTGTCATAAGGTCCACCCTTTTAAAAATTCCAGTTTTAATATGTCAGAAAAATGTGGAACCATCACCACTATCTAATCCCAGAACACTTTAACCAGCCCCAAAGAAATCTCGTACCCACTAGCAGTCACTCCCTACTCTCCTCTCCTCCCAGCCCCTGGCAAACACTAATCTACTTTCAGTGTCTATAGATTTGCCTTTATAGATATTTTGTGTAAATGGAATCATGTAACATGTGACCTTTTGTGTATAATCATCCATATTGCAGCAGGTATTAGTACTTTGTTCCTTTTCAATGGCTGATTAATATCCCATTGTATGAATATACTACATTTTGAATATCCATTAATCATCTGATGGACATTTATGGCTATTATAAATAATGCTGTTATGGACATTCATGTACAATATTTTTGTGAGGACATATGTTTACCATTTCTTGGACATATACCTAGAAGTAAAATTTCTAGGTCATGCTTAATTCATTTTTTAACTTTTAAAATAATTGCAAAACTGTTCTGCAAGACAACTGCACCATTTTACATTTCCACCAGCATTGTATAAATGTTCTGATTCCTCCACATCCTTGCCAACACTTGTTACTATCTGTTTTTTTTTTATTATAGCTATTCTAGTGGAGTAAAATGATATTTCTTTGTGGTTTGGGTTTGCATTTCCTTAATGACTAATGTTAATGTCTTTTATGTGCTTATTGGCTACTTGTATATCTTTGGAGAAATGTCTGTTCAAACCCTTTGCCTATTTTTAAATTGAATTATTTTTGTTTTTGTTGTTGCAAGAACTCTTCATATATTCTGCATAAAGTTCCTTATGATACACATGATTTGCAAATATTTTCTCACATTCTGTAGGTTATCTTTTCACTTTATTGATAGTGTCATTTGAAGCACAAAAGCTTTTAATTTCAATGAAGTTCAATTTATTTTCTTTTTTGTTTGTGCTTTTGATATAATATCTAAAAAACTATTGCCTCATTCAGAGTAACAAAGATTTATGCCTGTGTTTTCTTCTCAAAGTTTTATAGTTTTAACTCTTTATTTAGGCCTTTGATCTATTTTTAGTTCATTTTTGTGCATGGTGCAAGGTAAGGATCTAACTTCATTTTTTTGCATGTTGATACCCAGTTGTTCTGGCACCATTTGTTGAAAACACTATTCTTTCCCATTGAATTATCTTTGCATCTTTGTCAGAAATTAATGTGATCATAAATACAAAACTTTAGAGACTGCCCTGGTGGCGCAGTGGTTAAGAATCTGCCTGCCAATGCAGGGGACATGGGTTTGATCCCTAGTCTGGGAAGATCCCACATGCTGCAGAGCAACTAAGTCAGTATGCTGCAACTACTGAGCCTGTGCTCCAGAGCCAGTGAGTCACAACTACTGAGCCCAAGTGCCACAACTACTGAAGCCCACATGCCTAGACCCTGTGCTCTGCAACAAGAGAAGCCACTGCACTGAGAAGCCCGCACACTGCAATGAAGAGTACCCCCCTCTAGCCACAACTAGAGAAAGCCCACGTGCAAGGAAGACCCAACAAAACAAATAAAAATGAATAAATTTATTACAAAAAGTTTATTTCTGTTCTCCTGATTTTGAATCCATTGATCTAGGTGTCTATCCTTATGCCATTGCCACACTGTCTAGAATACTGTAGCTTTGTAGTAAATTATGAAATTGGGCAGTGTTATGCCCCCCAACTTTGTTCTTTTTCAAGATTGTTTTGGTTATTCTGGGTCTTTTGCATTTTTATATAAATTTTAGGATCATCCTGTCAATTCTGTAAGCAAGACAAAAGTAATTTTGATAGAAATTGTGTTGAATCAGTATCTCAACTTGGAGAATATTACTATCTTAATGTTAAGTTTTTCAATTTTTGAGCATGGGATGTTTATTTATTTAGATCTTGTTTAGTTTCTTTCAACAGTGTTTTGTAGTTTTCAGTTTACAAATCTTGTATTTCTTTGGTTAATTTCATTCTAAAGTGGGAATTCCCTGGATGTCCAGTGGTTAAGACTCCACTCTCCCAATGCAGGGGTCACAGGCTTGATCCCTGGTCAGGGAACTAAGATCCCACATGCCGTGCAGCACAGCCAAAAGGAAAAAAATTATTCTGAAGTATGTTATTCCCATTAATTGCATTGTAAATGGAATTGTTTTTGTAACATCATTTTCAGATTTCTTTTTGCTAGTGTATAGAAATACAATTGATTTCTTTGTATATTGACGTTTTATCCTGCAACATTATTGGGCTTGTTTATTCACTGTAAAACTTTTTTAGATTCCTTAGGATTTTCCATATATAAGATCATTGTCATCTATGAGTAGAGATACATTTACTCATTTCTTTCCAATTTGGATGACTTTTGCTTCTTTCTCTTGCCTAAGATCTCAAGTACAACGTTATTTAGAAGTGACGAGACTGGGCATCATTTTCTTGTTCCTGGTAATGTGGGGAAAGCTTTCAGTTTTTCACCATTATGTATAATATTAGTTGTGGGTTTTTCTTAGATGCCCTTTATCACGTTGAGGAAGTTAGCTTCTATTCCTCATTTGTGTATTTTTTTATCATGAAAGGATGTTAGATTTTGTCAAATGACTTTCTGCCTCTATTGAGATACTCATCTGTTTTTGTCCTTTATTCTATTAATATGGGCTATTAAATTAATTGATTTTAACATGTTGAACCAGCCTTGTATTTTGGGATACATTCCACTTGGTCATGATATATAATTGTTTTTATATGTTGCAGGATTCATTTTGCCAGTATTTTGTTGAAAACTTTTGCATCTATATTTATAAGACATATTGCTCTGTAGTTTTATTGTTTTTTTTTTTTTCCTGGTTTGCATATAAGGATGTTACTGGCCTCATAGAACAAGTTGGGAAGTGTTCCATTCTACTTTTTTGGAAGAATTTTGAAGGTTTGGTGTAATTTTCCCATACTTGTTAGATAGAATTCACCAGTGAAGTTATCTGGTCCTTTGTGGGAATTTTGGGGGTTACTAACTCAATCTCTTTACTTGTTATAGTTCTATTCAGATTTTCTATTTATTTTCTGGTCAATTTTGGTAGTTTTTGTCTAAGAATTCATCCATTTCACCTAGGTTGTCTGATTTGTGGGAAAAAATTGCTTGTAGTATTCTATTTAGTCCTTTTTTTCTCTGTAAGTTTGGTAATGATGTCCCCTCTTATATTCCTGATTTTAGTTGTTTGATTCTTGTGTTTTTTTTTTTTTCTCTCTTGGTAAGTCCAGTTGAAGATTTGTCCATTTTGTTGATCTTTTCAAAAAACCAACTTTTGGTTTTGTTGATTTTCTCCTTTGCTTTGTATTCTCTATTTTATTAATTTCCACTCTAATCTTTATTTTCTTCTGCTTGCTTTGGGTTAGTTTATTTATCTTTTTCTAGTTTCCTAAGGTAGAATATTGATTTGAGATTTTCTTCTTTTATAATAAAGGCATCTACAGCTATAGATTTCCTTCCATGTACTGCTTAATCTGTGCCCCATAACATTTGGTATGCTGTGTTTTCATTTTCATTCATCTAAAAGTATATTCTATTTTCCCTTTCAATTTCCTCTTTGACCTATTGGTTATTAGAATGTATTTTTATTTCCATATATTTATGTTTTCCCAAATTTTCTGCCACTGTTTGTTTTTAGTTTCATTCCATTGTGGTCAGAGAACATAGTATGATTTCAATTCTTTAAATTTATTGAAACTTGTTTTATGATCTATCATATGATCTAGCCTGGAGAATGTTTACTGTGTATTTAAGAAGAATGGGTATTAGGCTTTTGTTGGATGGAGAGTTCCACAGATGTCTGTTAGCTTCTAGTTGGTTTATAGTGTTATTCAAGTCTTCTATTTTTTCATTGATCTTTTGTCTATTTGTTATATTCATTATTGAAAGTGAAGTTTTCAAGTCACCAACTATTATTGTTGAACTGTATATTTTGCTGTCAATTATGTCAGTTTTTTTTTCATGTATTTTGGAATCTGTTGGCAGGTGCATATGTGTTTATAATTCTTATAGTTTCTTATGGATTGACCCTTGTTTCATTATAGAATATCTTTTTTGTCTCTAGTAATAATTTTTATCTTAAAATCTGTTTGTTCTAATAGTAGCGTAGCTTAATTTCACCTTCATTTTGAAGGATGGTTTTGTTGCATATGCAATTCTTAGTTGGTAGTGTTTTTCTTTCAGCACTTTGAATGTGTCATTTCACTGTCTTCTGCTCTCCATGAGAAATCAGCTGTTCAGTTCATTGAGGATACTTTATATGTGTTGGGTCTCTGCACTTTCAAATTGTCTTTGTTTTGTGTTTTACTATGATGTGTCTAAGTTTGAGTCTCTGAGTTTATTGTATTTGGAGTTCAGTGAACTTCTTGGAAGTATAGATTCATGTTTTTCTCAAATTTGGTAAGTTTTTGATTAATCTTTCTTCACATAAGCTTTCTGCCCCTTTCACTCTTTCCTTTTCATCTATGACTCTCATTATGCATATTTGCTTGATGATGTTCCACTGGTCTCTAGGGTTCTGTTAATATTTCTTCTTTTTTCTTTCTGTCAGGGTGGATAACTTCAACTGATCTATTATCAAGTTCACAAATTCTTTCTCCTGCTAGCTCAGACTTATTGCTGGGCCCTTTTTCACTTCAGTTATTATATTTGTCAACTCCAGAATTCCTTTTTTTAAAAAAATAATTTCTACATCTTTATTTTCTCTATTTGGTGAGACATTGTTCTCATGCTTTAGTTTTTTTTTAATAAATTTATTTATTTTTGTTTATATGCTATGTTGGGTCTTCATTGTTGTGTGCAGGCTTTCTGTAGTTGTGGAGAGCAGGGGCTACTCTTTGTTGCAGTACACAGGCTTCTCATTGCAGTGGCTTCTCTTGTTGTGGAGCATGGGCTCTAGGCACTCAGGCTTCGGTAGTTGCAGAGCATGGGCTCATTAGTTATGACTTGTGGGCTCTAGAGGGCAGGCTCAGTAGTTGTGGTGCATGGGCTTTGTTGCTCTGCAGCATGTGGGATCTTTCTAGACCAGGGCTCAAACCCATGTCCCCTGTATTGGCAGGCGGATTCTTAATCACTGAGCCACCAGGGAAGTCCCATACTTTAGTTCTTTAGAGAAAGTTTCCTTTAATTTTTGCACCTGTTTAAAATAGTTAATTTAAAATCTTATTTAGTAAGTCTAACATCTAGACTTCCTTGGGAGCGGTTTCTATTGACTGCTTTACTTTACTCTTATTTGCATGTCTCATCATCTTTTGTTGAAAAGTGGATTTTTAAAATAATATGATGTGGCAACTCCAGAAATCATATCCTATCCTCTTCCCAGGATTTGTTGTTGTTGCTGTGTGTTTGTTTAATAACTTTCCTGAATTAATTCTGTAAAGTCTGCATTTGCCATATGTAGCCACCAAAGTTTGTTCATTTAGCTTAGTATTCATCTAATGATTGAATTAAGATTTCCTTACAAGCCTAGAACAAATAAATCTTCCAGCCTTTGCCAATAGGCTCTGTGTGCACGTTGGGCACATCTTCAAGGATGCGGCAAACGGTTTACAACTCTGGCTTAGCCTTTACTTCCTACTTACACAAAGCCTCAAGGTCAGTCAGAGGTGAGAGATTAGGCCTTCTAAGGTTTTTTTCTGGGCATGTTCACAGCCCTACTTATGAATGTGTCTTTTAGACTCCCAGAAAAGTATCAAAGATTTTTGATGCCCCCACCTCCTCTCCCCAGGACATCTCATTCTCAAGCTTTACCTTTTAAGTGTTTTGGTTAGAATTTTGTTTGAGTCAACTGTTATCACTGTCTCAGGCAGCTTCAGTGTTAAGCAATTGCTGATGATTATTTTCAGCAAATTCCCCAGAGAAAATTTGTTTGCAGTAAGTGAGCTCTTAGTTGGATCAAATAAAGACAATCTGCATGAGTGACTGTTTTCAAGGAGCTTCCAGATAGGTTAGATAATAACAATTCTTTGGGGATAGGACTTCTGGGAAACTCCTTCTGCTCCCTACATAGTACTGTGGTTGTGAGGCTGTTGATTTTCCAGGCCATTGCATATCTTGAGAAAGGATAATGGAATTAGGGCACAAAGTACCTACAAAGCTTGGTTCTTACTGATAGTAATTTTCTTAAATAAACAGTCCTTGGATTTTGCAAGCATTTGGTTGATTTCCAGCATTGGGGGGGGAGGGGGGTTGATATTTACAATTTTTGTCAGTTTCTCATTACTTTTGTAGAGGGGAAACTTTTGTAGATCCTTACTCCACCTTTCCACTGATGTCCAGGCTTTTTACTTAAAATGAAAAATAGTAACACTTTCATTTATTATATAAACAACATAACATCAACAAGCATACACTCACAAAAAACTCTTCACCCACAGTCCTACCCATTTAACACATAAACTTTTTTTTTTTTTAAATTCCATTTCTTGCTTACTGACATGAATGCTCTTAGTACTATTACAATCATAATCTAGATTTACTCATATTCTCCTTTGGTTACTTTATACCATATTGTTGTTTCTTTTGCTGCTTCATTATTTATAGAACAAACATTTTAATGCTTAAAATTCATTAAATTTATGTATTATATAATTTTATTATCTTTCTTTTTTTGACCATTTAGGAGTTTTCAACTTCACCAGTATAATAAATAAGGCTACTATAGTATAAGCATGCAGTTTATTGTTTTGAAAATATTTCCTTAGGATAAATTTTATTTAGTAATGTTTGCTATCAAATGCTACAAACATTTTATGCCTCAAGCTACTTGCAAAAGGATTATACTAATTTATATTTTCATTAATAATATATGTGTTTCTTTATATCCTTTACAACAGCTATTATAATGTTGGCTATTATTGATTTTTAATTTGCAAATATACAAAAATATATTAAAATTACTAATGACATTGAACAATTTTTATGTCTGCTTTGTTTTAAGTGAATTTTCTATTCTTGTGTTCTTAAAAGTACTATAGCCATCCCGTGAATAATCATTGATATTTTCTTCACTTCTGAAAAGTAAGATTGTCATATAGAATCTTATCAATTAAAGACATTTTTAAGTTGTTTTCTCTAATATTAAAATGTCTCAATATCTGTCACAATTTTTAGAATTATTAGATGACATCTTTTTTTTATCCTAGCAATGAAGCTACCCTTTTTATTGTTTCTTAGAAGCTAGTAGTATTATAGCTTTCAGATGTTAGAAAAATCTTATCTAACCCCAGCTATAATTTAAAGTGTCATTCGGCTTTTGTCAATGCATTGAATTATATCATGTGTTGTTTCTTGAGGGAAATATATTTTGAATGTTAGTTAATGTTCAAGCAAGCTTTTTAGAATGTATCACTTTAAAAGCTTAGAACTTCTTATTTTAGTGATTGTGCAAATGAAAATGTTACCTGAAATTGGTGACTTACTACAAATTCTGCAACATTGTTCTTCCTTACAACCTAATCTAATTTTTGATTTTTCCCAGTTTAAGGCCAGTCCTCCTGCTGTGACTTTCAAGCTAACTGGCGAGACAGATGGCATAATTCAGATACAACCAGATGGACTTCTGTATCACAACGCAGCCCTGGACAGGGAAACAAGAGCTGTTCACAAACTTCAGGTGAACTGAGACCAGGCAAAGAACACTAACTCCAATCTCTCTGAGCACCCTTTGTCCTGTATCACTGGCCCCTTCATCCCTAGCATAGAATACTGTTTTAGCTCTCCTGACACTACTGACATGCTTTGCAAATCTCATTTATTATTTATTTATTTATTTACCAACTAGAGAGGGTTGTGGCAAAGATATCCTCTTCTTCAGGCTTTTTGACCAGAATAACCCAATTTATATTGCCAAGGCTCTCAGATGGCGTTACTCATCCAAGTATGGCCATACGTAGGCACCTGTATCAAAACCAGCCAGTACTTCTCTGATATTTCACTGGTGTCTGCCTATGGCTGTTGGGTGGGCTCTGGACCTACAAAGAATGCAGCATCAGTGCTAGAGAAAGCTCCTGTGAGCCTTGTAAGAACCAGAAGTAACCAACGACCAAAGTCAGAGGCTGACTGAAGAGACCCTCTCCCTCTCTTTCATCCTTACTTTTCATGGTTTGTATCTGAATACTATACACAGGAATGGTAGAGAACTAGTTGTGGGGGAGAAAAGCAAGCTGAAAGATTTCTGTTGGTAAATTTTATTATTGGCTCTGCAGATTGACCACTAAAATGCCTCTGTAACAGGACATGGCATTTTCATGCCAAGGGTCAAAGTGTTCTTATTTCACTGATTCCAGCTATTTAGAAAAAAAGCATGACCTATGTCCAGCATACCCCACTGCTGGGAAAACACTGTCATGATTAGCTTGGTTTAACTGATAGGGCCTCTATTTTAGCAGCTCACAGTTTGGGCTTTTATGGGGGCCTTCCTCTCTACAGTTACCAGGTTATTGGTTATTTGGGCTCTAATTTCCTTCAAGTGACTTTTGAGTGTGTGATATGAGGTTCAGACTCACCAAGGAGGTTTCCTTTTCTTGTCAACATCAGGTCTCAGCCCTGGATGTTCATGGCAATACAGTGGAGGGCCCAGTCCCCATCATCATAGAAGTGAAGGACATCAATGACAATCGACCTGCATTTCTCCAGCCAAAGTATGAAGGCTCAGTAAGGCAGAACTCTCGCCCAGGTAATAGGCAGGAGCCTGGAGATATTTGTGGAAAGATGGAAGGGTAACAGGCAGAGGGACAGATTTGTGTGGCTAACATGTATAGCTATCATTCATTAAGCACTTACCACCTTATTTAAATTTTATTTACCATATTTAAATTTCACAGCAATCCTCTGGGAGTTGTTTTATTATCCCCATTGCCCTAGGACACAATTTATCAACCTTGGCAGTATTGACAGCTTGGGCCTGATACTTCTTTTCTGTCGGGGCAGTTCTGTGCATTATAGGATGTTAGGCAGCATCCCTGACATCTATCTACACACCAGATGCCAGGAGCAACCCTTCCCTTCCAAGTTGGGACAGCAAATATGTCTTTAGACATTGCCAAATGTTCCCTGGTGGGGGCGGGGGGGCGGCAGCAAAATCACCCCCAGTTGAGAGCCAGCATTTTAGGGTGAGAATTTAGAACACCTTACAGCTCTAGAACACTCTAGAACACTCTGGAAAGGTAAGCTTACTCTTCAACATCCTCCCAGGAATCCACGTTTTCATGGTCACTGCTGGCTCCCAGTTCTTTTTCTTCTCTTACTTCAGCTCCTAGCTATGGCTCATCCCTTCACTCTTCTTTTACCTTTCATTTCCACAAAAGCCCCTCATCAAAGCATAGGTGTGTATGGCAGGCTTTACTGAAGATTGAGAGAAATGAGGGAGCATCATGTCATAACAGTGCACAAAATAAACATGAATATTAGACTTTGAGTTCTCAGAAAGACTTTTGGCCATTTCCATCAACTCACTGTCAAGTTTCCCCCCTCTGTGTTAATCTTCTCTCTCACTCTTCAATGCCCACTTCCAATAACTTAGGAAAAATATTCCTTCCACTATATTATGTGGAGCAATTTCACATGTCTCTGTCCCTGAGGTTGCATATGAAAGGTTTGCTACTAAACTCTGCTAAGTAATAATCTTCCAGGTCTTATCCTTCACCAATAGGATTTTCTAATTCAGTGGTTCTCAAACTTTTCGGTCTCAGGACCCTTGTATTCCCATCAAAACTCTTATGGACTCCAAGGAACTTTTGGCTATGTGGGTTATATCCAGTGGTGTGCTGGTAAATTTTAATAGCTGTCTCTCTGGGGGGAAAAAGCCCCTGATTTGTAGCATTTGTCAATTTCTGTGGTATAAGTACTCCCATCATAACCTATTTTAAGCTACCAATGGTGTTAATAATTGGCTCACAAAATTCCTGGAAATTCAGTTGGGTCTCACAAGTTGGCTCCAATGCATCACTGGTTATATCTATCATTATTTATCATATTTGAAATTAAAACTGAAAAGTTTAAAAATATTTATTTAGTAATTGATTTAAAGTAATAAGCATATTTTAATAAAAATAACTGTATTTTCAAAGACAAAAGGAATTGTTGAGAAGAATGGCATTGTTTTAATCTTTGCACATCTCTTTAATGTTTGGATTAATTGAGAACAGTTGGATTCTCATGTCTGTTTCTGCATTCATTTTGTTGCCATATGCTGTTTTGGTTGAAACATTTAAAGAAAAACTCTGCTTAGACAGCATTAGCAGCATAATAGTGTTTCAGACAATTGTGGATATTCTTTGATACTAGGCCAAAAATCAACAAGTTGTGGTTTCTTAAATGCTGGTTGCAATGTGGAATCCGAAACCATATCAATACATTTTTGGGGAACTCCTTTATGCTAAAACCCATCAAATTATCTTGTGATTTGAATGAGTCTTTTACACTTGTATGACCCTAAAAACAGTCTCAAAGACGCCTAGAGGTCCCTGGACCATACTTTAAGAAACCTCCTCCTAGGGGAAGGGAGCAGAGTAAAGACTTATTCTGCTTATTCTGCCACTGATATGAATTATGGCACCTTCCTCCATTCAATTTCTGCCCTTTAGAAGGCAAATGTATCTATGGTTGGTTTGGGTTTCAACTGATATCTTTTTTTTCTGGGTACATGTTGTTAAACAGGAAAGCCCTTTATGTATGTCAATGCTACAGACTTGGATGATCCAGCCACACCCAATGGCCAACTTGTTTATCAAATTATCATGCAGCTTCCCAAGGTCAGCAATGTCATGTACTTTCAGATCAACAACAAAACAGGAGCAATTTCACTTACTCCAGAAGGTAAGTTAAGTGATGCCCTCATAGGACTCCCTGAGTCAGTAAAAAGGACCTAGATCTGTATCACCTTCAGAGACATTTCCTTTTATCTTCTCTCCTACTTCCCATAGGATCCCGGGAATTGGATCCTTTGAAGAATCCTTCCTATAAGCTGATGGTCTCAGTGAAGGACATGGAAGGTCAGAATGAGAATTCCTTTAGTGATAGCACATCTGTGGATATTACTGTGAAGGAGAATATTTGGAAAGCACCAGAACCTGTGGAGATTGAAGAAAACTCGACTAGTCCTCATCCCATTAAAATCACTCAGGTAGTGCCCAAGGAATGCCTAGAGCCTACCCAATCTATGCACTCACATTGTAGGGGCCCACCCTCATGGTCTTCACTGACATTTTTGCATAGCATCACCATCATATATACGTATATTTAAAAAAATTTTTATTTATTTATTTTTAAATATTTATTTATTTATTTATTTTTGACTGCATTGGGTCTTCGTTGCTGCGTGGACTTTCTCTAGTTGCGGCGAGTGGGCGCCACTCTTTGTTGTGGTGTGCAGGCTTCTCACTGTGGTAGCTTCTCTTGTTGCGGAGCACGTGCTCTATGTGCATGGCTTCAGTAGTTGCAGCACAGTTGTGGGCTCAATAGTTGTGGCACGTGGGCTCTAGAGCACAGGCTCAGTAGTTGTGGCCCACGGGCTTAGTTGCTCTGCAGCATGTGGGATCTTCCCAGGCCGGGGCTTGGACCTGTGTCCCCTGCATTGGCAGGCGGATTCTTAACCACTGTGCCACCAGGGAAGTGTAGCATCATTATAAAGCAAACTAAATAGACAAAGTCTCTGGCCCCAAGTCTCTGGAATTTGCCATCATGGGTAAACTCTGGACTTTACCAACTTGGATCCAGATATATATGAGTTTTAAAAGAGAACTTCACTCACCTTCACCTTCTAAGGGAATAACACTGTTATTTGTTGTTCCCTGTCAATAGTGTAGGATATGGCTGCCCTAGAGTGGGTTGTATGTGGTACATGTATATATGTACAACATGATTTGGATTTGGGGCTGCAACTTATTTTTGAAAGGCTGCTTCTTATTCCTGTGGGAAAAATCTCTATGCTAAAGGCTCATCCCATCACAGGCTGAAGAACAGATATAAGACTAGCCAAGTATGAAAGCTGAGTAAACAACCTTTCTCTTGGAGCCCACCCCTGCCAACTCCATCACCTGTGGGTACCTGTCCCCTCCATTCAAATCCTCCCCTGGTCCCATGTTCATGGGCTGGTATCTCACCCTGAGCCCCTTCCTCTTTCTTTAGCTCCTGGAAATCCACTCTGGGATCCACCCAGATCTGATCTTTTCTGGAAGATCAGGAGGTTTCTTGACACGAAACTGTGAGTTAGTGGGTGAGCACTGGATTTGGAAGCAGATAAACTGTTATGAGCTCCAACTTCTCACCAATAAAATGGGGATAATAACAACTGTTTGGGTTGTTGTGAAAATTAATTAGTATCTGTGGAAGTGGATAAAAGTTTATATTGATGTTATGAAGGAGTCATAGTCTGTAGTACACATAATTTTTTAAAATGACACTCTTGTTGTTAAGGGGTCATGGAATGGCCCATCCCACCATATCTACTGTCTAATTTAAAGGATTTTTATTTATTGAACTTTGAATTAGTGAATTTCATCTTCAGGGGGAAAAGAAATGAAAGCAAGAAGTATTCTGCTTTACCAGCTAAGAAAGTGTTCAGGACTCATTACTGTGAGAATT
Organism: Hippopotamus amphibius kiboko; assembly: GCF_030028045.1. Taxonomy (NCBI): domain Eukaryota; kingdom Metazoa; phylum Chordata; class Mammalia; order Artiodactyla; family Hippopotamidae; genus Hippopotamus; species Hippopotamus amphibius. Next base: position 132,224,978 of record NC_080190.1, on the reverse strand, counting down.
TCAGATTGAGTTCCTTTACTAAAGTCTTCCTATTTATTATTTAGGTTGCCTCCGTAAGGATTTATAAATGCTAAAAAGAACACATATACTTATTTTCTCTTAGGGCTGTCAAAGAAAAGAAAGTCTAAGGAGCCACACCCAATACCCAGGCTTGGGGAAAGTACTTTGTGTGTCTTGAAACTGAGGAAGAAGGGGGACAGCTCAAGAGAGAAGGACTTAGACTGAAGTTTTAGGGCATGAAAGGAGCTCGTTTACAACCAAGAACATGGTCTTTGGCTTGGAAAGAGGGTGTGCTTAAATAACTAGAAAGCGATACCCTTCCCAAGCTGGTTGAGATAATAGTTTAGTGTGGAAATTTCGAATAGCTGTAGGAGGTTAGGCAAGTCACTTAAACTTTTTGTGTCCTAGTTTCCCCATTTATAAGGTGAGGGTAACAATAGTCTCTACCTCATGGGGCTGTTTGAGGATTTAATGAGATAACATATAAAAGTTTTAGAATTATGTCTGAAATGGGGTAAAACCCTCAATAAGTATTGTAATTAATAGTAGACTTTCAGATAGGCCAGGCTCTGTTTGTAGCATGTAGACGGGTCTTACTATTGAGTTTATTGATTTTCTTTTTCTTTCTTTTTTTTTTTTTTTTGCCAAGTTGTTTACAAAACAACGCTAGGAGTTGGTAAATATTCTTATCCCTGAAGTCTTTAAGACTAAATATTTAAGGGAAGAATGTTCTTTTTTATGTATCATTTGTCTTAGATAATAGCATGGTAAAGAATTGAAAGTGTCTCTTATCATCTTCACTGGTGAGTTTTGGGATCTCGTCGTCCATCATGGCTTAGTGCTCAGATAATGCCAGCTACTAAGTACATTTTGTTTCTTAAATTGGTGTTTCATGACACAAAACCTTCACATTCAGATTTGCAAAAGAACGATCTACAAACTCTTTAGAGGGTTCACAAAGAATTGCTTTAGGGAAGAAAAATACCCCTATGTGCTTATTTGGAGCAATATAACTTAGTAAAAATGGGGAAAAAAGGGAGGGAATTTTTTAAGTTGAAAATGAAAAATGTAATTTAGTAGTTCATAAGAAACCACAGACATCCAAACAAGGTTGTCAGAAACTTCAAATTGAGAACCAGAAAATTGTTTTTATTTCCTTTCCAGTTCTCTCTGTCTGGATGTATCTTTCCTCACAACTCACTTTGGGTCCTGCAGGTGCGGTGGAATGATCCAGGTGCACTATATTCCTTAATGGACATGGAGAAGCTGTCAAGGTTCCCATTTTTAATCGACCAGGAAGGAGATATTTATGTGACTCAGCCCTTGGATAGAGAAGAAAAGGACGCAGTGAGTAAAACTAGGAGGAGTTTCTTGTCACCTGTGAAACATTTTACCTAAACTCCCTCCCCACCCCCCCAAACAAAACTCCCCAAACTGTGTTCTGAACCTCAGGGCGTTATTGCTCTCAAAGGCATGATAATACCTCCCACAAATTTGACCCATTTTATATTTTCTCCTTTCCCAGTTCTAAGCGAATTGAAGATAAGGGGATAAATGAAATAGCATTGAAATAGTTGTTTTCTTTGCCTTTTAAAGAGGTTGATGAAGGAGTCATGTTTTAACTCTGATCTTGTTGTAGTATGTTTTTTATGCGGTTGCAAAGGATGAGCATGGAAAACCACTGGCAACCCCACTGAAAATTCAAGTGAAAGTTAAAGACATTAATGATAATCCACCTACGTGTCCATCTATAATGACTGTACTTGAGGTCCAGGAGAATGAACAAATAGGTAAGAAACCATCTATCTGTCCTCCCTGTGTTAATTCGAATCCCTTTCTCTTCTCTGTCAGGTAAAAGGTGGGTAGGTAAACCTGATTGGGGATCAGTTGTCTATGCCCAGCACAGCATAGAGGTAGAATGGAGTTTGTGATTCACACAGGTACAGTATTTAGTTTCAAGCAATATCTGGGAAGTGTTCTAAAATTTGAGATTTTATAACTACCACCCCTATTCCTAGCACTGTTACTGCCACTATTACTACTACTACTACTACTAGTACTACTACTGCTACTACTACAACCCTCACCACTACCACTAGCACCATAACCATGTACACTAGTATCCTATACACATGTATGTTATCTTATTTGCAAGGCTTTTCCATAGATTCTTTTTTTTGTTTTTTAAAGATTTATTTTATTGTTTATTTATTTTGGCTGTGTTGGGTCTTTGTTGCTGTGCACGGGCTTTCTCTAGTTGTGTCAAACAGAGGCTACTCTTCATTGTGTTGCACAGGCTTCTCATTGCGGTGGCTTCTCTTGCTGTGGAGCATGGGCTCTAGGTGCATGGGCTTCAGTAGTTGCAGCACACGGGCTTCAGTAGTTGTGGCACATGGGCTCAGTAGTTGTGGCACATGGGCATAGTTGCTCCTTGGCATGTGGGATCTTCCTGGACCAGGGATCGAACCTGTGTCCCCTGCATTGGCAAGCAGGTTCTTAACCACTGTGCCACCAGGGAAGCCCTTTCCATAGATTCTTATTTGCCTTCTAACAAACTCAGTGACATAAAAATCCCATCAAATTTGCTAAATAATTTAAACAAGCATCCACACCCAATATTGGATACCCTGCAATTGACCCTTGATTGTCCCTCTCTAGGAAGCTGATAATGGCTCATGAGGCTGGAAGATGAAGTTCAAGTCCTAACTGTTTTTGTCCTTTTGTTCTTGACCTGCTTTTGTTCCTTGTACTGTGCCAGGGTATAGGGACAACTTCTATTGGAACACTGTGATTTCTGGGAGTTTTATGACTTTGCTGGATTTGGGACATCCATTGTCTATTACCCCTCAGTGTTGAGCCCATTGGCTGAGCAGGATGGCATTGCTTGAAATGTTTTTGTCTGTTTTGTGTAAGTTGCAGGGCTTACAAGGTTGGCAGTTTCTCACAACTACAATTCCCAGGGCTTGGCTGCCTTTGTGAGTAGATTCTCACCTGCCACATGGACATTCTCATCATTTTCGTTTGACCTCTTTACTCTTCTTGTCACACACTTTTGACACAGTGAGTGCTGTCTTGGTGGCTTGGTGGGCACTGCTCACATGGCTTGCTTGCCCAATGCTCTTTTTCCTTCTTGCTGTCAAGAGTCATATGTAGGTTACCTAATGTCAGTGTATTCTGCTTAGGTCTTCTCTTTTATTTATTCCAGTTATTCTTGCATCAACAGGAAGTGTTAAGTGACAGTTTGAAGGATTTTAGTTAGTTATAAGGAAGAATCTTCTAACGGTGGCAGTGGAGTAACAATGAAATGTGTGACGATAGCCAAGAAACAATTATGGAATCACCCTTTTTGAAAATATGGGATAGTCTGTGATGCTGAATGAAAGCAGAAGACCTTTGTAGGGGATACCTCAAGTCTCTTTGCATAGGGTCTAACATTTGGTATGTTAGTCATCTATGCTGCATAACAAATTGTCCCCAAATTTAGCAGCTTAAAACAACAAACATTTATTATCTCACAGTTTCTGTGAGTCAGGAATCTGGATGTGGGTGAGTGTCTTTGATTCAGGGAGAGAGAGAAAGAGAGATCGTTCAAAAAATGGCAAATAAGATGGAAGTCAGTCTTTTTATAACTTAATCTTGGAAATGACATCCCATAACTTTTGCCATATTCATTAGAAATGAGTCACTAGGCCACATTCATACTCAAAAATAAGAGGTTACACCAAGTCCTCAGTGTCGGGGTGGGGGGATTGCTGGGAGCTGTCATAGAGGCTGCCCTCCTTATTTGGGAGGAGGACAGTACTAGCTTTCTGTGACTGGTGAGGATGTCATTGTCGGTAAAACAGATTGTTCAGTGGTGCAGCATGCCCTTTGCCTCTGCAAAAGTGAGGATTTATTTTGTAACAATATTTCACAAAGTCTTGAATTGTGGACTTAACGGACCAGGACATCTTACAAATCAACACAGAATGAGTCTATTCTATATATGTAGCCTAAAGGGGTACAAAAAAATGCCTCTGCCTTTTGGGGGCTTACTGTCTAGCTCTGTAAAATACTAAATTCTTCCTTAGTATATTTATATTCTCCTGTTTGGTGTCTTATATGGGCCAGAATCTAGTGGGAGTCATGTCCCCAAATCTCAGCAATACCAACATTAATTCTGAAATCCCACTTGCTACCAAGACCTTTGTGTTCATGCAGGAACTTTATCCTCTAGTAAAACCCCACCTCCCAAAAGTATTTCTGAGTGTCCCAAGAGAGGCTGTATGTACCTCTGAGTCCGTTTGGGCTGCCACTTGTTCCTGGCCTTTGTCACTCCGAGACACAGCACTTCTTTCTCTCCTGGCTCATTCATAACGTTCTGAGCTCTCACTGAGTGGTGTCCCCTACTGGAATTTCCCTGTCATTGACGTCAGCAGTCTACATGGTGCCTCTGACAGCGGCAGGTTTCCTCTGTAGTAAGAGAGCAGAGTCCTCTGTGTGATGCTCACTTGCTGAGGGGAAAGGTCTAAAGCAGGGCTGCTTAGACACCAAACAATCACAAATTTAGTAAGATACTCTTTCATTCCAACACACAGATGCTTTTCTCACAAGGGCAGATGCATTTTCCAAAGGTGATTTGGTGTTTATGAAGATGCAGAAATGGCAGCTGCCACAACCCTAGATACGTGTTCTCTTCTGCCCTTTTGCTTACAATGCCCCTCTTCCCCAGCCCACGAGACATGCCTGCACATGCTAGCTCCATTATAGACATAACATAGGGACTTCCTGTCTCCCCTCAAAATGCCTCCAAATCTCCCTGTAAATCAGTGGATGGAAAGTAACATGGGGGGAGGGGATGAAACCGAACTCCACAAATGGGGAATACATATTCAAGTTTCAGCTCCCACATGGGATTCTGGCTGCGGCGCATAGAGAAACTCACAACTCCCATTTCACGGAGCAAGATGACCCAGCACCTATCAGAGCTCACCCAGACCTGGGTGGAGCACTGAGTCAGAGCTGGACTTCTGGAACTCCCTGGACTGAGACATTCACAGAAATAAAACTTAGGACCATAAACTGCAGCAAGGCAGAGACAGTGCCGGCCTGCTCTCTGCCCTGTGCTGTCTTTATCTTTGGGGTGGAGTCAGCCCACAAAGTTTGCTTAGAAGGAACCATGTTTGGCTTGTCCTTGTTTGGTTTTACCATTTGTTTGTGTTTTAGTGTCTGAGGGTGGCTGTAACAAATTACCACAGACTTGGTGACTTAAAACAACAGAAATTTATTTGCTCCCAGTTCTGGAGGCTGCAAGTCTGAAGTCAAGGAGCCGGCCAGGGGAGAATTCTTCCTTGCCTCTTCTGGCCCCTGGATTCGTTGGCTGCTGGTGGCGGCATCGCTTCAGTCTCTGCCGCCTCTTCACATTGCCTCCTCCTCCGTGGGTGTCTCTGTGTCTTCTCTTCTTCTTGTAACAACACCAATCCCTGCATTTAGGGCCCACTCCAAATCCAGGGTGTTTTCATCTCAAGATCCTGAATTGTGTCCTCCCAGAATTTACCTGGTGAAGTTCTAACCTCCAGCATCTCAAAGTGTGACTATTATTTAGAGATAGGGTCTTTAAACAGGTAATTAAGTTAAAATGATGTCATCAGCATGGGTCTTAATCCAATGAGATTAGTGTCCTTCTAAGAAGAGAAAATCTTTTGGACAGAAACAAGTGCAGGGGGAAGACCATGTGAAAGCACATGCAGCAGACAGCTACCTACAAGCCAAGGAGAAAGGTCTCAGAAGAAATCAACCCTGTTGACACCTTGATCTCAGACCTTTAGTCTTAAGAAACTATGAGAAAATAAATTTCTGTTGTTAAAGCCATCCAGTTTGTGGTACTTTGTTATGGCGGCTCTAGCAGACTAAGACACTTCTCCATACACTGCACTACTGAAAGGGTTAGAAGAACCAACATCAATCTAAGAACTTTAGTCTGCTACTCAGAGTTACTTCCAGTGCTTTCTAGGATCCTGATTCTCCAGTGAAACCATTTTTTAATAGAGTAAAAAGAGCCTGTAATGGACGGGTTTCCTTCTTTCCTTCTCTACAGGGAGCAGTATTGGGACTCTTCTTGCTCATGACATGGATGAAGAAAACACTATCAACAGTGTTTTAGGATACAAAATTGTGGACCAAACCCCCAAAGTTCCTGGAGATGGACTCTTCCTGGTCCACACCTACTTAGGAACGTTCCAGTTAGCCATGCAGTCCTTGCGGAAGCAAGACGCTCCACAGTACAACTTGACAGTAGAGGTGTCTGACAAAGGTTAGTATCACCTTCACTGTATCAAGAGTGAAAACACTTGTTTTTTTTCTAGTTGTGATTTGTTAGGCTGCTGCAATGCCTGGGTATATTACAGAAAGATGCCATGTAAGAGTTCTTGCTTCCTACTTAAAACATAGCACAGAGGCAGCTGGTCCAACATGGTAAGGGCCAGAGTCACAGCTCAGACAATGTTATTGTGTTGGTCCCCTGAGAAGCAGATACCCAAGAGGGGATTAAATATATAAGGATTTTACTAGGGGAATTGCCTGTGAGGACAAATGGAGAGGGATACAGAGAAGGCTGGGAGAGCCATCAGACCTCCAATACAAGCCAGACCCTGAGTGAAGGAGAGAGGGAAGGAAGGTGGTGGGAGTACCATAGACCACTAAGCAGTCAAAGGGAAGTTCGGCAAGGTCATTAGGGGTTCAGAGTGGGCTGTGGCAGGAGTCTGTGGTCTCCAAAAGCAGGCCTAGCTTAGCCTGCCGGCCTTGCTCAGTCACTGGCTGGGGGTAGCCAATGGGGAACAAGGCCTTGGTGTAAAGGTGGTGGTGGGTTTCAGAACAAGGCAGCATGTTGTCAGCTAAGATCCCTGTTGTAGGGGCTGGCAAGGCATGTTGTCATGGCCACCATGATCACAAACTAGAAAATCAGTTGTATTTCCCAAGTCTCCCTTTAAGACTCAAATGATTCTGCTGTATGAAAGTGAAGGAAAAATGCATCTTTTGGGAAGTCTCCTATTAGCTTCTAGTTGGCCATTTGACGATATCAGGAGACATTCTTCCTTACGCCTTGCACAATTTCAAAGCAAGTGGTTTTTCACCTTTGCTAAGTCATGAGACCCTTTGAAAATCTGATGGAAACTATGAATTCCTAAACAAATGCGCACATTCTCAGACAAGTTGCACAGACATACAAACACTCACGAACTCAGAGACAGGCTTATATTAAGATCATTCATACTCCTAGGTTAAGACTCTTTCTTTGAGTTAACTGGCACTGAATCTTAGATTACCAAAGAGTTCAATAATTGTTATACCTAGGAGAGAGAGATGGTATAGGTGTGCTGAAGTAAAGAGTATCATTTCACTCTGTGTTTCACATTTTTTTTTCTTTATTCCGTTGTTGAGGTACTGATGAGAACTGGGGTTTAGCAGGCCCCTGAAGCAGAATGTTTGAGACATAGTAATTAGGCATATATTGAGGGCCTAATGTAATGTCTAGCATTATGTTAAGAGGTACAACTGAAGTGGGAAGAATAAATCATCCTTGTCTGCGATGAGCTGACAATTTCACACCATTAGCCAGCCATTTTTTTCAATTGGGGTGTAGTTGCTTTACAATGTCGTGTGAGTTTCTGCTGTACAGTGAAGTGAATCGGCTACATGTATACGTCTATCCCCTCTTTTTTGGATTTCCTTCCCATTTAGGTCACCACAGAGCATTGAGTAGAGTGCTCTGTGCTCTAGAGCAGGTTCTCATTAGTTATCTATTTTAGCCAGCCATTCTTTTAGCAGTTATTGAGCACTTACCTTGATTGAGGCACCATTCGAGGTATTGGGGATACACAAATGAATAAGACCCAGTGTCTGTCCTCAAGGAGCACTCATGGTAGAGGAGATGGACATGTGAATAAATAAATTGCAAGAAATATGCACAAGGTAGCCCACGAAGACAATGAGGGAGTCAGTGGAGAGGGAGAGAAAGCGGATAAAGCTTTCTGGAAGAGGTGTCGTTGATCTGAGTCTTGATGGATGAAAATGACGAATGACAAAACAGTGTAAATGCATGGGGACCTGAAGCAGTTTGAGGCTGTAAGAGCAAAAAGTGGAAATCGGATTACAAATTGTCTATGTATATGAGTACATCTATAGACTATAAGGATGGGATTATGCAATGTATTTATATATACATATTTATGTGTGTATGTGTGTTGATGGAATTAGACATTCAATCGTGTACCATAGAAAATTAGATGGTAGGCTCTAATCAACATAGTTTTGCATAACATCTGGGAAGGTCTGTTAACCGGGAGGCCCACTGCTGGTCCAGATGATGTTTGTGCAGAGCAGGGAGCCAGTGAGTTCAGGCCCTGGGACCTCCCAAAATCTTCAGCCATTCTTGCTGCCCACAAATGTTCTGGGGACTGGACCCAGCTTTAATTAACATCCACTTTTTTATAACACTGTTATCATTAGGTTACATGCCTGGCCTCATGTCCAGTGTGTTGAGCACTAGATCTGCAGCTAGGCTGCACGAGTGTGTTTGTCAGGATCTCCGCAGGCCCCCTCAAAAGGAGTTTAAAGAAGGGATTATTTGTAAAGGCTGGGGGTAGGAGTTATGGGAAACCAACAGGAAGTGTGAAGCACAACGGGCAGCCTTTCTTTACCTGAAGGTGAGAAGGTGCGAGGGAGGCGAACATTCCCTAGAGGAGTGAGGCCTGCTTCCGGCAGTGGGGAACTAGCCCCTGACCCCGTTCCTCCTGCCCTTCCTCAGATCTCCTGCCAGTGCTCCCACTGGTAGAACCCAGATGCTACCCAGAGGGCCAGGGTGCCCACTGATGCAGTTCCTCTGGGGCACAGAGCAGGTGATGGGCAGAGAGTGGATGGAGAGGGCAAAAGATTGCATGGATTTGAATTCTGGCTCGACTACTAGTTAGTTATATGACCTTGGTCAGGTTACCTACTTCTCTGTCTTTTGGCGTCCTTGTTTGTGAACTAAATGAGAATGATAATAGTACCTGCGTCACAGAATTAGAATGAAGATGAGATGAGGCATGCCAGCAAAGCACTTAATACGGTGCCTGGTACGTAGAGAGTGCTAACAATGTGTGTTATGGAGAGAAACTTGGTTCTCTTGCTATCTGCATTTTATAGATAAACTAATTACTGCTCAGAGGTTTTGAGTGACTTACCCAAGCGCTCACATATCTGATAAGTAGCAGAGACAGAATTTGAATAGTGGGTTTCCAGAGCCCGGAGATTTAGCCATTGTATGATACAGTACTTCATGGTTAGAACAATGGAAACCCCAACAAAAAAAACTATCACGTTGGTTCTCACTGTGGATATTTCCCTGGGGACCCCATCCCCACCTGTACTCCATGCTCATCTTGGACCTAGGTTGAACCTGCTATCTCTGACTAGGTCTCTGAATCGTCAAACCCACCCCTCTAAGCCTGTGCCATTTCCAGGGTTCTATGAGCTACCTCTGCCTCTGCAGGCTGGGCAGCCAGGCCTTTTGAAGGGGGATAATTGTACCTTTCCTCCCTCACTTGGGCCTTCCCTTTATGGGGGCAGAAGAGATATAGGGCAGTAAGTGCTGGAAGTGTTCAGAGAAGGAAAGACAACCCTCTGGGATGCTCAAAGAAGGCTTTCTAGAAGGATAGTTTTGCACAGGGATTTGAAGGCTACATACGTTTCACTAGTCAGAAAAGAGAGCCCGCCTTACAGAAAAGAAACCATCTTGCTCAGGAAAAAGCCTTACCGAGGAGGGGGCAGGTGGAGGAAGTGGGAAGCTCAGGGGAGACTCTTGTGGGGTTTTCTTCGGCCTCCCCTTGGTGACCCGCTCATGGGTGCAGGTGGGGAGCAGAGAATCCTGTTGCCACACAGATCGCATGTCAATAGTAAAATTGTCACTTTACGTGCCAATTGTTTTTCTTGCAGGTTTCTGACTTTAATGCATGATTTTCAGTGAAAATGTTTGTGACATGACTTTAATTTTCAGATTTCAAGACCCTCTGCTTGGTACAGATCCACATTATTGATATCAATGATCAGATCCCCATCTTTGAAAAAGCAGATGTGAGTAGTTGCCACCTTGTTTTTTCTTTGCTTTGTTCATATTACCTGACCCCTACTTCTGGAATAAAAACAGTTAGCAGTTGGGGAAAATGCCAGACTTAATATTTTAGTCAATGCACTGGTAACAAACTCAAACATCATCTTCAATGGAATTCTTCAGGGAACAGTAACATGCACTGTTATAGTATCTGGGAGCATCTGTTTGTAAACTTTTGCCACCAGCTCATTTATTTCAAGGACTGCTTGAAAGCTACAACCACAATCCTTGTCGAATTGAAAGGAGTTGAGTGGCTTCTTGGAGTTTGTTATTATCTATTTCATGTGTAGTAGGACAATAAATAGATTACTGGTAGGTCTCAAACAAGCATTTTTAGTTAATATTTAAAATTTGGAATATTGGCAATTTTCAATAATTGGGTAAGAGAAAAGGGGGAGAAAAGTTAACCTCTGGTTTATGCCAAAAAATGTGCTGAAGACATTTGCAAGAATTAGAAGAACTGGGCAAAAAGAGCAGGAGAAAAAAGAGCAGTTGAGTATATCAAGAAGAATTGAAGTTAACTTATTGTTAATGTGGGCTTTAAGCTTGGAGGTAGTTCTATCATTGCTTCCCCTGAAATGGATGCCTCTATTTGTTTATTTTGGAGGAGAGAGAAGCCCTTTTGACCAGATTGTTATGTTAGAAGTCAGTTATGAGGCAGCCCAGAGCCTTGTGATGATGTTCATAAAATAAAACAGGGATAAGGCTGTGACAAAGGAAAGGAATGGATTTATGGGAGAGTTTGAAGAGGTAAAAGGTGTGACAATATAACTGGTGCAGCAGGCACTGAGGTTAAGCAAGCATGAGATTAAGAGCCTGTTTTTTCTCTGCCTTCATTCTCTTGGGCATTTGATCCTTTCCATGTGCTGTAGTTTCCTTGCATTACGTGTAGACAGTGTTTTTTGATTGAGGATAAAAGTTCTGCTTTGGGCATCTCAGAGCATGGAAAGGCAAACTGGGCTCTAGAAAGTTGAGTCCAGTTCTTTCACTGCTGTGTTCCTCTCCTGGACCCTGCCTGTTACCATCTTCATGACCATGAGGCCAAGAGACATGATCTGCGGGATTTTCAGTGGAGGAGTGGGAGCTGGTCTAGGCTGGTGTTGAGAGTGCCTGGTTTGGAATTGGACAAACATGGGTCTGAATCCTAATTCTGTGACCAACTAAGTGTGTGGTCTTGGGTGGGTTTTACCTCTCCAATCTTTTGCTCCCCTGTCAAATGGAGATGATAATATAGCTACTCAGTAGGGTGTTTTGTTTTGTTGCTTATCTTTATTGAGCACTTATTACGTGCCAGGCATTCAGGGGCTTTATATGCATTATCTCTGTAAATCCCCACAGCAAACATGAAGTAGGTTCTATTACTATTATTATTATCATCTCCAACAGACAGATGACGAACCTGAGACTTTAAAAAGTTAGATAACTTATTTCAGTTCACCCAGGTAATAAGGATTCATACCCAGGCCATTTGACTCCAAAGTTCAGGCTCTTAACCACTATTCCCTGATTGATTTAAGAATTAATTAAAATAATGTATGTGAAGTGCCTGTCACATTGTAGGTATTCAATATATAGTAGCTACTGATTTGTCTTATTACTACTATACTGATAATTGCAGTTATTAAACATATTGGATTTGGGTGGAGGAATCTGTTTTAGAATCCTTTCAGTAGCTCTCTGAGATGTCATGATTCTTGGTACAATGGGATATCAGTCTACGAGTATGACTGATGTTAAAATCAACTGCAACCTACGCATCACTAGGAAAAACATGCTTGGTAAGTATTGCTGCAAACTATGACTTGTATCCATTCTGAAACCAAAGAAACAAGTTTGCCCTTTGATGACAATGGACATTCTCACTGTTTCCTTCCCGTTTCCTTCTTAGTATGGAAATCTAACTCTTCCTGAAGACACAGCTGTTGGATCTGTCATCTTAACCATCCAGGCGACCGATGCTGATGAACCACTTACTGGGAGTTCTAAAATCTTGTATCGAATTACACAGGGAGACAGTGAGGGACGTTTGGAGATTGAAACAGATCCTGAAACCAATACCGGATATGTCAAGATTAAAAAGGTAAGTAGCCCACTGAATGGAATTTGTCCCTTTCAGAGATTAATTTACTTAGGGCCATTTGAGGACCTATAAACAGAAACGACATATTAGCAGTGTCCTCTCAGGTATGTGATGGGCTTTTGGAACACCCTCAGTCATTCCTGTCCTTCTGAAAGACAGAAGGCCAGGATTCTTGCTCTGGGTCTGTCACTAACTGACCAAGTAACCTTTGCAGAGGGAGGTAGGATTGCCATATAAAATATATAAAATACAGGATAGATAATTTTTTAGTGTAAGTATGTCCCGTGCAATACTTGGGACATACTTATACTAAAAAATTGCTTGTTTTTTATCTGAAATTCCAATTTAACCAGGTGTTCTATATTTTTATTTGCTAAATCTTGGGTGAGGTGGTGCTCAGGGCTTAATTTCTCCCTTTGCAAATGTGGGTATTAGACTAGATGACCCCTATGAGCCCTTTAGGCTGTAGACTCTTTATTCTAATGGGCCAGCCATGGGCTTCTCTTTAATAATGACTAGAAATTGGTAGGTCTCCTTTAATAGACATGTTTTAATAAACAAGTTTATTCTTTCATGCCTTCTTCTTTGCCCATCCCTTACTTTAATCTTTTATGGTATTGCTAAGTCCACTGGCTCTCCCTTTGTAAAGACTGGGTAGTTTGGAGCCAAAATCTTGATTATCGTGATCCTTCTCTCTCTGCGGAGGGTCTTCCCATCCGTCACTCAATCAACTCCCATCCCCCACTGTGTACACCTGAAGTTTGACCCTTTCTTCCATGGCTGCCTCATTTATGCTCATTTACATGCTTTAAAGCATGTAAACGGTTTACCAGATGACTCAGTAGGAAGTGGTTATCGATGTTATCCAATATATTTAGACTTAAAAGCGTCAGAGCAACAACAATAGAGACTCTGCAGATGTGGTTGAATGCCGAAGGTTTGTAGTGCAGTGTGTTGGAAGCTGCAGAAGAAAGCTCTAGAGGAAAGTTTTGACCCAGAATAAAGGAAAGCTGAAGTAGAGGCTAAAAATGAAGACAAAATAGAATAATTTCACAGTAAATGGATAGAAGCACAGGGAGAAAAGTGCAAGTGTTGAAGGAAACCATAAGGCAGAATCTCAGAATTCTGATATTATCATGACCATATACCCCATCTCTGACAAAGGGCCTCACTGGGTTTTAGCTGCAAGGTTTGTGTGTGGACCTAGTCAAGCCATTAGCACTTTGTGTGAGTCTGACATTCAGAAAAGGTGCCATTACATCTTCCCCCTCTATTCATGGCTGCCTACATGGAGACAAAGAACCTAGAAGGAAAGGCCAGTTGTCAGTTTGCAGTGAGTGGTCCAGGCAGCATGCATGATGCTTTTTCAGGAGGTAGGGGCAGATAGCTCCCATCCTCCCACAGGACCAGAGCTCTCTAGGTGTCTACGAGGAGATAAGGACCTGTCCATCTCAGTATGAATGATTCCCGCATGTCAATAATTTTTCATGGTGGCTGATTGTGAGCCAACTAAGTTAATTTGACCATTTGTGGCTAATGTGCACCTACAGGGAAAAGTTGGTAACCCTGATGATTAGCAGTAGGTGAGGGCTGTAAGTATCCTCCCACACACCTTTGACATGAGGAGGTATGTGACGGTGTAGCAGGGGTCTAGCCAAAATCTTTGTCACATCCTTATTTTGTTTGTGGTTATATTCCAAGTGTCCAGAATATTGCCTGGCACATAATGGAGGTTCAATAAATATTGGTTGCCTGAGTAAATAATTGAATTCTGTCCCACATACAGTTAATAACACGCAGGGACAAAAACCATCATCCAACTTGTGCTTTAGGCTTGTGATGTCCCCAGCTCTCTGTCCCTCAGGCACTGTGATCACAGCACTCCAGTGAGAGGATTCATCCCACTGTCTGCAGAAAAGGTGGTGATTGACAGAATAGAACTGGAGTCTTGAAATTCCGAAGGCTCTAAGCTGCCGGACTAGCCAGACACTGCCCTCGTGTTCATTTAATGACCAAGAGATAGACTATATTTTTAACCAAACCGCATGTCTTGAATACCACTAGTATCACAAAACCTCTTTGGAAGATTGCTTTGCTAATTAACAAACCTTCTAGTGCACTTGAGATAGTGCTAGCTCGAAGCCTGTGGCAGCTGCCTCTGGAGTGTGGATCTCTGATTAGGATCTTTCAAATGCTAAGTGACAGCCAACCCAGAGGTGTGGATTCTTGATGAGGATACACCAGATGTTAGCCAACTGTCCCCAGGATGTGTGTACTCACCTTGACAGATGCATGTATTTACACAGTTTTCGGTATTTTAAGTAAATTAGACTCTATTATGTGGTTTCTTACAGCTTAGCTTTACTTCTAATTCCCTCCCCATTAAGCCAGCCATTGCTTCAGAACCATTGTGTTAATCATTTTTAAAAAATTTTAAATCCTAATGTAAACTATTTTTTATTTCCTGATATTTTCTTAATCACAATTCTATCAGCACCTGTTCACCTGATTGCAAATGTGCTAATGGCAGGTAAAATTCATCGAGGAACGCACATTCCACAACCGAAGCCACTTTCGCTTCGTGAAACACTGCTGCACATGCTCCTTTGCTTCTCAGGCTGACTCTGAGGGAGGCAGAAATAAGCCCCAGTGTATAGATGAGGTTCAGGCCCACAACAAGATACAGAGATTCCCCAGGGATGGCAGAGCTGGGAACTTGACCCTAGGCTTCTGACTCCCTTTGGGAAATGATTTCTCTTGGGGCCCGGAGTTGCCATTTACTAGCTCTATGACCTTGACTAAATGTAACCTCTCAGACTTCAGTTTTCTGATCTGAAAAATAGGTGAAATGGTAACACCTTCTTGATAAGGATGTTGGAGGATTCAGTGTGAAAATGCATATATAGCTCTTAACACAGCCCCAGCAGGTAGCAGTCCACTTAATGAATGTCCAGCATTATCTTAATTCTAATTAATTAGAGTGAGGGCAGAAGCCAGGATTCTGCCTGTGGACAGATGTGTTTTCCCTTCTTGCCAAGGGGGCCAAACTTGCCTAATCCAAGAGTCAAGTGGTGCCTGCTAGGGACTGCTGACTCAGCTTTTCTATAAGAGGGCTTGGAAGTCAGTAGTTTTAGCAAGTGCCCTGCAAAGTATTTCTCCTCTACTCTTGCATTACTACCACACTTCACTTTTGACACCAGGTGTGTGGGTTTTCCACACATCAAGCAATTCTCCAGCACGAGCCTGATGTCCTACAGTTTTACTCATTTCTGACCCTGTGTGCCTGGAGATTGCATCAGATCCCACAGGTTAAGGGCTCAGTCCCACAAGACTGCCCCTACCCCTTCAGAAGTCAATTGCAAGTCCCAGGTTGTCACCTGTACCTGTGACTGACTTGCTATAAATGGTTCCCATGACTCCCTCCTTGGGTTCAATCATTTGCTAGAATAGCTCACAGAGCTCAGAGAAACATATTTACCAATTTATTATACAATAAAGGATATGATAATGGATACAGATGAGCAGCCAGATGAGGAGATACACAGGGCCATGTCTGGGAGGGCCCTGAGAGCAGGAGCTTCTGTCCCGTGGAGTTGGGGTGCGTATCACTTTCCCAGCACGTGGATGTGTTCTCTAACCCAGAAGCTCTCTGAACACCTTACTTTGGGGATTTTTATTGAGACTTCATCATGCAGACATGATTGATTATTGACTCAATCCCCTGCCCCTCCCCCCTTCCTGAAAGTTCCAAGCTTCTAATCATGGCTTGGTTTTTCTGGTAACCAGCCCCCCATCCTGAAACCATCCAAGGAGCCACCAAGGGTCATCTCATTAGAATAAAAGTCCCTCCTACCACCCAGGAAATTCCAAGGGATTTAGGAGCTCCGTGTCAGGAACCAGGCGCAGAGACCAATACATATATTTTCTGTTGTTTCACTTGCCAGAAGTGATGCTTAGGATTAAATAAGTTTTAGAAGTGCTATCCTCTCTCTGTTCACTGCCACCCCAAGCTCTTGCCTGTTGTGTGGTAGATCATCATATTCTTGGGGCCAAGCAGGTGTCAGGATTCAGAAAATCTATTTCTTTGAGCCTTGCCTGCTCATCAATAACTCTCCTGGCATCCCCTTTCTTGAAATTCAGGGGTTTGTCTTGGCTTTAAGTTTTTTCTTTTTTTTGGATACAAATTTTGTCACTTCTTCATTATGGCTGGTCCTTTTAAATTTTCAGTACGTGACTTATTTTTAAGCACCCAGAGTATCATCTGGAAAACTAATATGCACTTTTTCCTCATCACTGATGATTGGTGAAAATGTTAAATTATCTCCAGTCTCAACTCCTTTCCTTCAGCACTTTATCTCTGCTTCCAGGTTGAATCTAAATCACGGGGTTTAACCTTTCAAGCAGGTGTGTGCAAAAGAAGGATTGTGGCATGAGCGTGTGTTTTCAGCTTACCTGATGAGTAAGTTGCCCAAATGGGCCTGAGATAACCCTAAAAGGCCATGAGGGTCTCTTGACTTGGCTTTGTAGGCATGTGCTCATGTCATGAAAGACAATACACATAGTTTGACAAGGCTTGTCCTTGATTAAACTCTGCTGATTTTCATTTGCTAATTTGGTAACTTCCATTTCTAATTTTATCCCTGGAAAATTTCGTTCGATGTTTTTCCTGGTGTGAAAGTTAAGTGGACAGAGTGATGGTAGGCTGATTCTTCCATTCAGCAAATGTTTAAGGAGCACTGACACCTTCTCCTGACTGGTCTCCCTGCCCAGGTCAGATCAGTTCAAATCCATCCCTCCCATGGCTGCTCCCAGAGTTAACTTTCTACAACGCACTTTGTCAGTCTTGTGACCACCACCTCTCTCTACTCATCAAGGATAAATTCCCAACTTCTTAGCTTGATGTGCCCAGTCTTCTCCGTCACCTCTCTCTTCTCTCAGCTTCACATGTTCTGTTCTGGTAACACGGGCTGCTCCTCATTTGCAGATACACCTTCTCATTTGTTTACCCCTCACCTCTGGTGGCCACATGAATGGATGGGAAAGCCAGGGAGGGGACTTAGGACCCGTCTGATGGTAAGGATGGCATGTGCATCTTCTGCCTGAGCACATGGAGTGCTGTGCTGCCTGTCTGAACCTGGGTCTGGCTGGACCCACAAGGAACAGAGTGCTGTGTCCTTGGTCCACACAGCAAGCTTGCTCTGGGGGCTGCTGTCTTCCTGCTCCATCTACTAGACTTGCTCAGTTTGACACTCCTGCCCTTATCCCCTGAGATGATGAACAGAACCCTGGGAGTTGGATGCTCTGGCTTGCGCACACCTCCTTACAAGCCGCCTGGGTGAGGAGCCCTATCAAACCATGGGGTAGCGATCAAGAGGTCATCAGCAGGCTGTAGGAGCCTATCTCTATGAAAAACCTCTCTTTTTTACATCTCATCTGGCTTAAAAAATTTTCTGTATTTTAATGAAGGTCAATTGATTCTCAAATTACCTTGATTCTTCACACAGAATTCTTTCCCTTCTATGTGAGTAAACTTTCTATCATATTTTCTTTTGAACTAGAAATTGGGTTGTGCTGTCATGTGTGTTTGTTTGTACATGGAGGAGAGGGTTTCTAGAGAGTGGGGATTTTCTCCAGAATTTCTTTCCCACTGGAGCCCACGAGGGCTTCTCATTTCTATATTTCCTAATGGATATACTATGGCCACTGCATGTCAGGGAAGTGATGAGAAGCAAAGAAGAATATAACACAACTCCTCTTCTCAGAGAGCTCATGGTCAGTAAGGATCTAGAATAGATAAGTGAACAATTAGAATCCTGTGTTAAGTACTATGAGATTACAGAGGACATGGAGCTCATTCATTTGGGGAAAGAGAGTGGGGTTCAGGGAAGCCGATATGGAGATGACAGCACTGAGCCAACTTTTGACTTAGGGGGTAGAATTTTTTCAGATATCAGGAAGAGCAGACCAAGCTAATGCAATCATGTGTCAGTTTTTCCTTTATGAAAGGTTACTACCATTTCTTGTTTAACTGATGAGAAAGTGATATAAACTCGAGTTAAAGAACTGATAGCACACCAAGAGATCCTGGCTCCTCCAGGCCTGGAAGAGTGAATAAAACAGTGCAGTTCCCATAACCTATAATGTGCCTTTTGGGCTTTGCTTTGGTTCCTTCAACTTTTTGAGGTCATGGGCACCTTTGAGACTCTGACAAAAGCTACATATCCTCTCCTTACAAAAAATTTCACATATGCACATATGTACTGTTAAACCACAAAAATTCAACTGAGTAAATTTAAGGATTAAATTGGCTTTATTAAATAATTCACAAATCAAGTGTCATTCCATTCAGCAAATAGAAAGGAGCTCCACCAACCTGTAGAAAAGGAAAGATTTTTAAAGGTAGAAAGGGTGCAGGAAAATGAAATTATTAGCAAAGAATGCATTGTTTCAGGCAAGATTGCCCTCCTAAGTAGAACAAAAGGGCCTATGGAGTGGATTACCTCACTAGTGCTGACCAGGTAATTCAAGACTGACCAGTTAAATGTTGCTTTCCTGGAGCAGGGATTGAGACTGAAACAGGTTAGTTATTAAGTTTTTTTTTTTTTAAGATTTATTTTTTAAAAATTATTTATTTTATTTTTTTGGTTGCATTGGGTCTTTGTAGCTGCACTCTGGCTTTCTCTAGTTGTGGTGAGTGGGGGCTACTCTTCATTGTGGTGCGTGGGCTTCTCATTGTGGTGGCTTCTCTTGTTGCAGAGCATGGGCTCTAGGCACATGGGCTTCAATAGTTGTGGCATGTGGGCTTCAGTAGTTGTGGCACGTGGGCTCAGTAGTTGTGGCACATGGGCTTAGTTGCTCTGCGCCATGTGGGATCTTCCTGGCCCAGGTATTGAATTAGTGTCCCCTGCATTGGCAGATGGATTCTTAACCACAGTGCCACCAGGAAAGCCCCAGTTATTAAGTTTTGATTTGCTTACATGGGGTTTAGCACAAGTTACTCCATTTTAGGCTGTTTCTTTTTAACCAGCTTACCTGAGAGATGTGATCAAAATTTAAGGCATTAAATGCCACTATCAGATACCACTCTGTAGCTCTCAAAGGTGCAAATATAATTTTTCTCTCTATAATTATTCCTTCTCTAAAAAATATTTTTAAGGATAATCCCAGTAAAACTTAATTTGTTTGTATTAAATTTGGCTTGACTGTTTACATAAGTGCAGCAAGAATAGTGATTGGCCATATAAACTCTTTTTAAGATTGCTTTGCTGGAGCCTTGGAAGCAAGGTACTCTCTGAGTCTATGTACATGTCTCTCAAATGTGACAATTCAGTCCAAGCGTTGGTAATACAGTCAGTGTTTCCAATTGTGTTTGTTACAAGGAGAACAGCTTCTTATTGAACTTATGTGAATGACTACCTATAGTGCCATGAAAAGAATACATTAAGAGTTTCTGAATTCTGGATAGATCATGTAGGAAAAAAATGTTATTTTCATTTACAAAGGTATACTTTATCAATTACTGTAAGTCATAGATTGCTTAAGAGAAAAGATTTCTTTAAATCTGGAAAACAAAAACATTAAGGAACCAGCAGTGTCTTAAAACAAAAAGTCACACAAATCATATTCATCCTCCTCAGTTTATTTAGTCCAATGTAATTAATACTTGCTCTATTTGAATCTAGTTTTTCCACTAGTTGTGGAAATTCTTACACAGTTTAGTTTTATGACTTTAAAATGATCAGAAACCTGTATTCTAGAAAACCTGTCAGAGTCTTTTTTATGGATTTCTCTGAATGTGAAATAATTTTGTAGGAACACTTTTGCAATAGGATCAGAATAAAACAACTATCTGTAAATGACAAAATGTTTAAAATGCCCGTTATTAAAGATCTGATGAGAATTCATTACAATCGAATTGACAAGGAAATTTGGTTATTTTTGTAATATGTAATGTTTAAAATAATAATTAGAATTATGACTGATAACATCATACTAGGAAATAGATGTCCAGGAATTTTATACCATTTCTATAACATAACATGTATGTATACAAATAAAACATAAAGAATGCTTAGTATTACTTGTTTGACAATGTTTCCCATGTAATTTAACATATCAAATAAGCCTAATTTGTGTAACATCTCTTTTTTATAAGGAGAAAGAAGAAATCTTTTCTGATTTTTCCAAAGGCCCTCTGGAAAATTATCAAGTCATTTCCAAGTCAAAAACTTCACTTATAATTTGATTTTGGGAAGTTTCCCAAAAAATTCAAAAGTTTTGGACATGACTAAAAAGGATCACAGATCATTATGAAACAATACTTAATTATCCAAAGTGACAATAAAAGATTTCAAGAGCAAATGCAACAAGTTACATATTTCTGAGCCAAACTTTGGTCTTTTAATATTGAGAAGACTCAATTTACTTAAGTTATCAAAGGCCTGATAATAAAGATATAAAGCACAAAAAATTATTTTGATAGAACACAAAATCTTTGCTTTCCAGGCAGGTTATTTTAAAGATAAAAAACTTTGTTTAAATTCTTATTAAGAGTAGATCTTATTCATTAGTAGAACTAATAAAATTTTGTCCTTTTAGCAGATGAAAGAAAATTAAGTTTCACTTTTACATAAGTATACTGTTGGTATTAATGC
This sequence comes from Hippopotamus amphibius kiboko, assembly GCF_030028045.1. Lineage (NCBI taxonomy): Eukaryota > Metazoa > Chordata > Mammalia > Artiodactyla > Hippopotamidae > Hippopotamus > Hippopotamus amphibius. Next base: position 132,204,115 of record NC_080190.1, on the reverse strand, counting down.
TTATTTTAAAACCTGTAAAATAACAACTTAATTGTTAGCCCACTTGACCACACAAGATTTCCTCTTTTTTCCCTCTCTCTTTTTCTTTTTCTCTCTTTCATTCTTCTTAACCTTCTATGTTCATAGTTTGTCCTTTATTTTTCTCCTTCCCATTTTGAAATAACTAGCTTTACTTTAGAACAAAATCACGTTTATTTCATTCAACAAAATGTATCTCCATACCTCATACCCTTTTTAACAACAACAAAAAAACCTACTCCAAACCAAAAAACACATCCTGTTTTCCTTGCATAGAGAGTTGTTTCTTTTTATTTTAAATTATTTATATTAGAATTCTTAGCTCTTAGAAATCTTAATTTACAGTGAAAGCTTAGTCAGCAATTGTGAACTGTTACACCATTCTTTAGATTAGCAAATTTATGAATACATTTCATAATTTTTAGAAATACATACTTCCTAATAGTAAAAATTTTTAATGTGACACAAACCGTATTTACTAGCAGATCCAAATATCTTTAGTTCCCACTTAAGAAGCCCTCCTTTGGGGGCTGTCCCACTCTTCATCAGGTCTCTAGGATTAGGACTTTTTCCCATAGAATTATGGACTCTGCCTTAAGAGGAATCTTAAAAGAATGTAAACCAATTGTGTGGGTGATATTTTTAAAAAACCAATTGCTTACATGAGATTTGAGTCCTTTTATGCTGGCCTGAAATATATTGTTTAAGCCTATTCTTGAAAGCTTCCAGAGTTGGGACCTGACTTTTTTGAAGCAACTCTTTCTGTTTTAAGTAGCCCTAACTGTTAAATTCTTCCTCAAACTAAACCAAAATTGGTTTCTTGATTTTCATTCCTGGTCCTGTTCAGCATAGCTTGAACCAGAGCAGATCATCGATCTCTTGATTGTCTCTGCTAACCTCTCCCACCCTCCATGAATTTAAAGTCTTTTATTTCGAAGTTCGAGTCTTGAGGTTTTTGGGAAATCATTCTCTGCCAATATGGAAATCTCTGTGTAAACATTTCCCAGTGACTTCCAAGAACCGTCTTGAGAGAATCAGAAAGTTTCTGCTGAATGAATGAATTATCCTAGGGTTAAGTAAATTTGAGGAGTGCTGCATTGATTTCCTTTTCTAGGAGAGTCAGAACACATATTAGTGTATTAAATGTCCTGATAAGTCCTGCAGCAAAACCTTTTCCATGGCTCTATTATCCTGAGAAGTTTTTGCCAACACTAGATTAAGAACTGTTGTTCTGTAAGAGAGTTTTTTAAGGAGCATAGGGGATGAATCTTAAGGGAGCTAATTATCCCCCAATTAATTTTCCTTCTTTTTTTCCCTACACAGCCTCTTGATTTTGAAACAGTAGCCTTTCACAATATTGTGTTCCAAGCAGAAAACCCTGAGCCTCTGGTGCTTGGTGTACAGTACAATGCCAGCTCTTCTGCTACGTTCAGACTAATCGTGACAGATGTGAATGAAGCACCACAATTTTCTCAACAAGTATACCAAGTGAAAGTCAGTGAGGATATGGCTAAAGGCACTAAAGTGGCCAACGTGACTGCCAAGGATCCGGAAGGTCTGAACATAAGGTAGAGGAGAGCAGTGCTGGGCAGGCCTAGCTGTGTGCTGTGACCATGGCCAGTGGGGAGGAGGAAGGGCTGGAAGGAGCAGAGAAGGTGGCCTGACTCCAGGGCTCCCCACTAAGGCAGCAGCCAGCGATCTGAAGCCGTGTCCCCATGCACTTGGTGAATCTGCCCTTTGTTCTGGCCGGTGCCAGTACCCTGGGGAGCATCAGTGAGAATCCAGACTTGGGCAAGTGGGAAGCAGGTCAGATTCTACCCCAGCCTGCCTACTGCAGGTCCCAGCTGAGAGCTGATGAGTTCAAGAGGTGGGGTCTGGAGACTGGGTTGCCCAAAGATAGGCCCTGTGTCTGGACCTGTCACGAGGCTGGGGTCTGGGGAAGAACTCCAGCCCTTAAGGCAGACTGGAGTCATAGACAAAAGAATAATGTAAAAATCCTACTGGGCAGACTTGGCCACCTGACAGGGTGAAGGGCATCTTCTTGATGGGGCCTTGGCTCTGCGGAGAGCAGGTCTGGGGCAACAAGACTCATTCCAGAGCTCAGTCCTGGAGAGGTGTGTACATGGGCTAAGATGATTAAACAAGATGGGTAAATCTTTCCATGTTAGCAATTCTCAATCACTTTTTTTCCAATGTGCTAGAACACACACAGATTTGCCTTAAATATGTGCAATGATAATTAATTTTTCTAAGACAACATATATGTGTATGTGTTCATAGCTGTATCAATATCTATAACCCTTTGAAGATCAGCTAGTTAATAAGCACATGGATAGGACTTGGAATTGGATCTTTTGCTTCTATTGTATAACATCAGCACTACTGTCCATGTCATGACAGATATTTTAGCATGACTTTAAACCCATGCATGTGATTATGGAGACAATTCCTTAAGTGTCTCTAAACATTTGAGAGGAGTCTTGCCTCCCATTGGCTGATCATTTAGGCACTTGGAATCAGTTCCAAGACCTTTTTCTGGTTGTCTGTCAGAGTTAAGTTCCCACAGACTGTTTTGCTCCGCAAACACTTGTCGACTTTCATAAAGACAAATATGAGAAAGGAAAGAAGAGTTGAGTTGTACTGTATGGTTAGTATAGATACTACTCTATACATCAGAGTCACAAATTATGATGGGGCACACAATGTTCCTAATTTTACAACCATTTACTGTTTAATAAATGCTTCTATCTCCCTCATGAGAATGCTATGAAAGTCCTAGTCAAAGACAAGTGAATTTATGAGTGGAGAAAACAAAGGCATTGGAGAACATTCCTCAGATGCCAGGAAAAGATATAATGTATGTACTATTAAGTTAAAATCAGGAAGATGAGGAAGAAGACTGAGGAGGGGAGTGTGCTATAAGAGACAAATGAAAAAAGTACTTTATGAATGAAGAATAATCAATAGTTCGGATGCTAGTAATAAGTCAGTTAAAGCTATAGTAATCAAGATAATATGGTACTGGCACAAAAACAGACATATAGATCAATGGAACAGGACAGAAAGCCAAGAGACAAATCCACACACCTATGGTCAACTAATCTATGACAAAGGAGGCAAGGATATACAACGGAGAAAAGACAATCTCTTCAATAAATGGTGCTGGGGAAACTGGACAGCTACATGTAAAAGAATGAAATTAGAACACTCCCTAACACCATACACAAAAAGAAACTCAAAATGGATTAAAGACCTAAGTGTAAGACGAGACATTATAAAGCTCTTAGAGGAAAACTTAGGAAGAACACTCTTTGACATAACTCACAGCAAGATCTTTTTTGACCCACCTCCTAGTGTAATGGAAATAAAAACAAAAATAAACAAATGGGACCTCAAGAAACTAAAAAGCTTTTGCACAGCAAAAGAAACCATAAACAAGATGAAAAGACAACTCTCAGAATGGAAGAAAATATTTGCAAACGAATCAACGGACAAAGGATTAATCTCCAAAATTTATAAACAGCTCATGCAGCTCAATATATACATATAAAACCAAACAACCCAATTAAAAAATGGGTGGAAGACCTAAATAGGCTTTCCTCCAAAGAAAACATGCAGATGACCAAGAGGCACGTGAAAAGCTGCTCAACACCATTAATTATTAGAGAAATGCAAATCAAAACTGCAATGAGGTATCACCTCACACTGGGCAGAATAGGCATCATCAAAAAATCTACAAACAATAAATGGCTGGAGAGGGTGTGGAGAAAAGGGAAACCTCTTGCACTGTTGGTGGGACTGTAAATTGATACATCCACTATGGAGAGCAGTATGGAGGTTCCTCAAAAATCTAAAAATAGAATTACCATGTGACCCAGCAATCCCACTACTGGGCATATATCAGAGAAAACCATAATTCAAAAAGACACATGCACGCCAATGTTCATTGCAGTACTATTTACAATAGCTAGGTCATGGAAGCAACCTAAATGTCCATTGACAGATGAATGGATAAAGAAGATGTGGTATGTACACACAATGGAATGTTACTCAGCCATAAAAAGGAACAAAACTGGGTCATTTGTAGAGACATGGATGGCCCTAGAGATGGTCATACAGAGTGAAGTAAGTCAGAAAGAGAAAAACAAATATTGTTCATTAACACAAGTATGTGGAATCTAGAAAAATGGTACAGATGACCCGGTCTGCAAGGCAGAAATAGAGACACGGATGTAAAGAACAAACGTATGGACACCAAGGGGGAAATGGGGTGGCGGTGGGATGAATTGGGAGATTGGGATTGACATATATACACTAGTATGTACAAAATAGATAACTAATGAGAACTGCTGTATAGCACAGGGAACTCTACTTCACCTCACTGTACAGTAGAAACTATCATATCATTGTAAAACAACTATACCCCAATTGAAAAAAAAAAAAGAATTAAGGATGATTCCAATGTCAAGCTGCCAAAGCCTGAACAATTTAATTCTTCTTGCTTTCAGATCCACAAACTTAGAATCCGTGAGCACCCAACGGATCCTAACCCAGTCTATCAGTAAATATTAGGGATTCTTTCCTTCAAATGTATCCAAAATCCACATATTTCTCACCACTTGCGGAATGGTCCAGGCCACCATTATCATCTCCACCACCCCTCCCTGAGTCCATTCACTGAAATCAGGGTCTGGGTCTTTAAAAAAGTAAATCAGATCATGTGACTCCTCTGAAAACCTTCCGAGGGGGTTCCGTCTGACTTAGAAATCCCGACTACATAGGAATTTTTAATTTATCGACCATACACAGAACCTAACACGGTGCTTGGCATATAGAATATTCTAACATTGGGAAAAAATTAATTTGAACTGACACATCATAACTTTTTAATCATTCTCCTACTCCTGGACATGTAGATTGTTTCAAGTATTTTTTTAATTATAAAAGTTTTGAATGTATGCGTATAATTATTTTTTAAAAACTTCTGTTGAATTGTTTTTTATTTGGGGAAAGTTCCAGAGGTGCGATTCTTTGATCTAAAGATATAGGCATCCTTATGGCTATGATGTGTTGTTACCAATAGGCTGTAGCAATTGGTTTTCTTGTGGTTGTAAGCTTGTCTCTCTCAAATTCACCTTTCACACAGCCTACCAGTGATTTCCATTGAAGACACAAACATGAAGAGGTCACCTTCCTGCTCACCACCATTCCATGGCTGTCCACTGCTTCCCAAGGTCCAGCTTTCTCCTGTCCCTCTGGTTTCATCTTTTGCCACCCACGGCGTCCTATTTTTGTCCCATCACTGCTGGAATGTCTGATGTTCCCACACCCTAAGCTATTCCTCGGCCTGTCTGCCTTAGTATATAAATTCCTCCTGCTTGAAGCGTCATTCTTTTTCTTGTTTTAGTTAACATCTACTCTTTCAGAACGACTTCTCTGATTCCCATTAACTTATTTGGGATCCTGCATGGCCTCTTTGTATTTATCACATTTTACTGGAATTATCTGTCTCTGTGTCTGTCTCCTCCACTGGCCTAAGAACCCCTTTTTGTAATCTCCTCTCTTGGTCCACAGCCTGATATTTGCGAAGCCCTCAGTAGATGTCTGTTTAATGAGGAATTCGCTGTGCCACCCACCAGTAGTCTCTGAGTATCCACCCATTCACACGTTTCCACCAATGAGTATTCAAGTTTTCTTAGAGGGGGCAGTTTGCTAACCAGTTATAAAAGATAATTCCAGGTTGTTTTAATTGAAATTCTTTGATTGCCAGAAAAGTTTAACTTTTTTTTCCACTAGAGTTTGTACCTTTTCTATTAAAACAAGTACAAAACTGCTTTGTAAAGAGGAAAAAAATCCTCCTTTTGAAGGCAGATGGTGTGCAAATAAAGCAGTAATAATATCAGATCATGCTTCTTTAAATATGTCGCCAATAATATACAAGGGATAGTGCTGATATAATTGCATAGTGATGCATAAACTATCTTCACATTTTCATGCAGAGTAACTTGGGCTTTCTTTTGCTCTTTTCTCTTACTAAAGTTATTCACTGAGAGGCGACAAGAGAAGTTGGCTAAAAATTGACCCCATCACTGGAGAGATCTTTAGTGTGGCTCCGCTGGACAGGGAAGCTGAAAGTCTGTATCGGATACAAGTGGTTGCAACGGAAGTAGGTGAGCCAAAATAAATAAATAAGTAAAAGGTAACAGAAACGGTGAGGGGCTATAGCAACAGAAATGGGAGGGAGGGTGAGGTGGGTGGGAAATTCCACTTGGTCAAATTGTCAGAATACCTTACAGTGAAAAAATGAGAAGGGTACAAAAGTGGAGAGAAGTGCTCACACCTTCTTTGGATTTTGTTCAAGATGAGAACCACCGTGCCTGGCAGCAGGGCTCTTTCGGGCAGGGCGGCACCTGGAGGCTGGCTAGGCTTCAGGGCTGCTGCTCACTCTGTGGTGTCCTGAAAGGACCACAGCTTCTAGGAAGATTCCTGTGTCCCCACTGAACTACCTCTCTTCCTCCAAAGTGGCCGTGGGTTTCTCCAGGGAGCGGGGTCAAACCACTGCCTACTGACCTAGACCATTATTTGCTTCTACAGGCTTAAATTGCAGTGATTGAGGTCTCATCCTTTTGAAACATAAAATGTTGTATGTAATGTTCTCAACTTTATATGTGCCAGCTTGTTCAGTGCAGACAGGAATTCAGATTCTGATCTGATTCTTGCAGATTCTGATTTGGTAGATTTGGGGGGCCCTGGATATCTGTTTTGATGAAATAGGGCAAAGTTTTGCAAGGAAAGATTTATTATATAGATAAGCCAAGGATGTTTGAATCTTATATAATCCAAAAAAATGAACTCACAGGGATAGTATGCATACCAGTGATAAGGCTTGAGATTAAAACATTGAGTTTCTTTACATCTAAATGGAATTTTCCAACTTAGAGATGGGATTCAGTTGGTCTTATGTTGGTCAGAGCCTCTAATTAGATAGTAAATATATCTGCCTGGCTTACCAAAAAATGAGAATTGAACAAATTATGACTAAATAAATGCAATTTTAGATCAAAGGAAGAAACTTTCAAAATGTGAAGCCCAGGGTTGGGAGCTGGAATGGGGAACATTCCATTAGGTGGGAATAGGTAAAAATGGTCCCTGTCTGTGAAAAGATGAAGGAATATGAAAGTACTGTAGTTGTGCTAAACCAGCGAGGGTAGACATGCGGAAGCGTGCGCCAAGTTTGGAATGGTTGTGCGTGAGTGCGCGGGCCTTGCTGAGGCAGGTCGGGGACTGGCTCTCTCTCTTGCTTCTAGTTAATGTGCTCCTAGCATATTCCACTATCACACTCTATAGATTTAACTCGATTTAAAAATTCCTGATTTAATCAGAGGGAAGTTTCTGGCTAAGTCTTTGTGCTGTGCCTTCTGCTGAAATGTACTGTGGGTTCAGCACTTCACTTTGGATGTGTCCTAGAGGCCTCTCACATCTTAGGAGTTTCATGAATCAAAACTGGGGTTCAAAACCCTGCTCTGTTTGCAGTTGTTGGCCCTGAAATGATACACGTTGATGAAATGACTTCAGGAGCACGGTGGCTCTTCCTCCTTTGGTTAAGGAGACAGCTGACAAAAAAGCAGGCAAATAGGGTTTACTGGAATTGAAGCAGATCAGAGTCAGAAATTGTGAAAACATCAGGGAGGATGAGAACAGTCAGTGTTTGCGCTATACTCACAGTCCTATTCTAAGCACTTACCCCTCATACAACAGTGTGGGGCAGGTACTATTATTGACCATATTTGATGTATGAAGAAACCAAGGTACTGAGAAATTAAGTAACTTGCCCATGATCACACAGCTACCAATTGTTCAGGCTACAGAGGTCAAAATTTTCACCACAATCCCACAGCAAATAACATCTGTACAGCTCTGTACGATTTTCTAGGAATACTACATGTTGAATCCTCATAAAATCACATTTTACAACTGATGAAATGAGGCTTAGAAAACTTAACGATATGCCTAAGTCAGTGCTGAGAAGCAATCGAAGGTGTGGGCTCTAGAGTCAGATCTCCTGGGTTGGAAGCCTCTCTACTGCTGTGTGACCTTGGGCAAGTCACACAACTTCTCTGAACCTCAGTCATCTGATCTGTAAATGTATGCCAGAGTTGTTTTGAAATAATGTATATAAAATATTAGCATATAATTCTTAGTTATTATTATTATCAAGACTTTCTAAGCAGACAATGAAACTAGGTCTCAATTATTTATTTATTTATTTATTTATTTATTTATTTATTTATTTATTTATTTTTGCCTGCATTGGATCTTCCTTGCTCCGCACAGGCTTTCTCTAGTTGTGGCGAGCTGGGGCTACTCTTTGTTGCTGTGCATGGGCTTCTCATCGCTGTGGCTTCTCTTGTTGCGGGGCACGGGCTCTAGGTGCACAGGCTGTAGTAGTTGTGGCACTCAGGCTCAGTAGTTGTGGTACATGGGCTTAGTTGCTCCGTGGCATGTGGGATCTTCTTGGACCAGGGCTTGAACCTGTGTCCTCTGAGTTGGCAGGTGGATTCTTAACTACTGCTCCACAAGGGAATTCCACAATTGTAACTTTTTTTAAAGAAAAGGAAATATGCTTCTTATTGAGCGGTAAATGAGAGAGCAGATACCATATTTGAATGATTCAATTCCTTAGGTGGATCCTCCTTGAGCTCCACAGCACAATTCCATCTGACCCTCACGGATGTGAACGACAACCCCCCGCGGCTGGTCAAGGAGTACACAGGCTTGTTCTTCTGCTATCCACCCAAAGCACCCGGAAGTCTCATTTTCGAGGCCACTGATGATGATCAGGAGTCACTTCGGGGTCGACATTTTACATTTTCCCTTGGCAGTGAAAGCTTACAGAAAGACTGGGAAGTTTCCAAAATCAATGGTGCGTTGTCAAAAAACATCGAGAAAAACACTGATGGGTGATGAAGTGAGTTTTTATTTGCCTTGGTGTGCGTGCAGCGCTCAACACAGCTTTCTTCCATGCTCCAGGAAGGAAATTCATGCTGTGGAAACTTGCACAAGCAAGCTCTCCAGTGGATTGAAAGTCCCCAGGGTTTGGAGGAAGAAAAGATTGATAATACACAATGTCCCCCTTAGTGTACGTGAATAGTTGGACAATCAGAGCAGCATTGAAAAATTTCCAGTGGCAGCTGAGAAACAGGTTGCATCGTGATTTTTATAAAGAGCTTTATTGAAATATAACTGACATACAATTAACAGCACATATTTGAAGCTCACAATTTTATAAAAATCTATCTATATATACATATATACATGTATATATATATACTCACCATTGAAGCTATCAGCACAGTCAGATAAGAACAGTTCCACTACCCCCAAAGGTTTATTCATGCTCTGTTGCGATCTATTTTCCACCCCACCCTGTCCATTACCTCCCAGGTAATCACTGATCTGCTTCCTGTCACTACAGCTTAGTTTGCATTTTCAAGAGTTTTATCTAAATGAAATAACAGTGTGTATTTTTTTTGTTTGGCGAATTTCACTTAGGATACTTATTTGGGGATTTCACCATGTTGTTGCATATGTCAACATTTCATTCCTTTATATTGCAGAGTAGTATTCCATTGTGTGACTATATCGTGATTTATTATTCATTAACTTATTATTACTTAAGTTGCTTCCAGTTTTTGCTATTTCAAATAAAGCTGCTTTGAACATTTGTGAACAAGCACTTTGTAGGAACATATGCTTTCATTTTTCTTGGTTAAATACCTAGAAGTTGTGATATGGTAGCTATGTGGTCAAATTTTTAAGAGACTATCAAATTGCTTCCTAAATAGTCTGTAACATTTTACATTCCCACCAGTGAATGAGAATTCTTAGTTGCTTAGTATTCTTCCCAATGCTTGCTATGTTCAGTCTTTTTAATTTTAGCCATTGTAGTGGGAGTGTATTTCATTATGGTTTTAATTTATATTTCCCTAATGACTAATGGTGTTGAACATCTTTTCATATGCTTATATGCCATTCATATATATTTCACTGGTGTACTGTCTGTTCAAATATTACGCCTGCTTAAAAAATTTAGCAGTTTAGCTTCTATTGCTGAGTCATAAACATTCTTTATATAGCTTAGATACAAGTTCTTTGTCAGATATATGTTTACAAATATTTTTTCCCAGGCCATGGCTTACATTTTTATTTTGATTAACAGTGCCTTTTGAAGAGCAAATTAAATTTTTTGATGACATCTGATTTATTGATTTTTTTTCTATAATTTGTGACTTTTTGTGTATTAAGAAATTTTTGCCAAGGTCACTAAATTTTTCTAATTTTTTTTCTCCCAGAGGTCTTATAGTTTTGACTTTTATAATTAGCTCTATGATCTATTTCAAGTTAATTTTTTGTACATGCACGGTAAAGGTCAAGGTTCATTGTTTTTAGTATGGCTATCTAATTGTTTAAACACTATTTATTGAAAATATCCTTTTCACATTGAATTGTCTTGGCAGCTTTGTCAAAAATCAAGTGACCACATATATATGGGTCTATTTCTGGACTTTTTTTTCTGTTTCATTAATCTCTTTATCTTTATAGCAATACTATAAGGTTCTGATTACTGTAGCTCAGTAGTAAGACTCAAAATCAGGTAGTATAAATGTCCTCACTTTGTTCTTTTTCAAGATTATTTTGCATTTCTATATAAATTTTAGAATTAAGCTCGTCTATTTCTACCCAAAAATCTATGCAGATTGTGACTGAGATTGTGTGACTCTCTAGCGGAATTTGGGGGAGAATTTACATCTTAAATTTGAACTTTCCAATCCATGAATATGATTCTGTCTTCACTTATTTAGGCTTTCCTTACTTTCTCTGAGCAATGTGTTTTAACTTTCAGTATATGATTCTGATAGAATTTCCCCTAAGCATTTCATATTTTTATGCTATTTTAAATATTTAAAAATTTTAAATTTTTAAGTAATTCCAGGATATAGAAATATAATTAATGATTTTTGTATGTTGATACTGTAGCCTATAACATTGCTGACCTCACTTGTAAGTTCTCTCTCCCTCTTTTTCTTATGTTTCCATAGATTTTTCTACATAAACAGCCATGTTGCCTGTGAATTATAACAGTTTTATTTCCTTTTCAATCTGGATGGCTTTTATACCTTTAGCTTGCTTTCTTACTGGCTAAAATCTTCAGGACAGTGTTGAAGGAAGGTAATGAGAGCAGAAACAACTTGGCTTGTTCCTAATCTTAGGGAGAAGGCATTCATAGTCTTTCACCATTAAGTATAAAGTTAGTTATGGGTTTTTGATAGATGCCCTTTGTCAGACTGAGGACTTTATCTCCTATTCTTAACCTGCTGAGAGGTGTTTTTGTTTGTTTGTTTTTTGTTTTTTGAATTAGGAATGGATGCTAAAAATCTCAGGTGTTTTTTTCTGCATCTATTGAGATGATTGTATGGTTGATTTGGATTTTTTTTGTTGTTTTTTCATTTTATTGTTTTTGTCTGTTAATTGGTGAAGTATATCAATCAACTCTTGGATCTTAATTCACCCTCTTCTTCCTGGCATAAAACCTACTTGGTGGTGAAATATTAGCATTTTTATATATGGTTGGATTTGATTTGGTAAAATTTTAAGGATATTTCTAACTATATTCACAAGGGATATGGGTCTGTATTTTTCTCTTCTTGTAGTGTCTTTGTCTGATTTTGGTAACCGAGTAGTGCTGGCTTCATAGAATGAGTTAGGAAGTGTTCTACCTCTTCAATTACCTGGAAGAGTTTGTGGAAAATTGTTTTTTATTTCCTCCTTAAAGTTTGATAGAATTCACCAGTGAAGATTTCTGGCACAGAGTTTTCTCTGTAGGAAGTCTTAACTACAAACTCAATTTCTTTAAAAGATATAGGGCTATTCAAGTTATAGATTTATTTTTGGTTGAGCTTGTTAGTTGGTATCTTTCAAATAATTTCTCTATTTCATTTGTCTAATTTATTGGCACAAAGTTATTCATAATATTATTTTATTATTCCTTTAATATCTGCAGAATCTGTAGTGATATCACCTTATTCTGGTATTGGAAAATTTTGCCTCTTTTTTGGTCCTGATCAATCTGTCCAGAGATTTCTAACTTTGTTGATATATTTTTAATGAACCAGCTTTTGGTTTCATTGGTTTTACTCTGTTTTTTTGTTTTGTATTTCATTGCTGAAATCTTTATTATTTCCTTTATTTTTCTTACTTTGTATTTAACTTGCTCTTCTTGTTCTATTTTTATTAAGATTGAAGCTGAGGCAATTGAGAACTTTTTCTTTGTTAACATAGGCATTTGGTGCTATACATTTATCTCTTAGTGTCATGTTAGCTGTATTCCATAAAGTTTGATGTGTTTTTATTTTCATTCAGTTCAAAATATTTTCTAATTTCCCTTTAGATTTCTCCTGTGATATATGGGCTATTTAGAAGTGCGCTATTTAGTTCTCATATATGTGGGGATTTCCCACATTTTCCTGGTTACTGATTTCTAATTTAATTCCATAGTCACCAGAGAACACTTGACTAGAATACTTTTAAACTTATTGAGACTTTTTCTTTTAGTACTTTAAAGATATTGCTCCACTGTGTTCTGGATTGTATTTTCTTTGTTCCTTTGAATGTAATGTGTCTTTTTTCTCTGGATGCCTCTAAGATTTTCTTTTTCACTAACTTTAAGTAATTTGGATATTATGTGCCTTGGTGTGGTTTTGTTCATTTTTCTTTTTCCTAAGATTTGCCTGTCTTCTTGGATCTGAGATTTAGAGAGTTCATCAAATTTGGAAAAAAGTTAGCAATTATTTCTTCAAATATGTTTTCTCTATCTAATTCAGTATTTGCGGCCACTACATGGAATGTAACTACCAGGAGTAATGACAACCTACTATATTTAGTATTCATTTCTATAGAGAAGTCATGAATTGAGACCTTGAAGGATGCTTTAGCATCCTTTTGACATTATGGAGGGTACCTGTGGAGTGGTGATACTTTTGGTAGTTTAACTCATATCTAACTATTTCCCAGTCAACTTTAGTATCATATGCTGCAGGGATGAGCTTTATGCCTGCTCATCCAGGGGTCTGCAGTTGTGTTTTCATGCCAGTCATTTTCTCCCTATTCTGACAGGAACTCATGCCAGCCTCTCCACCAAGCACACGGGCTTTGAGGAGAGAGTTTACAACATCTCAATCCGTATCAATGATGGTGGTCGGCCACCCTTGGAAGGGACTGTCTCTTTACCAGGTAGATATTTTGCTGCAGGCAGCTTGGGATAATGCCTGTCAATACGGTCATTTGTAAGAATTCATGTCTTTGATATGGGATTCTGCAATTGTTCGCTTGAAAATCTATCTTCAAAATATTGTTCTGTTTTTCAGTTACTTTCTGCAAGTGTGTGGAAGACAGGTGTTTCCAGGCAGCAGGTCGCATGCCTGGGATACCCACTGTGGGCATGGCAGTTGGTATACTCCTTACCACCTTTTTGGTCATCGGTGAGTATAATTTCTCAGATTCAAGGATTTTTGTTCTGGGCCTCAGAAACATGAGCTCACGTCAGGGTCTGACTTCATAGGCTGGGCTGGGGCTACTCAAATGGCAACCTAAGCAATAACCAAGAATATAGATCACCAGTAAACCATATCCAACTTTCTTGATTAGGAGCCTCTGCTTTTGTACCACGCCTTGCCTATCGCTGCCTTGCTGGTTAGTTTGGGAAATACAGCATAAGAGGCTTTAAAGAATAAATTATTGTATTTTATGCCGAGTTACCAAATGATGAAGGAGAAAGAAATGCAGTAGCTGTGCATCTGCTGTGTGTCAGGCACTATGCTTGGTGGGGGATACAGTGAGAGACATACATACAGATCCTTCGCTCACAGAGCTTACAGTCTAGTCTACCATTATTGGAATAGGCAGAAGCTAGCCTTCCAGTGGCGATGCCGGCATGCCTGAAATGTTGCAGAACTCCTCTTTTTATGTTTTCAAGACTGTGAATCATGATTCTTTATTATCTCAAAATAATTCCAATAATTCCACTGCATCCCAGGCCTCACTCTGCCTTGGCCCCTGGCCTGGCTAGACAGCAGAGTTTCCTGTCTTCTTTTTTGTAAACAGCTCAGGGCCTACTGTAGTCACTACCCTCTTTCAACGGGTGTCCTCACCACAAGTTAAGTATTAGAAGTATCAGTAGATACTTCATCAGTTTTCATGCACCCGAGTGAAGGGATTTACACAGTTTCACATCCTTTCTCTAGTAAAGGAAGGGCTGGGATTATTCTAAGTCTTCTTAATTGCTCTCTTGGCATCTGGTCTTTTCTGTCACTATCCAATCTACCACATTGGACTCTGGTTCACAGCTCTAAAAGGGATCTCATTTCCTTACACCCTTCCATTCGAATTCCTCATTATTATGACATAGAAGAACCTTATGACATGACTACTACCCATCCTAATATATGCATGGTGACCATCATTTCTCTCTGAGAACCACAGTTTGGCGCACACCTTTTATACTAATTGAGCTGGCTTTTGAGGTTTACTCACTTACCAAACTCCCCTCTGCCTCTCTGCCTTTTCTTATTCTATTCGTCCTCTCATCTTGAAAGGATTTTTGAGTTTATATGCCATGGTTTTCTAACATGACCATTTACTCTCCTAGTTTTACCACAAGTTAAAGATTCAATGAGTTTGGTGACCTACAGATAGAAGTAATAGGATCTTGTAGTTTCATATCCTTGCTTTTTTCAAAATAGGAGGGTTGGGATTATTGCAAGATTCTTGATGGGCCTCTGAGCATCCAGTCTTTTCTGCCATGATTCCTCTTGTAAACTTACTGCCAGGTTAATTTCCTAAAAACAGCTTCTTTTTCCATATAGGTCTCTGGTTTGTAGCACACATTTAGTGCTAAAATGCGTAATGTAATTTTGTAGGAGGTCAGAGATGGGGGAAACCAGCGAGGTTAGGTAGTCTACTCAAGCTGGAGCCATGAGGAAGGCGGCAAAGAAAATGTGATACTTGGTGTGGACACACTGAAAGTAGGCTTTAGGTGGGTGAACGGGTCCAAGGACAGCTTTCTGGCTGTTCTCACAGGACTATTTCCTGTAGGGAAGGAGAAGAAGGACTGGAATGAACATTTATTGACTAAAGTTCAGGAACTCTGCAAGATGCTCACACACTTGGTCTTCAGAGCAGTGCAGGCATTAGATCCTATATTCCTTGATGGAGACCCAGTGATAGCCACCAGCTTAGATATGACTTGGGACTTGTTACATACTTACTGACAACAAGATAAGTGATAAGCTTACTTATCCAAGAAAGCCCATGCCTAGAATCCCTTACTCACCAGGACAACGAAACTTTGTTGAACCACAAACAAAAATGAAATTATATGAGGCATTTTTTCCTACCAGAGTGCTACTTTATAAATCAATGTGATGGTACATTTTAAGATTCCATCTATTTGACTCTGAATTTTCTCTTTTAGGCATAGTCTTAGCAGTTGTGTTTTTCCAGATAAAGAAGACTCAAGGCCAACACAATGTTGAAAGCACTCAGACAGCTGAAGCCAAGCCTCTGAGAACCTGAATGTGAAAAGGAATGTCTGAGTTTATGTACCAAGTGCTATTTCAGTAACACAACCATTTAATCCCATCAATTTGCTTTTCATCCAACATGTGCTCTATGAATTTTTACAGATATACCCTCTTGCCCTTTAATATTTTATTACTCATAGATATTGTGTGTGCTATAGACGTTAGAGATATTTTCCATTTTCTCATGACACTTTTCCACTCTGCAAAAGCCTTAGCTATTTATCCAAACACAAAAATGTATGTGTTTTTCCCTCTTAGGGAAAGAGGGGCTGATGAAATACTCTGTTCATCTCTTCTTCTTTAAGAGATTTATGAGTCACCCGTCACAGAACATCCTGGATTCCATTTACACTTTTCTGATTCCATCCCATGTCTCCTTCCTTCATATCTCCTTTGGTATTTCACTAATTTTAAAACATTTGTTGGAGAAAAGAACAAAGCAAAGTCTCAGGAAAAAAATAAAAGCGCAGACCTGTCCTTTAGTTTGGGCAGAAACTCTTCGTTGTTATTAGCCTTCTTTAGCCCCCTGTGGCTTATGTTCCTTTGGTTGGAGGATTTTGCACTTGGTAATAGCACGAGCCACTGCAGGCCGTGCAGAGGCCTGCTTCATAAACCCTGGTGCAAACACCAACCACTGACCACTGACCATGGTTTACTCACTAGCTACCATGCTCACATGCTGCACATGTTTTCTTTATGTGTATATGAATAAAGTTTTGGTTATTATATATTTAATGGTGGAGGAAAATAAGGAAGCACGAAAGATGTGGTGACAAAAATCAGGAATAAATGTTGGCTTTGGTTTTGTTTCTTGGATCTCTTTGGCTCTGCTTCCTGGTTCTTTGCATTTGTTGAGGGAAGGACTAGATAACAATGGTTCCCTTTTGTTTGTTTTTAAAATTTTGAATAACAGAACCTTAGAGATTTGGTTTTCTAGGCCCTGGAGCTGTTGTCTGGCTCCTGATTTGAGCCTTGAAAGCGATCAACATTATACAACCTCTCAGAATTTTCAAGAATTTTTTGGAAAACAGCTTGTATCTGAAAAGGCACTCCTTCAGTGATGGCTGAATCAGGCCATGGAGTTCTGTTTTTCATAAATTATCCTCTTTGTGGGCTTTTATTATATTTTTTAAAGGCAAAAAAGTAAAACAGAAGAAAATATCCAAACTCTATTTCTAACATTTCAGTATTACTTTCCTGTATTGATATAATGTTATCCTGTGCTTTAGAATAATACTGAGCTCTTTTACCTGTTTTTTTTCACACAAGGCTTATCGGAAGTCTCAAAATGGGTGAAGTTCTCTTGTCTCACTGTACCCTGTAAATAAAAAATGAAAGAAAACAAAAATCTAAGAGCACCATAAGCAAATTACACCCCAGCCTAAGGAATGGTCTAACTTTCTCAGCAACTTCTATAGGTATTTTTCTTGTGTGTTTTTGACCAACAGTCACTGTGACGTGACATTTAGGTCACTTATAATTGCATCATTGCTAACTCTGCTTATTTTCCAGAAATAACTTTATCATTCCTGAAAGACTGAGGCAGTCCCAAGGCAGGTCTGCTAGGGGTCTCAGGGATCCCTCCTGCCTCAGTTCAGGGTTGTCCCCTCTGGACCAACTGTATCACCTAATAATAGACCGGTCACACATAACCTTCTCATCTAAAATCACTGATTAGTATTCACACTTCTTGTACTATTTTTCACCTGGATAGGCCCTCCTTCTAAACTTTCTCTTCCTTCCACTACCAGATCCTACCCATTTTTAAAGTCTTAAAGACCAGTTTAAATACTGGTCCCTTTCGGAAACCTTCTCTTAGGAAACTACAGGGTACCAGGCCACTACCTCATCTAAACTTCTACACTGTGGTGAGGAAAATTCCAAGATCTGTTCCCTCTTCTGGTTCCATTTCCACTGGAAAACATCTTCCCCTCTCATTCCCTCGACTTCTCCACACCTAGTCTGTATTTTGAGTAGAGTCAACTTCCTGTTTTTCCCCATCTCCCCAGACTCACTTCTAGAATTTTGTTGAAACTCTCAGAAAATAGCTCTAAGTGCAATTTGCTAAACTAGTGGAAAATAAGCTTAGAGCACTCTTGTCACCATAAAAGGTAAGCCTACCCCAGAACAAGGACCACAGAGAGTTGAGAGAAGATTTTGAAGATGTTGATTGCCTGGATCCAGCTGTATCTGAAGGCAACCTTGCCCTGGACTTTCCTCAATATATTTCTGCCCTTGAAACCAAAAGAGTGGATATCTGTACCTTGTTTACAGACCTTATGTTCTACAATTAGAGCCCGTTTGACCTCCCCAACTAGTTTGGGACTTCCCAGAATCCTTTCAATGTTTCCATGACAAGTCTTGGCTCATAGTGGCTCCTCCATAAGTTTTTGAAGTAAGAATACATAAATAGATGATTCATTTAGGCCACTTATGCTGTTGTCATTTTAGAGCCACCCATCTGGCAAAATTGAAACTAATCCATTCTCTGTGTTTTGTTATAGTATCCTCAAACAGGCCTTACACTCCCACTTCACCACATTCCTTTTCCCTACATAAAAACTCTGATGCTCTGTTCCAGCATCCTCAGAGCTGAACGCAGTGGTGCATGAAGCCTGTGAGTGACAAAGCCCTCAAGAATTTCTCGATGGTTAAGAAATAACTGTGAGAGTGAGAGGGTCTCAGGGTGGGGGTGGAAGGTATGGGGGCAACTCCTGTGAGCATCTATGTAGAAAGTCTCAGGGGTTTCTGAAGAGCAGTAAATTAAGAGTGGAGATCTCAGGGTGTTGGCCCATGGTCTAGATCAGTGGTCCCCAACCTTTATGGCACCAGGAAGATAGTTTTTCCACAGGTGGGGGCGGGGGGGGGGCAGTGATGGTTCAGGTGGTAATGTGAGCATTGGGGAGCGATGGGGAGCAGCAGATGAAGCTTCGCTCACTCCCCCGCTGCTCACCTCCTGCTGTGTGGCCTGGTTCCTAACAGGCTGTGGACTGGTACTGGTCCATGGCCTGGGGGTTGGGGACCTCTCGCCTAGATAACTCACAGACAGGAAGCTGAGATTATCTCTGAAGTATCTAGGGCAACAAGGAAATAATTTGTTTCCAGGATTCTGTGTAATGCTACCTGCATCATGGGAACTTGTTAAACTTGGACAGTTAAGTTACCTTAAAAGATACAATATCTTACAATTTGATTTTAAAAACTCATCTAGAGTCTGTCATACAGAGTGAAGTAAGTCAGAAAGAGAAAGACAAATACTGTATGCTAACTCACATATACGGAATCTAAAAATGGTACTGATGAACTCAGTGACAAGAACAAGGACGCAGATGCAGAGAATGGACTGGAGAACTCGAGGTATGGGAGGGGGCGGGGGGTGAAGGGGAAGCTGAGATGAAGCGAGAGAGTAGCACAGACATATATATACTACCAACTGTAAAATAGATAGCCAGTGAGAAGTTGTTGTACAACAAAGGGAGTTCAACTCGAGGATGGAAGATGCCTTAGAGGACTGGGATGGGGAGGGTGGGGGGGACTCAAGGGAGGGTGGGGGGGAGTCGAGGGAGGGAGGGAATAGGGGATATGTGTATAAAAACAGATGATTGAACTTGGTGTACCCCCCAAAAAATAATAAATTAAAAAAAAGATAAAAAAATAAAATAAAATAAAAATAAAAACTCATCTAAACTATTTTTAAATGTACAGTTCAGTTGCATTAGTACATTCCAATTGTTGGGCAACCATCACCACCATCCATCTCCAGAACTTTTTCATCTTCCTCAATGAAACTCTACCCCTTAAACAAGAACTCCCCATTCCTTCCTACCCCCAGTCCCTGGTAACCACTATTCAAACTGTCTTTCTCCATGAATTTGAGCATTTGGGTATAAATGGAATCATATAATATTTGTTCATAATATCAATGTTTTAAAATAGATTTTAAAATAGTAAGAGAGAAAAAAAATAGCATTCACACCTCGGAGTTATCTTATGAGGAGACTGTCTCAAGGCTAATGCTATTTTTGATTTTCCTGCATTCAAATGTGTCACACACTGTGTACATTTAAATATACATTTTACACACCTGTGAAGATATCCATACAATGTATACACAATGCACATGGGTTCTCCAAACACCATACACACTCTCATTGCTCCTAAATTTCTTCTCATAAAAGCTTGTCTCATTCTGGTTGAGTTCTGAGACTATGGTCAGGATTTAGATACCCAGCTCTCCATAACAGGGATGCTCAATGGACACATGCTAGAATCACCTGGGGGAGTTTTTTTAAAAATACTCACTCCAGAGCTCCATCCCCAACTGAGTCAGCATCTGTGGGCAGGGTGCCCGAGCTTTAGTGTACTGACAAAATGTGCCCACTTGAGTCTAATGTGCAACCACAGCTGAGACCCCTTATTCCAGACAATCCCCAGAGGGATTAGTACAGGGCTGGTGTAGAATATGATCTTTTGTAGGGTCTGAGTCAACGTCTTTCTTCAGAACATCAGCTCCCCAATCTTCTCAATTTTCTGGGCGCCTTTAACGCCAACCAAGCCTGCTTAGACCCTTTCCCAGGTGCAAACACGGACCCTAACCCAGAGCTCAGGGAAGGTGGGAAGGGCTGCTGTCAAGAGAGCCATTCCTTGGCCCACAGAGATCCTTCAGCTGAGAGCAGCCTGGTGGGTCCAGACCCAGGTCACTCTGCCAGCACGTCGGAGCCTATGAACTCCAACCATGAAGCTGAGAAGAAAGAAGCTGGTTTCACCTGCAGGAGAGCAGCCCCTTTGTAGACCAGAGCAAAAATTACTCTGAAAACACACATTTCGGTAAAGTGATCTTCTTGTGCTTGTGCTTGGAGAACTGGCTATTTAAAGGGAAATTCCTAACAGTGTTAAAAAAAAAAAAAAGAATATTTTTTATAAGACAAACAACTATTTCCCATTTTATTGGCTTTCCACTTTTACCTGCCGGCACGGTACAGGCTCTCTGCTGGACATTTCAGAATGACTACATGCCGTGTGTTAGTCATGTGTTAGCCATCTGGGCCCTTAAGACAAGGAGGAGGCCTCCTGAGATGGTAGATAATTCTGAAGGGTAAGGGGCTACCCTGAAATCAGGTCCAATAACGTCGACGGCTAAAGCACAAGTCTCACCTGAAGCCTACACACGCTATTTGTCTCCAACAGTCGTTGGTTTCTTTCGACAGATATCCAAGTATCTCCACCCCCCCACCCCGCCTTTTTCTTTTTCACGTGATCTTTATCCTGGAAGAGCCGACTGAGTGCGCAGTGGGACAGGAAGGGGTGTGATGAACGGCCGGGCTGTGGAAACAAGTGTTCATCTGATTGAGAGCAAGAGTTCTCATTTTTTCCATTGCAACACTTGGGCTGACCGTTAAGTCCGGGATTCGGCAGGCTGCATTTGGAAGGGGAGGCGGGTATGCACGAGGGCGGTGGGAATAAAAATAGTACCTGTGTGTACCCAGCATTTTAGCTACTCTCTTGAATTAAGCACAGGACCGGGAGGAAACAATATATTTTTAGTAACAGAAGTTAAAATGAGCCTCTTTGGCTCCTGGCCAAGAAAAATCCCAGAGGCGGAATTTCTGGGGACTTTGCTCAGGGACAACCAGTCAGCCATGGCCTTGGTTGGCAGCGAACACAAAGATCCAGGGAAAGGTCCTTTGTGCAGCAGGAGGGGAGAGGCCCTGGCTGAGGGTCCTCACCGAGTCTTGCCTTTTGCTGTGGGATCTCACACAGCCTTCCTGAGACCTGCGAGTCCCCTGAGTTGGCCCTGGCATAAGGTTTCCTCAGGGTCTGAGTTCTTCCCGGGCTGTTCCACACCCCCTCAGCTCAGTTTCTTCTCCTCTGGTGGCACCGGTCTTGTCCAGGCAGGAAATGTGTAGGCGTCACTTGGGCCCAGGTAGGCACTTGTGTGTTCCCCAGGAGGGCCCTCTGAGACGTGGAGGCTGGGACAGAATTAGACAAGGAAAAGATCTGTGGGAGGAAGGGCTTGTGAGGGATATAGAGAAGGAACCGGAGAGGGCAAGGGGAGCCCGGGGCCGCGATGGAAGGTTGATAGGTGTTACAGAAGAGAAGGAAGGAGGAAGGATTGATGGGAAGAGCCTCAGGCCATCGTACAACTCTGAGAGAGCCTGGGCCAGGCAGGTGCTGAGCCCCAGAGCAAAGACTGTTGGAGGAACCCATGTTGGGCAGAAACCACGGGTCTTAGAACCCCTATTCTGACTGGTCACTGTCTGGGGGTGTGATCCTGAAGGTGAAGGCAGCAATCAGCCAGCGTCTGCAGTGGGGGGACCTCTTGAGGGAAGGTCTGAGCCCACCCTCCCATGGCCATCATAGTTAGTTTGTGGTTTTGCTCTTTTGCTTATTTGTCAGATACTTATGGATCCCCCATCATGGCTAGATACTGAGTTGGTCAGTAGGAACACAAACAGCAGTAGCTAATAATCCTACAACATTTATAATGTGCCCTGCACTATTCTAACTGCCTTACAAAATATCGTCACTGAATCCTTACAACAACTGTATCTATTGTGCAGATCAGAAACTGTGACAAAGTTTAAGTATGCACCTTGCTCAAGGTCACATACCAAATAAGTGACCCCAGAAGTCCTCCTCTGAAGCCCATGGCCAAAGCTACTGTAGTTCATCTAATCTAAGGAACCATCTATTGTAGGATGCATTATTATTTTATGTGACACTAAGAAAGAAAAGAGTACTATTAACTAACTTTGCCATGCCATTATTAGTAAGATGCATCCTCAACTTCACAGATGTTAAAATGTGAAAAAAATGTGTCTTGAGTTGATAGTTATTACACAGAGGCACTGTCTCTGTTCTCATGGGCTGCACAGTTGTGCAGGGGAGACAACCCAAACAGTCCTCACACAATGAGGTGAGCATCAAGTGTCACCAAGGTGGAGCACACGGATTGCTGTGGTGATGAGAGAAGAGAGACCTTCACTTCTGCCTGAGGGTTTGGGAACCCATCACAGAAGAGGTACCCAGCTGTGCTTTAGGGTTTCTCCAAATAGAGAAGGGAAGGATGGAAATGGGAAATCTGGGGCATTTTAAGGCCCATGGTTGATAATGCGAAGCTCGTATGTAGCAGTAGCTAATGACAGCTAATCATTAAACACTCACCATGTGCCAGGCACGTTAAGGGCTTTCTATGCATCCTCCCATTTAATCCTCACAGAAACTCAATGAGAAAGCACTCTTGTCAGGAAGAAACCTGAGGCTCAGGCAGTGAACTGATTTATCCCTCAGGGCACAGTTAGAGGGTAATATACTAGGGTAAGGATATCTGGCACGCTGACTCCCTAGTTTCAGACTTTAACCACACTGCCGGACCACCTCTCAAAATTAAGTTATTCTCAGGACCTCGGGACTTCTCTGGTGGTGCAGTGATTAAGAGTCTGCCTGCCAGTGCAGGGGACACAGGTTTGAGCCCTGGTCCGCGAAGATCCCACATGCCGAAGAGCAACTAAGCCCACACACCCCAAAGAGCCTGCTAACCACAACTACTGAGCCTGTGTGCCACAGCTACTGAAGTCCGCATGTCTGGAGCCCGTGCTCCACAGCAAGAGAAGCCACTGCAATGAGTAGCCCCTGCGCACCACAACTAGAGAAAGCCCACGTGCAGCAACAGACCCAACATAACCAAAAATAAATAAATTTTTTAGAAAGGTAAATTAGTCTGATAACACTGTACTGTACTGAAACTTGCTAAGACAGTAGAATGTCAGTGTTCTCTCACACACACAAAAGGTAAGTATGTGAGGTGATGGCTGTGTTAAACAGTTCAACGGGAGGAATCCTTTCATAATGTGTACGTATATTAAATCATCACATTGTACACTTCTGAATATTTACTGTTTTATTTGCCAATTACTATATATCTCAATAAAACTGAAAAAAGAGAAAGAAGCGAATTACTGATGAAATGTGCCCACCAAAGTCATTCTCATCCTCTGAGCTCTCGGTTTCCTGGGAGAAGCACGAGTGAGGGTTGGACACTGTCAAACACAAGGATTGAAGAGAGACCTTTGGGAGACCTGACTCTGAAGTTGGGCAGAATTTTCTGGAAGTGGTCAAGACTGGGATCTCAGTCATTTCAACCATCAAGTATTTGCTGAAAGCTCATCCTGAGCAAAGGTCTGTGCTGGGCATCAAGGGGACTGTTGCAGGAAGTTGTGCGCTGAGTGCCAAGTGTTGAATGAATGAAAAATAATGTCGAATCCCTTGGCAGGGCTGCCTGACCTGGCCCCTCCCGCCTCTGACCTTGTCTCCTGCCTCCTCCCTCTGGCTCACCATGCTTCAGTCACACTGACCATCTGGCACTTCCTTGAGGAGGCTGGATTCCTTCCGCTTCTGTTCCTTTATGCACGCCTCTGCCCGAACACTCTCCCAGCTCCAGCCTCTTTTGTGTGGCTGGCCTTTTCTCAAGCGGTCCTGTCAGTGATTTTCTACTTGTTAATTTTCTTCCTAGCACTTTTCAAAGTGTATAATATGTCCTTTATGAGTTTGCGTCTTTGGGGGTCCCAGTGCTGAGCATGGTGCCTGGCACCATGTCGTAGATGCTCCATATTTGAATGGATGAAGGGCTTAGCTTAGAATCTAATCATAGAGCCAAGATGTACATCTATGACACAGAAAATAGCTGCTGAACTTCTCAGGGAATGGAGAGATTCAAGTGGGTGGAAGCTGTCAAGGACATGCAAGCACTGAACAGTGTGGGCAGAATTCAGAGACTTAGGGATGGCCCTGGAGAAAAGCCAGCTGGGGGAGGAAACAGTCCGTGGGAGAACAAAAATTAGTTTTCTCTTCTCTGCAGGTTTGACGCACCTTCCTTTTCAGTATCTGGAATCACCCTAGCTTTCCTTACCTCCTGAGCTCTCCTACTTACCAGAACATGGGTGAAGGCTATGGTGGCCAGCTGTCTAGCCCTCTCTTCCCAGAGTGCTTGGGTCAGTTTCCTTGGGGGACCAAACACGACATTGAGACTGAACTCTCATATGGCCTAGGAACGAAGATGTTCGGGGGAGACCATTATGGATGCTGTCCTCACTCTGTGCATCATGGACAAGTGATTTCCAATGTCCAGAGGGACCTCAGAGGGCTGGATTTTAGAATCCCTTCAAGGATTTTAGAAGCAGAGATATAGCTCACCAATTATAGTGTCTTTAGTCAGCTATTCCTGTCCCCCGCCGCTCACACACACACAGATATAATAGAGCACATCATTTGATTTACTCACTTAATAGTTGTACTTGCACAAACTTTGGAGTTCATGGATTTCCACACCATACATTTTCTTACCATTTTATATATGTTCTGCCTTATTCATTTTCTCTGTCTGGAAGGATGTCTGTCTATAGCGTATCCAGTCTTATTTTTGTTATTTTTGTTATTTATTCATGTGTTTACCTCCTCTCACCCCACCCCTATCAAGCGCACACTCTGAGCAACTTGAGGATAGGAGACCATGTCTTATTATCATTGTAACTCTGCTGCCAGCAAAGCATCTTTAATAAAAGTTTCTTGGTAAATGCTGAATTAAACTGAAGAGTACTAAGGGCTTCCAGAAGTTCAGTTCTCTTTTTAGCAGAGCAGTTTGCCTCAATTCACCTGAGCCCAAGGTTGTTGCCTGTTAACCATATAAACCAAAATCCATGTCATCTTTGTCAAAAACTATTAAAGAGCAAAAATCTCATTTTAGCTTTAATTGATCTGTGACTTAATTTGGGAAGCCTAGCCTTACCCAAGATTAGACATTATTGAACAAGAATACAGAGGAATGAACTAAAATAACGTTCTGCTATCATGGAACAACAATTTAAAAATCTAAGCAAAACGGTTTTCCACAAACCTCAACCCTGTAAGAAGTATCTATTTCGGAATTTGTAGGGACTATTAATGGCCACGTTTCGGCCAAGGACAACACCATGTAATGGAGCTAGGAATGAAGTCATTTGGGTATGTGTTTTCTGGAACTGTGCCCTGAATAGTTTTCTTCTTGACATATGTCCAGCTCTTTAATACAGCTTAACATTAGTAATGCTCATAATTTCTTTATAAAATCATGTTTAGAATATAAAGAGAGCGTGGAAAAATGCTCAGAGTGAGGGAAAGGAGAGAAAAGTAAGGAAAAAAGCATTTGTTGAGGATGAGTGAGCATTCACCCTGGAAGTACATGGTGAAGACTGCTGTGTCAGCAAGAGCCTTATCCAAAAAGCCATCCCAGTGATTGACATGATATTTGCTCCCTGAATTAGGACACTCAGAATGTAGCTAAGGATTATCTTCTTCAGATTCATGCATTATTCACTTAATCCGCAAATGACTATTTATTACTTTTTTATTCCTATGAAGCAGGCAGAAGCAGTGGTAACAACCCCTATAGTCTTTGTTCATGCAGTTTCCTCTCCATTAATTTCACTCAACAGAACGCTGTCAAGTCTGCAGAAGGAAGTGTGCATGTTCCCAGACTCCAGGTTCAGGGACTCTTCTACCAAGTGATTATTAAGTACATGTTTACAGTAATATTTATCCACCTTGGGCTGCTCCTGTCTCTGGTATTTCACCACGATCGGAGACTGATCCTAAGATCAACTGGGAGATATTTTAAGGAAATGAAATGTAAAATCCCTTTGTGGGGCCAGAACTATGAAGTTACGGAGACTTGGTAAAAGCTCCCCAGCAGCTGGGAACGTTCAGCCAGAGAGTGATACAGAATTCATAAACCATGTTAAAAGTTTTGGTGCCCTGGAAAAAGCTCTGAAATGTTCCAATCATTAAATTACTCAACTGAAATCACTTTCAGATGAGCAAATTCAGAACAAACATTACCAAGCTTTTACACTACAGCCTATGTTCCAAAAGTAAAATGGAAAACAATAAAGCAGAATGGTCTGCTTTTACCCCCATCTGCTTATGCAGGTGATTTCAGATTTAATACAAAGAAATCTCCAGCATGTCTTCCCTTAGAGCCAATAAAGTGGATATAATAAGCTTGGACCACTGATTCCCAGGACTTTAATCTTTAAATGGTTCTGCCAGTTAGAATGATTAACGTCAGGTCGCTTAATACGTGGTAGATGTTCAGTAATGTTCATTTCACTGATACTTAAACACAGGGATAAATAACATCTGATGAAGAGAATAAGGTGAAACTCTTAAAGTTTGGCAAAGTAAGATAGCCCTGTGAAAGAGAATAAAAACAGAGGTCAAAAAAGGAAGACAAAAACTTGCAGACTAAAGTGTTGACAAAAATCAGAGAAGAAAATTATAAAAAGGAGTAAGTGGTTGACAAGATCAAATGTAGTGAGGTGCCTTGGACTGATAAGTGTCAAGTTTTTAATAACAAAGTGATAATCTGGATGATGATAGTTGCAATTTGCATATAAGACCAATTAAGTAGGCAGCCTTTAACACTGCCTCCAAATCCCTGCATTCACACCCTTGTACAATCCCCTACCAGCAGCTGGGCTGGATTTAGTGACACAATCCTAGTGAATAGAATCTGGCAGAAGTGATGGATGTCACTTCTGATATGAGGTAATGGAGAGACTGTGGCTTCTCCCTTGGGCTGCCCTCTCATTCTCACTCTCTGATTTGCTTGTTCTGGGGAAGCCAGCTGCCACATAGCGAGCTGTCTTAAAGAGAGAGTCATGTGACAAAACACCTAATGTTTGTGGCCATATCCAGGGTGGACCTGAGGCCTGCCAGCAGCCATGTGTATCCAAGCACATTCCTGCAGTCATTTACTATGTTAGGAATATGTATTAATAGACAAGGATTACTTTCATTTATTTCAAGAAGTACTGCTATGCTATTGCTGAAGGTCACATGGTAGCCATTCTCTCACCTAACAGCAAAGAGTGGTGGCCCTGTATGGGTTTAAGGGTAAGTATGGAAGACATCTTTCCTAAATGAGTGAGCTAAGAAGACGGACGTCTCCTTACATTCAATTTACTCGTTAGTCTCCTAATTCATGATTTCACCTATTGCTTCAAGGTCTGTTTAGAAAATTCCAATCTGTTTTGACTACATAGACAAAATAGAAGACTAAGAACCAAAACAAAATATTCCAGAAATTGTGATATTTTGAAATGGAATTTGGGACTTCCCTGGTGGCACAGTGGCTAACAATCTGCCTGCCAAATGCAGGGACACAGGTCTGGGAAGATGCCAAACACCGTGGAAAAACTAAGCCCCTGTGCCACAACTATTGAGCCTGTGCTCTAGAGCCCGCAAGCCACAACTACTGAGCCCGTGTGCCACAATGGCTGAAGCCCGCGGTGCCTAGAGCCTGTGCTCCCCAAGAAGAGAAGCCACCGCAATGAGAAGACCATGCACCGCAATGAAGGGTAGCCCCTGCTCTCCACAACCAGAGAAAGCCTGTGAGAAGCAACAAAGACACAATGCAGCAAAAAAATTAATTAAAATAATACAAAAATAAAATAAATTAAAATGGAATTTGTTTTAAAGTCACTTTCTCTTTTGAAAAAAAAATGCCTGAAGAAAACATTTTAAGAGGATTAACACAGCTATTTGGATGTGGTTATTTTGATATAGGAATTATTCTGATGTAACTGTTTTGACCCCAGTATTCTGATGCTTCATCAAAATGAAAAATTACTGTTTATTTTTTAAAATTATCAAGTGATACACCCATCAAATTATGGATCTTTCTATTGTGATCTTCACCCACCACAGACAAATTTGACCTTAATTTCCAGGTAGGAATTGATGATGGGATGAAAATTGGGGAATGAGTAAGGAAGACAA
Organism: Hippopotamus amphibius kiboko; assembly: GCF_030028045.1. Lineage (NCBI taxonomy): Eukaryota > Metazoa > Chordata > Mammalia > Artiodactyla > Hippopotamidae > Hippopotamus > Hippopotamus amphibius. The sequence goes on along the minus strand of NC_080190.1, from coordinate 132,175,646 downwards.
CTTCACAGTATTGCAGAATGATATTTATATATTTATCTTTTTAAAGAAATTTTATTGATATATAACTGACATACAATAAAATGCATATATTTAAAGTGTACAATTTGATATTGTTTTCTTATTAGTCATGTATATATGGCAATCCCAATCACCCAATTCATCCTATGTTTTTCTCTAGGAGGTTTATAATGTCTGGCCTTATATTTAGGTCTTGAATCCATTTGGAGTTTATTTTTGTGTATGGTGTTAAGGAGTGTTCTAATTTCATTCTTTTACATGTAGCTGTTCAATTTTCCCAGCACCACTTATTGCAGAGATTGTCTTTTCTCCATTGTATATCCATGCCTCTTTTGTCATAGATTAGTTGACCGTAGTTCATCTCTGGGCTTTCTATACTGTTCCATTGATCTGTATTTCTGTTTTTGTGTTGGTACCATATTGTCTTGATTACTAATAGCTTTGTAGTATAGTCTGAAGTTAGGGAGTCTGATTCCTCTAGCTTTATTTTTTTTTTTCCTCAAGATTGCTTTGGCTATTCAGGGTCTTTTGTGTCTCCATACAAATTTTAAGATTTTTTTGTTCTAGTTCTGTAAAAAATGCCATTGGTAATTTGATGGGGATTACGTTGAATCTGTAGATTGCTTTGGGTAGTATAGTCATTTTCACAACATTGATTCTTCCAGTCTAAGAACATGCTATATCTCTTGATCTGTTTGTGTCATCTTTGATTTCTTTCATCAGTGTCTTACAGTTTTCTGAGTAAAGGTCTTTTACCTCCTTAGTTAGGTTTATTCCTAGGTATTTTTTTCTTTTTGTTGCAATGGTGAATGGGATGGTTTCCTTAATTTCTCTTTCTGATCATTCATTGCTAGTGTATAGGAATGCAAGAGATTTCTGTGTGTTAATTTTGTATCCTGCAACTTTACCAAATTCATTGATTAGTTCAGGTAGTTTTCTGGTGGCATCTTTAGGATTTTCTATGTATAGTATCATGTCATCTGCAAACAGTGACAGTTTGACTTCTTTTCCAATTTGAATTCCTTTTATTTCCTTTTCTTCTCTGATTGCTGTGGCAAGAACTTCCAAAACTATGTGGAGAGGTAGTGTCAAGAGTAGACATCCTTTCTTGTTCCTGATCTTAGAGGAAATGCTTTCAGTTTTTCACCATTGAAGATGATGTTTGCTGCTGGTTTGTTGTATATGACCTTTATTATCTTAAGGTAGGTTCCCTCTATGCCCACCTTCTGGAGAGTTTTTATCACAAATGGGTGTTGAATTTTGTCAAAAGCTTTTTCTGCATCTATTGAGATCATCATGTGGCTTTTATCCTTCAATTTGTTAATGTGATGTATCACATTGATTGATTTGCATATATTTAAGAATGCTTGCATTCCAGGGATAAACCCCACTTGATCATGGTGTATGATCCTTTTAATGTGTTGTTGGATTCTGCTCGCTAGTATTTTGTTGAGGATATTTGCATCTAAATTCAACAATGATGTTGGTCTGTAATTTTCCTTTTTTGTAGTATCTTTGTCTGGTTTTGGTATCAGGGTGCTGGTGGCCTCATAGAATGAGTTTGGGAGTGTTCCTTCCTCTGCAATTTTTTGGAAGAGTTTGAGAAGAATGAGTGTTATTTCCTCTCTAAATGTTTGATAGAATTCACCTGTGAAACCATCTGGTCCTGGACTTTTGTTTGTGGAAGCTTTTAAATCACAGTTTCAATTTCATTACTTGTGATTGGTCTGTTCATATTTTCTATTTCTTCCTGATTCAGTCTTGGAAGGTTATACCTTTCTAAGAATCTATCCATTTCTTCCAGGTTGTCCATTTTATTGTCATATAGTTGCTTGCAGTAACTTCTTATGATGCTTTTTATTTCTGCAGTGTCCCTTGTAACTTCTCCTGTTCCATTTCTAATTTTCTTGATTTGAGTCCTCTCCCTCTTTTGCTTGATGAGTCTTGCCAAACATTTATCAATTTTGTTTATCTTCTCAAAGAACCAGCTTTTAGTTTTATTGATTTTTGCTATTGTTTTCTTTGTTTCTATTTCATTTATTTCTGCTCTGATCTTTATGATTTCTCTCCTTCGACTAAGTTTGGGTTTTATTTGCTCTTCTTTCTCTAGTTTCTTTAGGAGTAAGCTTAGATTGTTTATTTGGGATTTTTCTTGTTTCTTGAGGTAGGATTGTATTGGTATAAACTTCCCTCTTCAAACTGCTTTTGCTGCATCCCATAGGTTTTGGATTGTTGTGTTTTCGTTGTCACTTGTCTCTAGGTGTTTTCTGAATTCCTCTCTGATTTGTTCAGTGATCTCTTGGTTATTTAGTAGCATATTGTTTAGCCTTCATGTGTTTGTGTTTTTTACAGTTTTTTCCTGTAATTGAGTTCTAATCTCATAGCATTGTGATCGGAACAGATGTGTAATATGATTGCAATTTTCTTAAATTTACCAAGGCTTGATTTGTGACCCCAAATGTAATCTATCATGGAGAATGTTCCAAGTACACTTGAGAAGAAAGTGTAGTCTCCTGTTTTTGGATGGAATGTCTTATAAATATCTATTAAATCTAGCTGGTTTATTGTGTCATTTAAAGCTTGTGTTTCCTTATTAATTGTCTGTGTGGATGATCTGTCCATTGGTGTAAGTGGGGTGTTAAAGTCCCCCACAATTACTGTGTTACTATTGATTTACTCTTTAATAGTTGTTAGCTTTTGCCTTCTGTATTGAGATGCTCCTATGTTGGATGCATATATATTTATAATTGTTATCTCCTCTTCTTTGATCCCTTGATCCCTTGATCATTATGTAGTGTCCTTCCTTGTCTCTTGCAACATTCTTTATTTTAAAGTCAATTTTATCTGATATGAGTATCACTACTCCAGCTTTCTTTTGATTTCCATTTGCATGGAATATCTTTTTCCATCCCCTCACTTTCAGTCTGTTTGTGTCCCTCAGTCTGAAATGAGTCTCTTATAGACAGCATACATATGTGTCTTATTTTTGCATCCATTTAGCCAGTGTGTGTCTTTTGGTTGGTGCATTTAGTCCATTTACATTCAAGGTAATTATTAATATATATGTTCCTATTACCATTTTCTTAATTGTTTTGTTTTTGTAGGTCCTTTTCTTTCCTTATGTTTCCCACTTAGAGAAGTTCCTTTAGCATTTGTTGTAGGGCTGGTTTGGTGGTGCTGAATTATTTTAGCTTTTGCTTGTCTGTAAAACTTTGATTTCTCCATCAAATCTGAATGAGATCCCTGTTGGATAGAGTTTTCTTGGTTGTAGATTCTTCCCTTTCATTTCATTTGAAATATATCTTGCCACTCCCTTCTGGCTTGCAGTGTTTCTGCTGAGAAATCAGCTGTTACCCTTATGGGAGTTCCCTTGTATGTTATTTGTCATGTTTCCTTTGTTGCTTTTAATATTTTTTCTTTGTCTTTTATTTTTGTCAATTTTGTCAATGTGTCTTGGCATGTTTCTCCTTGGGTTTATGTTGCCTGGGGCTCTCTGTGCTTCCTGGACTTGGGTGGCTATTTCCTTTCCCACATTAGGGAATTTTTTGACTATAATGTCTTCCAATATTTTCTCCAGTCTTTTCTCTCTCTCTTCTCCTTCTGGGATCCCTATAATGTAAATGTTGGTGCATTTAATGTTGTCGCAGAGGTCTCTTTGGCTGTCTTCATTTCTTTTCATTGTTTTTTCTTTATTCTGCTCTGTGGCAGTGATTTCCACCATTTTGTCTACCAGGTCACTTATTCGTTCTTCTGCCTCAGTTATTCTGCTATTGATTCCTTCTAGTGTATTTTTCATTTCAGTTATTGTGTTGTACATCTCTGTTTGTCCTTTAATTCTTCTGGGTCTTTTGTTAAACATTTCTTGCATCTTCTCCATTCTTTTTCCAAGGTCCTGGATCATGTTCACTATCATTATTCTGAATTCTTTTTCTGGAAGGTTGCCTATGTCCATTTTAGTTGTTTTTCTGGGGTTTTATCTTGTTCCTTCAAGTGGTATAAAGCTCTCTGCCTTTTCATTTTCTCTGTCTTTCTGTGGCTGTGGTTTTCATTCCACAGGCTGCAGGACTATAGTTTTTTTTTAAATTAATTAATTAATTATATTTATTGGCTGCATTGGGTCTTTGTTGCTGCACAGGGGCTTTCTCTACTTTCTGTGAGTGGGGGCTATGCTTCATTGTTGTGTGGGTTCCTCATTGTAGTGGCTTCTCTTGTTGTTCAGCACAGGCTCTAGGTGCGTGAGCTTCAATAGTTGTGGCACATGGGCTCAATAGTTGTGGCTCACATGCTCTAGAGCACAGGCTCAATAGTTGTGGCACATGGGCTTAGTTGCTCCATGGCATGTGGAATCTTCCCAGAGCAGGGCTTGAACCTGTGTCCCCTGCATTGGCTGGTGGATTCTTAACCACTACGCCACCTAGGAAGTCTTATAGTTCTTCTTGATGCTGCTGTCTGCCCTCTGGTGGATGAGGCTATCTAAGAGGCTTGTGCAGGCTTTCTGATGGGAGGCACTGGTGATGGTTAAAGCTGGGTGTTGCTCTGGTGGGCAGAACTCAGTGAAACTTTAATCCACTTGTCTGCTGATGGGTGGCATTGAGTTCCCAACCTGTTGATTGGCCTGAGGCGACCCAGCACTGGAGCTTACAGGCTCCTTTGCTCTTTGGCGGGACTAATGGCAGGCTCCAGGAGGGCTTATGCCAATGAGCACTTCCCAGAACTCTCTGCTGCCAGTGTCCTTGTCCCTGTGATGAGCCACAGCTGCCCCCCACCTCTGCAGGCAACCTTCCAACACCAGCAGGTAGCTTTTGTTCAGTCTCCTATGAGGTCACTGCTCCTTCCCCCTGTGTCCTGGTGTACACACTACTTTTTGTGTGCACTCCAAGAGTGGAGTCTCTGTTTCCCCCAGTCCTGTGGAAGTTCTGCAATCAAATCCTGCTGGCCTTCAAAGGCTGATTCTCTGGGAATTCTTCTTCCCATTGCTGGACCCCCAAGTTGGGAAGCCTGACATGGGGCTCAGCACCCTCACTCCAGTGGGTGACTTCTGTGTTATAGCTGTTCTCCAGTTTGTGAGTCACCCACCCAGTGGTTATGGGATTTGATTTTATAGTGATTGTGCCCCTCCTACCATCTCATTGTGGGTTCTCCTTTGTCTCTGGATGTGGGGTGTCTTTTTTGGTGAGTTCCAATGTCTTCCTCTTGATGATTGTTCAGTAGTTAGTTGTGATTCTAGGGCTCTCACAGGAGAGAGTGAGTGCACGTCCTTCTACTCTGTCATCTTGAACCAATCGTCCAGAATGACATTTAAAATGTAAAATTTTAGTAGCACAATTTTGGCAGGATATTAAAATAATCTGATTATCAATATGGCCTTTTGAAAATGTCAAGTACTTGGAGGTATACTGTTCTTGCTAATCTCTTTGCTTTTGTGATCTTTACTCAAAATGTGTAGTATCCACTAACATAACTCATGTAAATGTGGTTTTCCAGCTTTAAATATAGTTACATGTAATGCTCCCTGGAATGCATTATAATATAGTGGTTATGAGTATAGGATCTGTGGTAGAATACCATCTACTAGCAGTATGACATAGGGGAGAACTATTTAATATCTCTGAACCGTAGGTCTTTCTTTTGGAGAATGGGCTTAAAAATTTGTGTAGATTATACTAGTAGTATTGTTATCAGAAATGGATATTTAAATTGGGCCTGGGAAGGTGGTTCCATTGATAACATCATAAGCTGTTAAAGTATAGAAAAGAGTTATGCAAAGTTGTTAATATCAGGGGTTCCCAAACATGGCTGTATATCAAGAATCATCTGGAGAAAATTCACCTTCCTGTGAAGATGGATCAAGGAGGTTTGGACTTAACTTCAGGCTATAAACAACTAGAAAATTGGGCAAAATAGATGAAACAATTATTTTCATATATTGGACAGCAGGCTGCACATGACTGTGATTCTTGAGAGAAAGAAAAGAGGAGATAAGGTGAACCATGTGAATGCCCCAGCCTTCTGCCCAAAGGCATTTTTTGGACCAGTGACAAAGCAGGAGTGAATCCAGAGAGAGTGTGGTAGACTTGCTGAGTTGAAGAGGTAGAGATAAGAGTTTGGGGAGGTTGAGGTGGCTGAATTTGTGGGACAGAGTTCCAAAAAAGAGGGAGTAACACAGAAAAAGAACTATAAAAATTTGTGTAGGGATTTCCTTGAGTCTTTGCTGAGTATTATGTTGTATAAGGTGTGAAATTCCACAAGGCTGGGCACCAAATGACCAGGGAGTTACAAGCTGAATAATTCCCAAAACTCACAAAGGGAGGGGAGAAATTTGATCCAATCTGTAAGTCTGATGAATCCTTTTCATCATCTACAACATTCAGTGGAGAACCCAGAAGAATCACATCATGTAATAGGGCATTGCTAGTTTTGGAGTGAATAATACTCTAGACCTATCCTATCAAGGCTTAAAAACTGGCTTCAAAAAGAATTAAATAGATTAGCAAATAACTGCTTGCAACATAGAATCCAACAATCTTTAAAGAAGTACAATAAAGTCCAGATGCTCAGCAAGGTAACATTCATAATATCTAACATTAAATAAAATTTCTAGGCATGCTATGAAGGAGGAAAACATGTAGCATGAGTAGGAGTGAATAGAAACAGACTGGGAAATGACATTGATGAAGGAATTAGCAGACAAGAATGTTAAAAAAGCTGTATTTGAGTATTTAAAGACAAAACATAGTGAGATCAGTAGAGCTATAAATAAGAACTCAAATAGAAATTCTAGAGATAAAAAGCACAATATCTGAAATTTTAAAAGTTCACTGGATGATATTAATAGCCAATTAGCTATTACAAAAGAAAAGATCAGTGAACTTGAAGACATAACAATAGAATATATACAAACTGAAGCAAAGAGAAAAAAGACTTTAAAAAATGAGCAACTCAATAGAATGAAAAGTCAAGTCACAGACTGGGAAAAAATATTTGCAAAAGACATATATGATAAGGGTTTGTTATCCAAAATACACAAATAATTCATAAAATTCAACAATAAGAAAATGAACCTGATTTAAAAATGGGCAAAGGACCTAAACAGAAACCACACCAAAGAAGATATACAGAAAACAAGTATATGAAAAGATGGTAAACATCATATGTCATTAGGGAATTGCAAAATTTAGAAAACATTTTGATTTAAATGAAAATAAAAACACAACATATAAAATCTGTGGGACTCAGCTAAAGCAGTTTCTAAAAGGGAATTTTATAACCCTACATGCTTATATTATAAAAGAGGAGGGACAATATCAATGATCTAAAATTTCACCTTAAAAAACAAGGAAAAGAAGAGTATATTATAATAAACTCAGAGGAAAAAGAAGGAAGGAAATAATAAAGAGCAGAAAGCAATAAATTAGAAAATGGAAAAAACAGTGAAAATCAATTCATGCAAAAACTGATTCTTTGAAAAGATCAATGAAACTGATGAACAATTAGCTGGACTGATCAGAGAGAAAGGGAGAGAGAGAGAGAGACACAAATTGCCAATATCAGAAATGAAAGAAGGAACATTACTATAGATCTTACAGACATTAAAATGATAATAAGGTAATATTATGGACAACTTTATATCAACAAATTAAAAAATTTAGACAAAATGGATAAATTCTTGAAAGACTCACATTACCAAAACTGACTCAGGATAAGTATATGAATCTTATAGAGTCAGCCTAGCACTGATTCACTGAATGCTATTGAAAACCACTGGTTTTGATCAGATTTTATCTAAATATATCAGTGGACTAAAATTACAGAAGATTTGAGCAGGATTAGGGTGTCCAAATAAAGCCAAACAGCCCATTAAAGAATAAAATATACAACTGTAGTTGATGTCTGCACCACCAGACAAAGCTCCAAATATTTTTCATTGAGTTGCTGAACAACTTGAGTCAGTTGTTTAGGAGTTTTATAAACCTAGCCTTCAAGATTTAGATGTGAAGGCACTGTGGGTTGGCTTACTCAACAGCCATTCCCAACCCCCTTCTCTCTTGCTTATTTTCTAAGCCTTCCTTGCAGCAAGATAAAGGTGGGCATATGCACCAATCTGGCAAGAGTTATAAGCAGATGTCTGCTAAAGGATGGGGGAAACACCTTGATAAAAGAGAACAAAATTCAGCAGCCATCTTGCAAATGAGAAAATTGGAGGAACAGTACTCCTAACATCTTTTAGCTGATGAATTGGCAATGGAAATAATGGCCTTCTTATGATTTTTTATTGTTATTATGTGAGAAAAATCTCTTATTTGTTTAAACAGTTGATGTTGAGTTGTCATTTACATGCAACTAAACACAGTCTTAACCGAAGTAGATTAAGGCACATTTATATACTCCCATAACCAAGGAAACAACTAAGGCCAAAAAGTAAGCCATCATTCAGCTCCTCCCTTGACTGGCTATAAAAATCTTAGAGCCATTCCTTAACATCAATGAACCTGAGTTTTGACACCAATAGATTAATAATAATAATAATAATAATAATAATAACAACAACAACATTAATAGCTACTAAAAACAGTGCTGAGAGAAGGAACAAGTAAGAGGCTTCAGAATCCCTTTTGGCCACTGGGAAGAAAGACAGTATGCCAACACAGGAATTTTTTACACATCAGAATGGCTAAATCTAGGCTGTGATTCTCCATGTGGCATAACAAAACTTCACTGAATATCAGTTTTAGCATGAATACGAAGAGTCTTGAAATATTTTAGAGGCACGTACACTAAGAAGGAGTCAACTCCTAAGAGGATCAGGAAAAGTAAATTAAGCTCATTCAGTGTTTCTCCAACAGAAGCTTGTGACAATATTTCACATGAAGGAATCTTTGCCTCTGTGATTCACTGCAAATCCCATGGCCCATGTTTCTTTTTACATGACAAACCACCAGGATTCCCCCAGAAAAACTCCCAGTTTAGCAGATATTTGTGGTCAAGGTTCAGAGAAGATTTGTGCCCATAAATGGCTTGTGCTGTACTCATTTGGAGGAAAGCAGGGCTCACAGAATTTCAGAAGACTGCTAGTGCCCAGGGGAATCCATGCAGACCAACCGGGCATGTAAGCAAACAGAGCAGGGCACAGTTGTGCGCCAATTCCAGACGGAAAGGAAGGGCAATGAGACTGGAATCCACGCAACCATGGTGCCTTACCTTTCTTTCTTGAAGCATAAAGTTCTGTTAGCTCATGAGTCTAACTGGTTTCTTATATAAAAAGAAGGACTGTGGGGACTTCCCTGGTGGTCCAGTGGTAAAGAATCCACCTGCCAATGCAGGGGACGCAGGTTCAATCCCTGGTCAGGGAACTAAGATCCAACATGTGCCTGGGGCAGGGTGGCAACTAAGCCCGCGTGCCACAACTACCAAGCTTGCACGCCTCAATGGGAGAGACTGCATGCCGCAAACTACAGAGCCCATGCACCCTGGAGCCTGTGCGCCACAACTAGAGAGAGAAAACCCACATGCCACAACAAGAGAGAAGCCCATGCACCACAACAAAGAGCCTGTGTGCTCTGGCATCACCCAGCTCCACGACTTACCAGCTGTCTGGGTTGATATTGGGGAAATAAACAAGTTGTGTCTCAGTTTTGTCATATGTGAAATAAGGATAATAATAGCCCCTCAACAATAATAATAGTAATAATAAATTAATTGGGTAAACCTTCAGACAGAACACTATTTTAAGCACATTAAGTATGTTAAACTCCTGTAAACTTCACAACTCTGTGACGTAGACTCTATTATTATTATTGTATTTTAAACTGAAAAAAATTGAAGAAAGCGTAAGAACCTTCCTGAGGTCACATAGTTGGTAAGCGGCAGAGATTAGATAGGGGGTGACTGTCAGGATTGAATGCAAGAATGTATGTATGTAAAGCCCTGGCTGGCACATCCTAGATTTGCACCATGACAAATGCTAGTTGTTATTTCTAGGTCACCTTTTGCCCACAATGTCAGCTTAGAAACAATTATAGGAATATATTGTAGGTCATGAGTAGGGAAAGTAGCACAAATAAAAGTACTGTATCTTTTTATTGAAAACCAAGTTAGTGGAATAGGAACATGCTGGGTAAGACAGTTGTAATTGTTTTCTGGGAAGCCTTTGGGGAAAAGCAACCAATACAAACCACATACAGAGCCATTGTCAATAGAGAAGTAAAGTCAAGCTTAGGAGAGAAACAAATGCCGAGTTCTCACAATGGCAGGGGAGTTAGAATGTAAAGGGGGTTATTTCTAAAATAATCTGCAGTGATCTAATCCTTTTGTTTTTCTATTTCATAATTAAAGAGTTATTGGCTATCTTTCTGCTCCCCAGATAACCCCATTCTATTAATATGAGCTCTTAGAACATTTTTTCCATTCCCCAAGATATACTTAATGCTAATCCGCTCTTGAGTTCATCTTTAGCCAAACTGAATTTTATGCATCTTTACTTGTATTGCCTCCAACCCTGTTTAAAACTATTCACTGAGCTCCCATTTTATCAAAGATTTTTCCTGCAATCAAAAAGATTTATTCTTTAACGAACTTCCATGGAAATAATTTTAAGGTTTTTTTTTTCTTTCTTTTTCTACAACTCTCCAACACAGATTTCTGTTCTGATATTTTTTAGAAATGGGACCTTTGGGAACTGTCCTGTGATTTGTGATATTCTCAGAGAGACGACTCCTTCTTTTCCCAAAGATCTGTCCCTTCTGACCATGGTTAACCCCCTATGCACACCCTTGGCTCCGTCCTCTTCTTCCCCTTCGAGTCCACTCTTACTCTTTTCTTCCACCATCATCCATCACTCCCTCTCTTGTCTCCCCACTTCCCACAGTCTCATTGAGCCCTTGTCCCTTCTAGTGCACTAGCCCCCTCAACTGTATTCTTACTTCCTTCCCACAATGGTCAGTTCTCTCCAACAAGTGGTATCACTTGTAATTTTAGCTTTGCCACTGCCTTAGTCTTATTACCCTTTAAAAATACCTTCTCCTCGGTGACCTATGACCTCTTTACTTGTCGAAGTCAATAACTTTTCCCTGGTTTTGTCCTCCTTAATCACTCGGTAGTATTTGGTGCTGTTCACCCATCTCACCCTTCTTGAAAATCTCCTCCTTCTTCTGCCTCCTCTTCCTGACAGAGGTGCTTCCTCGGGGCAACTGTCTTTCCCTGCTTTCTCCAAATGAGATGTGACTTCCTCCTCCCCGCAACTGCAGGTGTCTATGTCATATCTGTTCTCCTAGATTACTAATTCCTTGAGTGCAGAGACCTTATTTTTATCGCTCTCCCCACACACATATATACACATACAACCTAGAATTAATACAGTACCCTGCTCTAAGCTAGTGTTTAGCATTAATGAACACAGATAGAAACAAGGTCTCAAAATGTTAGGATGTAGGCTAAATGTGGCCCAAAGATTAATTTAATTTGTCCACTTAGTTATTTAATTTATCTATTATCTATCTATCTATCTATCATCATCTATTTATTTAGTTTTGGCTGTGTTGGATCTTTGTTGCTGTGGGCAGTTTTTCTCACTTAGTTATTTAAAAAGATTTAATAATCAACTTTTTAAAATTGGGATATTTCACATAAAAAATTCAGATGTTTCGGTCATTTTCTTTGACAGGTCTGATTTAATCTGATCTGGGTCCTTATTCCTACGTGGCAGCACTTAGAGGATCTGTGCATCCACTGTCACCTTGAGGGGGACATGTGTCCCCAGTTTTCCACTTCACTCATTGACATTTCCTTCATGGACTCTCTAGGTACTTTTGTTTTATGAACTCGATAAATGAATCAAAACAATTGGATCAAGGAGGGATAGACTCTTTAATTTGTCCATCAGCTTTCCTATCAGCTCTGTCATCTGGCTACCTATTAAGAATTTGGAGGGAATTGCAAATTAGAAGTCTCTCTGAGCTTCCTGTAACTGGCCAGGATCTGGAGCTAATGATTCCTCCATGAAGCCTTCCATGGTTGCTCCTGCTAATACAGGACACTCAAAAACTCAACACACACACCAGTTAGCTTTGGCTATATATATGGTTTAACTTTGACTGTCTACACCATGAATGCATCTTGGGGTCTATTCCCCTCTTTCCATATGTGTCTGACCTTTTCGTTGGTGAGCAGTAGAGGAAGAAGAGGAGCCTTGGTGGGGGCAGGGAGAAGAGGAGGAAGAGGACTTTAGAAGGGATGATCTGGTCTCTTTCCCAAGGGCTGGCCCTATGAACTGAGTGTACCTCATGGTGAAGAGGGAGAGCCTGAAGCTGACACCAGTGTCTGGAGGGGCTCTGGGTACAGCTGCCCAGAAGCCCCAGGAGACACAAGGTGGCCAGAGCTGCAAAAGAGACCCTACTGACCTTTGCAAAAACTTCAGCACCACTCTTCACCCAGAAGCCTGGAAAGTTTGGAAGTGGAGGAGATAGTACGCTTGGCCTGGGTGGTGGCTGTCTTGTGATGGGCTGAGACTGTGTCAAGGCAAGACAGGCAAAGGCAATGTGGGTGACAGGGAGCAGAAAAGGAAGAACAGAACAAGTGTGCACGTTAACAAAGTGGTTGCAGGCCACACGTAAAGCACTTTCTGGGGGTCCCAGGAAATGCAGACACCATTACACAAACAGGGGTTACCCAGTTATTGGGCATTGATTTACAGGTATTTGTGTTCACATCTCTATTAACTGGTTTCTTTACCAAAGAGATCCAAATAACAGTGACTTAAATGATAAGTTGACTTGTCTCTCAGGTAAAAGTACAGGGAGATAGTCCAAGGCTGGTATGGCAGCCACATAATCATCACGGTCCTAGCTCCTTCTCTGTTGCTGCTTTGCCATCCTGAATGTGTGGCTTCCACTTCATGGTTCTAGACGGCACCTTCTGCTCCTGCCATCTGTCTGCATTCCAAGCGTCAGGAAAGAAAAAAAGGGGAAAGGATGGGGACATTGCTTCTTTTTCTTTTTCCTTTTTTTAGATTTATTTTTTATATATATTTTTAAATTGAGGTATAGTTGATGTACAATGTTATGTAAGTTTCAGGTGTACAACATAGTGATTCACAATTTTTAAAAGTTATATTCCACTTATAGTTATACAATATTGGCTGTATTCCCTGTGTTGTACAATATATCCATGTTGTTGCAAATGGCAAAATTTCATTTTTTAATGGCTGAGTAGTATTCCATTGTATATCCATACCATCTCTTTTTTATCCATTTATCTGTTAATGGACACTTAGGTTGCTTCCATATCTTCACAGTTATAAACAATGCTGCTATGAACATTGGGGTGCCTGTATTGTGGGGTTTTTTAATTTTAAAATATTTTATTGCTAAAAATTCCAAAACAATTACAATAGTAACATCAAAGATCACAGATCACCATAATAAATGTGATAGTAATGAAAATGTTTAAATATTGCAAGAATTACCAAAATGTGACAAATTTCATATCTCTGGAAAATTGGTGCCAACAGACTTGCTCAATGCAGGGTTGCTAAAAACCTTCAATTTGTAAAAAAAGAAAAAAAAATCCAATATCTTTGAAGCACAATAAAGGTAAGTACAATAAAATTAGGTATGCCTGCAATTGCAGTACTACACTTATCTTACTATTAGCAGTTCTTTGTTATAGGGAAGCTCTCCAGACAAGGTGCTAATAAACCTTTCCTGGCTCTTGGTCACTTCAGTCTCAAGATTCCTATTTACTATTCACCTTTAAAGTCGGCATCCCACAATTTAACATGTTTAAATGTCCTCTAGTTTCTTCGTGTGCTTTAGTCTTCTTAATTGTAAGTATAACAGGGCAGAAATGATGTCTTATATTCTCAGAGATTCTGATTCAGCTCAACTAGCATGGGGTGCAATGGTTTGCTGTATGCACCTGAAGTGATTCTAATGCAGGTGGTTTATGCAGACCATATTTTGAGAAACAATAAGATAATGGTTTAGAGTAAGCTCTGGAGCCAGGCTGCTAGTGAGTGGTTGTAGGTGTGGGCAAGTCAACTTGCCTCTCTTAACCTTAGTTTTCTCGTCTGTGAAAAATGAGTAATAGTACCTGCCTCACAAAGGTCGCTGTGAGGATTGAATGACATATATTGGTTTAAAGTGTGTCTCATTTGATGTGCCTGACCCACTGTAAGTGCTCAATAAACAGTAACTCTTATTATTCCTGTAATGCTATTTATATTAATCACTGCATGTATCTTTTTGAGTTAGTGTTTTTGGTTTTCTTGAGATATATACCCAAGAGTGGAATTACTGGATCATATGATAGTTCTCTTTTTAGTTTTTTGAAAAACCTCCATACTGTTTTCCACAGAGGCTGCACCAATTTATATACTCATCAGCAATAGTGTACAAGGGTTCCCCTTACTTCACATACTCACCAACATTTGTTGTTTGTATTCTTATTGATGATAGCCATTCTGACAGGTGTAAGGTGATATTCTTTGTGATTTGAATTTGCATTTCTCTGATGATTAACAATGTTGAGCATCTTTTCATGTGCCTGATGACCATCTGTATGTCTTCTTTGGCAAAATGTCTATTCAAGTCTTCTGCACACTGTAAAATTGGGTTGTTTGCTTTTACAATGTTGAGTTGTATGAACTGTTTATATATGTTGGATATGTTAATACCCCTTATCTGTCTTATCATTTGCAAATAAATATTTTTTCCTATTCAGCAGGTTGTTTTTTTATTTTTATATTTTCAATATGTTTTTTACAATAAACTGCATATATTCAAGTGTACAATTTGATATATTTTTTCTTATTAGTAATGTATATATGGCAATCCCAATCTCTCAATTCATCCCACCCCAAGCCCATCACTCCCCTTTGCTTTCCCCACTTGGTGTCCATATGTTTGTTCTCTATATCTGTGTCTCTTTTTCTGCCTTGCAAACTGGTTGATTTGTACCATTTTTCTATATTCCACATATATGTGTTGATATACGATAGTTGTTTTTCTCTTTCTGTCTTACTTTACTCTGTATGACAGTCTCTAGGTCCACCCATGTCTCTAAAAATGTCCCAATTTTGTTCCTTTTTATGGCTGAGTAATATTCCATTGTATATATGTACCACATCTTCTTTATCCATTCATTTGTTAATGGACATTTAGGTTGCTTCCATGTCTTGGCTATTGTAAATAGTGCTGCGATGAACATTGGGGTGCATGTGTCTTTTTGAATTGTGATTTTCTCTGGGTATATGCCCAGTAGTGGGATTGCTGGGTCATATAGTAATTCTATTTTTAGTTTTTCAAGGAACCTCCATACTGTTCTCCATAGTGGCTGTATCAATTCACATTCCCACCACAATGTAAAAGGGTTCCTTTTCTCTACACTCTCTCCAGCATTTACTGTTTGTAGATTTTCTGATGATGCCCATTCTAATCGGACTGGGGTGATATCTCACTGTAGTTTTGATGTGCATTTCTCTAATAATTAGTGATGTTGAGCAGCTTTTCATGTGTCTCTTGGCCATCTGTATGTCTTCGTTGGAGGAAAGCCTATTTAAGTCTTCTGTCCATTTTTTTGATTGGATTCTTTGTTTCTTTGATATTGAGCTGCATGAACTATTTATATATTTTGGAGATTAATGCTTTGTCTGTTGATTCATTTGGAAATATTTTCTCCCATTCTGAGGGTTATCTTTTCTTCTTGTTTATAGTTTCCTTTGCAGTGCAAAAGCTTTTGTTTCATTAGGTCCCACTTATTTATTTTTGTTTTTATTTCCACTACTCTAGGAGGGGAGTCAAAAAAGATCTTACTGTGATTTATGTCAAAGAGTGTTCTTCCTATGTTTTCCTCTAAGAGCTTTATACTGTCTAGTCTTACATTTAGGTCTATAATTCATTTTGAGTTTATTTTTGTGTATGGTGTTAGGGAGTGTTCTAATTTCATTCTTTTACATGTAGCTGTCCAGTTTCCCCATCACCATTTATTGAAGAGATTGTCTTTTCTCCATTGTATATCCTTGCCTCTTTTGTCATAGATTAGTTGACCGCAGTTTATCTCTGGGCTTTCTATACTGTTCCATTGATCTGTATTTCTGTTTTTGTGCCAGTACCATATTGTCTTGATTACTGTAGCTTTGTAGTATAGTCTGAAGTCAGGGAGCCTGATTCCTCCAGCTCTATTTTTCCCCCTGAGGACTGCTTTGGCTATTCAGGGTCTTTTTGTGTCTCCATACAAATTTTAAGATTTTTTTGTTCTAGTTCTGTAAAAAATGCCATTGGTAATTTGATGGGGATTACGTTGAATCTGTAGATTGTTTTAGGTAGTATAGTCATTTTCACAATGTTGATTCTTCCAGTCCTAGAACATGCTATATTTCTCCATCTGTTTGTGTCATCTTTGATTTCTTTCATCAGTGTCTTACAGTTTTCTGAGTAAAGGTCTTTTACCTCCTTAGTTAGGTTTATTCCTAGGTATTTTTTTCTTTTTGTTGTAATGGTGAGTGGGATTGTTTCCTTAATTTCTCTTTCTGATCATTCATTGCTAGTGTATAGGAATGCAAGAGATTTCTGTGTGTTAATTTTGTATCCTGCAACTTTACCAAATTCATTGATTAGTTCAGGTAGCTTTCTGGTGGCATCTTTAGGATTTTCTACGTATAGTATCATATCATCTGCAAACAGTGACAGTTTGACTTCTTCTTTTCCAATTTGGATTCCTTTTATTTCTTTTTCATCTCTGATTGCTGTGGCAAGAACTTCCAAATCTATGTTGAAAAATAGTGTCATGAATAGACATCCTTTCTTGTTCCTGATCTTAGAGGAAATGCTTTCAGTTTTTCACCATTGAAGATGATGTTTGCTGCTGGTTTGTTGTATATGGCCTTTATTATCTTAAGGTAGGTTCCCTCTATGCCCACCTTCTGGAGAGTTTTTATCACAAATGGGTGTTGAATTTTGTCAAAAGTTTTTCTGCATCTATTGAGATCATCATGTGGTTTTTATCCTTCAGTTTGTTAATGTAGTGTATCACATTGATTGATTTGCATATATTTAAGAATGCTTGCATTCCAGGGATAAACCCCACTTGATCATGGTGTATGATCCTTTTAATGTGTTGTTGGATTCTGCTCGCTAGTATTTTGTTGAGGATATTTGCATCTAAATTCAACAATGATGTTGGTCTGTAATTTTCCTTTTTTGTAGTATCTTTGTCTGGTTTTGGTATCAGGGTGCTGGTGGCCTCATAGAATGAGTTTGGGAGTGTTCCTTCCTCTGCAATTTTTTGGAAGAGTTTGAGAAGGATGGGTGTTATTTCCTCTCTAAATGTTTGATAGAATTCACCTGTGAAACCATCTGGTCCTGGACTTTTGTTTGTGGAAGCTTTTAAATCACAGTTTCAATTTCATTACTTGTGATTGGTCTGTTCATATTTTCTATTTCTTCCTGATTCAGTCTTGGAAGGTTATACCTTTCTAAGAATCTATCCATTTCTTCCAGGTTGTCCATTTTATTGTCATATAGTTGCTTGCAGTAACTTCTTATGATGCTTTCTATTTCTGCAGTGTCCCTTGCAACTTCTCCTGTTCCATTTCTAATTTTCTTGATTTGAGTCCTCTCCCTCTTTTGCTTGATGAGTCTTGCCAAACGTTTATCAATTTTGTTTATCTTCTCAAAGAACCAGCTTTTAGTTTTATTGATTTTTGCTATTGTTTTCTTTGTTTCTATTTCATTTATTTCTGCTCTGATCTTTATGATTTCTCTCCTTCGACTAAGTTTGGGTTTTATTTGCTCTTCTTTCTCTAGTTTCTTTAGGAGTAAGCTTAGATTGTTTATTTGGGATTTTTCTTGTTTCTTGAGGTAGGATTGTTTTGGTATAAACTTTCCTCTTCAAACTGCTTTTGCTGCATCCCATAGGTTTTGGATTGTTGTGTTTTCATTGTCACTTGTCTCTAGGTGTTTTCTGAATTCCTCTCTGATTTGTTCAGTGATCTCTTGGTTATTTAGTAGCATATTGTTTAGCCTTCATGTGTTTGTGTTTTTTACAGTTTTTTCCTGTAATCGAGTTCTAATCTCATAGCATTGTGGTCAGAACAGGTGTGTGATATGATTGCAATTTTCTTAAATTTACCAAGGCTTGGTTTGTGATTCAAGATGTCATCTATCCTGGAGAATGTTCCATGTACACTTGAGAAGAAAGTGTAGTCTCCTGTTTTTGGATGGAATGTCCTGTAGATATCTATTAAATCTAGCTGGTTTATTGTGTCATTTAAAGCTTGTGTTTCCTTATTAATTTTCTGTCTGGATGATCTGTCCTCTGGTGTAAGGGGGGTGTTAATGTCCCACACTATCTTTTTTGTTACTGTCGATTTACTCTTTATAGTTGTTAGCTTTTGTCTTCTGTATTGAGGTTCTCCTATGTTGGATGCATATATATTTATAATTGTTATCTCCTCTTCTTTGATCCCTTGATCCCTTGATCATTATGTAGTGTCCTTCCTTGTCTCTTGCAACATTCTTTATTTTAAAGTCAATTTTATCTGATATGAATATTGCTACTCCAGCTTTCTTTTGATTTCCATTTGCATGGAATATCTTTTTCCATCCCCTCACTTTCTGTCTGTATGTGTCCCTAGGTCTGAAGTGGGTCTCTTATAGACAGCATACATATGTGTCTTGTTTTTGTATCCATTTAGCCAGTGTGTGTCTTTTGGTTGGAGCATTTAGTCCATTTATGTTTAAGGTAATTATTAGTATGCATGTTCCTATTACCATTTTCTTAATTGTTTTGATTTTGTGGGTCCTTTCCTTCTCTTGTATTTCCCTCTTAGAGAAGTTCCTTTAGCATTTGTTGTAGGGCTGGTTTGGTGGTGCTGAATTCTCTTAGCTGTTGCTTGTCTGGAAAGCTTTTGATTTATCCATCAAATTTGAATGAGATCCTTGTTGGGTAGAGTATTCTTGGTTGTAGGTTCTTCCCTTTCATCACTTTAAACATATCATTCCACTTCCTTTTGGCTTGCAGTGTTTCTGCTGAGAAATCAGCTGTTACCCTTATGGGAGTTCCCTTGTATGTTATTTGTCATGTTTCCTTTGTTGCTTTTAATAATTTTTCTTTGTCTTTAATTTTTGTCAGTTTGACTGCTATGTGTCCTGATGTGTTTCTCCTTGGGTTTATCCTGCCTGGGACTCTCTGGGCTTCCTGGACTTGGGTGGCTATTTCCTTTCCCATGTTAGGGAAGTTTTCAGCTATAATCTCTTTTTTCATTATTCCTTTCCACATTAGTGATTTTCACCGTTCTGTCTTCCAGGTGACTTATTTGTTCTTCTGCCTCAGTTAACTGCTATTGTTTTCCTCTAGTGTATTTTTCATTTCAGTTATTGTATTGCTTATCTCTGCTTGTTTGTTGTTTAATTCTTCTAGGTCTTTGGTAAACTTTTCTTGCATCTTTTCAATCTTTGCATCCAGTCTTTTTTCAAAGTCCTGGCTCATCTTCACTATCATTATTCTGAATTCTTTTTCTGGAAGGTTGCCTATCTCCACTTCATTTAGTTGTTTTCTGGGGTTTTTTTCTTGTCCCTTCATCTGGTACAAAGTCCTCTGCCTTTTCATTTTCTCTATCTTTCTGTGGCTGTGGTTTTCAGTCCCATAGAATGAAATACTGCTGATATTGCTTGATACTGCTGTCTGCCCTCTTGTGAAGGAAGCTATCTAAGAGTCTTATGCATTCTTCCTGATGGGAGGGACTGGTGGTGGGTAGGGCTGGGTGTTGCTTTGGTCGGCAGAGCTCAGTAAAACTTTAATATGCTTGTCTGCCAATGGGTAGGGCTGTGTTCCCACCCTGTTGGTTGTTTGGCCTGAAATGTCCCAGCACTGGAGCTTACATGCTTTTTAGTGGGGCTAATGGTGGACTCTGGGAGGGCGCATACCAATGAGCACTTCCCAGAACCCCTGCTGCCAGTGTCTCTGTCCCCATGGTGAGCCACAGCTGTCCCCACCTCTGCAGGTAACCCTCCAACACCAGCAGGTAGGTCTGGTTCAGTCTCCTATGGGATCACTGCTCCTTCCCCCTGGGTCCTTGTGTGTACACTACTTTTTGTGTGCCCTCCAAGAGTGGAGTCTCTGTTTCCCCCAGTCCTGTGGAGGTCCTGCAATCAAATCCTGCTGGTCTTCAAAGTCTGATTCTCTGGGGATTCCTCTTTTCATTGCCAGATCGCCAGGTGGGGAAGCCTGATGTGGGGCTCAGAACCCTCACTCCAGTGGGTGGACTTCTGTGGTTTAACTGTTCTTCAGTTTGTTAGTCACCTACTCAGCAGTTATGGGATTCAATTTTATCGTGATTGTGCCCCTCCTACCATCTCATTGCAGCTTCTCCCTTGTCTCTGGATGTGAGGTGTCTTTTTGGTGAGTTCCAGTGTCTTTCTGTCGATGATTGTTCAACTGTTAGTTGTAATTCTGGTGCTTTTGCAAGAGGGAATGAGCACATGTCCTTCTACTCTGCCATCTTGAACCGTATTCCTGTCTTTTTATTTTGTCTTTTTGTCTTTGCTGTGTAAAAGCTTTTGTTTAATTCGGTCTCATTTATTTACTTTTTCTTTTGTTTCCTTTGCCTTAGAAGACAGATTTAAAAAAAGATTGCTTTGATTTATATAAATGAGTGTTCTGCCTATATTTTCCTCTAGAAGTTTTATGATTTTGGTCTAACATTTTGGTCTTTAATCCATTATGGGTTTGTTTTTGTTTATTTTATGTGAGAAAGTGCACTCATTTCATTCTTTTACATGTAGCTGTTCAGTTTTCCCAGCACCACTTATTGAAGAGAGTGTCTTCTCCATTGTATATTCTTTCCTTCTTTGTCATAGATTAATTTGCCATAGTGTGTGGGTTTGTTTCTGGGCTCTCTGCTCTGTTTCATTGATCTGTGTGTCTTTTTTTTGTGCCAGTACCATACTGTTTTGATTACTGTAGCTTTGTAATATAGTCTGAAGTCAGGAAGCATGATACCTCCACCTCTGTTCTTTGTCAAGATGGTTTTGGCTATTCAATGTCTTTTGTGTTTCCATACAAATTTTAAAACTATTTGTTCTAGTTCTGTGAATAATGCCATTGGTATCAATATTTTGATAGAGATTGGATTGAATCTGTAGATTTCCTTGGGAATTATGGTCATGTTTACAATATTAATTCTTTCAGTCCATGAACATGATGTATCTTTCCATCTGTTTGTGTTGTCTTCAGTTTCTTTCATGAGCATCTTAAAGTTTTCTGAGTACATGTCTTTTACCTCGTTAGGTAGGCTTATTCCTAAGTATTTTATTCTTTTTCATGTGATGGTAAATGGGATTGTTTCCTTAATTTCCCCTTCTGATAGTTTGTTGTCAGTGTATAGGAATGCAACAGATTTCTATATGTTAATTTTGTATCCTGCAACTTTACTGAATTCATTGATGAGCTCTAGTAGTTTTTTGATGGTCTCTAGGATTTTCTATGTATAGTAGCATGTCATTTGTAAACAGTAACAATTTTACTTCTTCCTTTCCAATTTGGATTCCTTTTATTCCTTTGTCTTCTCTGATTACTATGGCTAGGACTTCCAAAACTATGTTGAATAATTGTGGTGAAAGTGGATATCCTTGTCTTGTTCCTGATCTTAGAGGAAATGCTTTCAGTTTCTCACCATTGAGGATGATGTTTGCTGTAGGTTTTTTGTATATGGCTTTTATTATGTTGAGGTGTGTCCCCTCTGTGCCCATTTTTTCTTTTTTGGTGAATTTTTTTAAGCTCTTTATTGGAATATAATTGCTTTACACTCTTGTTCCAGCTTTTGAGGTACTTTTGGTGAATTTTTATCAAAAGCTTTTTCTGCATCTTTTGAGATGATCATATGGTTTTTATTCTTCTATATGTTAATATGGTTATATCACATTGATTGAGTTTGCAAATATTGAAACATCCTTGCATCCCTGGAGTAAATCCACTTACTCATGGTATATGATCCTTTTAATGTATTATTCAATTTGGTTTTCTAGTACTTTGTTGAGAATTTTTGCATTTATGTTCATCAGTGATATTGGCCCATAATTTTCTTTTTTTGTGTGTGTGATATTTTTTCTGGTTTTGGTATCAGGGTGATGCTGGTCTTGTAGAATGAACATTTGGAAGTATTCCTTCCTTTGCAATTTTTTGGAATAGTTTGAAAAGGATTGGTGTTAACTCTTCTCTAAATGTTTGGTAGAAACAACCTGTGAAGCTATCTGGTCCTGGACTTTTGGTGTTGGGTGTTTTTTAAAATTACTGATTTAATTTCAATACTGGTAATTGGTCTGGTCATATTGTCCATTTCTTCCTGATTCAGTCTTGGGAGACTGTACATTTCTAGGAATTTGTTCATTTCTTTCAGTTTGTTCGCTTTATTGGCAAATAGTTATTTGTAGTATCCTCTATGATCCTTTGTATTTCTGTGGTGTTGGTTGTAATTTCTTTTTCCTTTCTGATTTTATTAATTTAGGCTCTCTCTCTTTTTTTCTTGATGATTCTGGCTAAAGGTTTATCAATTTTGTTTACCTTTTCAGAGAACCAGCCCTTAGTTTCATTAATCCTTTCTATTATTTCTGTTCTGCTCCTTATAATATCTTTCCTTCTATTAATTTTGGATTTTGTTTCTTCTTCTTCCAGCACCTTTAGGTGTAAGGTTACATTGTTTACTTGATATTTTTCTTAGTTCCTGAGGTAAGCTTGTATCACTGTACATTTCCCTCTTAGAATTGCTTTGGCTGCATCCCAAAGATTTTGGATCATCATATTTTCATTTATCTCCAGGTGTTTTTTGATTTTCTCTTTCATTTCTCCAGTGATTCATTGGTTGTTTACTAGCATATTGCTTAGAATCCATGTGTTTGTGTTTTTGCAAAGGTTTCTCTGTAGTTGATTGTTTTGGTGTGCCACGGGGCTGAGCCAGGGCCCAGCTGGTCCCATAGCAGGATCTGGCCTGTTAGCAGTTGTGCTGGGTTTGCAGGCTGTGAGGCAATGGTTTTCTTGAAGCTGGGGTCTGCCTACTTGTGGGTAAACCTGGTCTCAAGGGTAGAGCAGATTCACTAGTGGGTAGAGCAGGTTCACTATTGGGTAGGGCAGGGGTCAAGCTGGTCTCAAGGCAAGGTCTGGCCTGCTGGTGGGTGGGCCAGGTTCATAACCACAGGGCTGCAGTTTTCTTGTGGCTGGTGTCTATCCCCTGGTGGGTGAGACTTGTCCCAAGGCTAGAACAGGCTCCCTGCAGGGTGGGGCCAGAGCTCAGGGGATCTAGGCCTTATGCCTGCCCACTGGTGGGTAGAACTGTGTCCTGGGGTCTCTGGCTGGAGGGCCCTGGCCAGGGGAATGTCTCAGGTCTAGTGCCTGTGCACTGGTAAGTGTGGCCATGTCCTGCGCCCTTTGGTAGTCAGGGCCATGTCCAGAGGAAGCTGTGGGCTCAGAGGGTCTTAAGGCTCAGAGGTCTGTCTGCTGGTGGGTGGGACTGTGTCCATGCCCAATTAGTTGCTTGGCCTGAAGCATCCCAACACTGGCACCTACAGACTGTTGGGCCAGGGCAGGGCTGGGTCCTGGTACTAATTAGCTAGAGGAAGGATTCCAAAATGACATTTGCTAGCACAAGTGTCCACGTGGTAGAAGGAGCTCCCCAAATGACTGCTACCAGGGTCCATGTCCCCAAGAGGAGCTGCATTTGCCTCCTGTATGTCCAGAAGACTCTCCAAGGTCAGCAAGTGGGTCTGACTCAGGCTCCTATCAAACTGCTGCTTCTGTCCTGGGTCCCAGAGGGTGTGAGATTTTGAGTGTGTCCTTTAAGAGTGATGTTGCTGCTTCTCCCATCTCTGGGACTCCTGAAAGCAAGACACATTGGCCTTCAAAGCCAAATGCTCTGGGGGCTCATCATCCTGGCATGGGACCCACCAGGCTGTGGAACCTGACATGGGTCTTGGACCTCTCACTCCTTGGGGAGAACCTCTGCAACTGTAATTATTTTCCCATTTGTGTGTCACCCACCCAAGGGTATGGGACTTGACTACTTAGTGACTCTGTCCCTTATATCCATCTCTTGTGGTTCCTTCAGTTATCTTTAGTTGTAGGAGATCTTTTTCTGGTAGGTTATGGTCTTTTTTACCGATGGTTGTTCTGCAAATAGCTGTGATTTTGGTGTGCCTGTGAGAGGAGGTGAGCTCTGGGTTTTTCTACTTTGCCATCATAGCTTCGTTTTAAAGGCACAACAAAAAAAATTGCACGGATCACTTCTTCTTACATCCCATTGGCCAGAACTTTGTTATAGGGTCATTCTTAGCTACAAGGGAGGCTGGGAAATACAGTGTTTAGCTTGATGATAACGCATTCACATAAACATTCTCTTTCCTAGAAGAAGGGGAGAATGAATTTTGGATTTCATCTGGAAGTCTCTTTCACAACAGCTGTTTCCAGTAGACTGAAAGCTCATGGAAGACCAGGTCTTTGGCAACGCTTATTCCACTAAGTACTATCATAATGTATGCATAGTTGATTCATAAACCGGAACTGCCATGAAATCTGCTCTTGCCATCTTGGTTACTGTAGGCTAGTCATGGAGTTAGTGCATGCATCTGCAATGGAAGCTGATCATCACAGAATCAATGATTTCTCTACTACTTTCTAGTTGTGTGTCTTTGAATAAGTCAGCCTGGAACCAATCTCTTCATCTAGAGCAATAATAATACATGCTGTCATGGGGTCGTGAGGATTAAAGGTATGCTTAGTGTTTAGTACTCAGTCAGTCCTCAGGAAATGTTTTAAGAAACTAGAATCACAAGTAGAGTATCCCACAGCTGATAGGGACAGAATAAAGGGAGAAATTAGGTGATTAAATAGTCAACCCGACTAAGGGACAGTAGGAAAAAAAAATATTGGAGACCCCTGTAAGTTAATGACCACTCAGGAAAGCAGGCTTGCTTAACAACAAAACATTCAACAGAAGCATGAAACATGCCCCAAATAATAAAACAATAGTGGAATGGGACACATACCCTGCCCAGTGAGGTCAGTAAGTTAATGATTCTTAGGACATGCTCCTCTGTGCACACTAAAAACAAAATACAAGGGAAAAGTGATAGTATACTGAAGTCTGAGGTGATTTGCAATATTTTACAGTACATATTACCACCTTTTTGCTCATTTCTGTTGCACCATGACAGTCCCAATTTGACCACGTAGGGGCAAGAAAACTCCCCCGCCTGACATGGAGGAGGAACTGATGATGGAAGTGTGATGTCTACTCAAGAATGAGGAAGAAGCTGTTCTTCTCTCCCTCCCCACTTTTCCTTTTTTTTTTTTAAATAAAATTACTTTTTATTTATTTATTTATTGGCGGCGTTGGGTTATTGTTGCTGCACAATGGCTTTCTCTAGTTGCGGTGAGCATGGCCTCTAGGCACACAGGCTTCAGTAGTTGCAGTCACGGGCTCAATAGTTGTGGCTCATGGGCTCTAGAGCACAGACTCAGTAGTTGTGGCGCACAGGCTTAGTTGTTCCTTGGCACGTGGGATCTTCCTGGAGCAGAGATTGAATCCGTGTCCCCTGCATTGGCAGTCAGATTCTTAACCACTGCACCACCTAGGAAGTTCCCCCACTGTTCCTTTGATTATAAAACTGTATCCCAGTAAGTTCCTAGGGTGGCACCCTCTTGCTGGCCTGCTTATAAACCTCACAAGTGTCCTAAGAAATCACTTCTTTTCTGTCACTGTGCCTCGTGCTGAATTTTTTCTGCATTGAGACGTAAAGAACTGGAGCTCCTCGGAGTCCCCAAGATGCATTTCTGTGGTTTCATAGCAATGGCAGTGAGGGCCCCACACAGAATTCCACTGAGTGCACAGCTGCTGGTGAGGAAAACAGAATAGTTCTGGGTAGGTGTGTGCTTGCTTGAGAAAACCCAATTTATAATTATCTTTACAAACAACGAAAGAGAAACCTCAGCAAGTAACATTAGGAGGCAAATAGCTTGAATTTCTCCACTGATTTATGACATAGCTTTTCTCAGCATGACTCCTTTGCCAGGTACCAAGAGAGATGCTGGGAATGTCTACTCTCATGACCTTGGAAGGCAAAGAGCTTTTCGCCTAAAGGTTGAGCACTGTAGAATTCTAATCCTGTGGGAGCTTTGTCTATGAGACCAGCCCTAAAGGACTTCTCCTGTTTCCAGACAATAAGGATTCTTGGCTTCAGGGCTGAATTTTGCTTGTGAACTTTCAAGGTAGTTGGCTCCTTTTGTACCCTCTAGAAGCGTGAGAGTATAGATTTCCCTCTAAAACACACAGTCATTGCAAAAAACATGCAAGCTACCGTTCCCCAAAGTGCTGCCACATTTTTTTAAAAAAGTAAATTGTTTTGAGTGTGTCACCTGCAGGAACAAGGGTCGTACTGACAAACGCA
Source organism: Hippopotamus amphibius kiboko (assembly GCF_030028045.1). Lineage (NCBI taxonomy): Eukaryota > Metazoa > Chordata > Mammalia > Artiodactyla > Hippopotamidae > Hippopotamus > Hippopotamus amphibius. Next base: position 132,149,199 of record NC_080190.1, on the reverse strand, counting down.
GTGACATAGGAAGAGTATGGATTTAGAATCAGGTGGACTTTGGATCTAGCCCCATCTTCACTGCTTGGCTGAGAGACTTTGCGCACGTCCTGTAACTTCACAAAGCCTCAGTTTCCTCTGGAGATGAATATGATTGCCTCAATAGTATCCTTAAAAGAATCAAATCAACTAAAAGCTTGTATCAGAAAAGCACCTTGTGCACTGAAAACCTCTGGAAATGTTATTTCTAACATTGTGAAATTGGTCAAGGTGCCTTTCATGCTTTTAAAGGGACCTCCGCAATCCTCTTCCACACACACTCTGACACACTACCCTCATTAAAAGCCTAGGATGTTGTGCCACTCTGGCCTCTTATCCCTCCCCCATCTGATAGGGAATATTCACAGAAGAATTACACTTGTTCCCTTATGATGTTGCATCCCCCATGAGGGTCTGTATCATTCTTTCTAGGGGTCGCCTTCCTGTCATGAATGGCCCATTCTCAGACTAGTTAGCAGGTTAGATCTTGGCATTAGAGTCACAGAAACCTCTTTCTGAACTCTGTTCTCCAACTTTTGAGCTAGTTACTTGGCTGTCTGTGTCTTGATTTTCAAGTGGGAAAAAATAATAGTAACGTATTGGTTAGGATGCCTTGGGCTGCAAGTAGCAAAACAATCCAACTCAACCTGGCTTAAGCTGTAAGGACACTGGCTATCTTATATAACCAGGCCATCCAGGAAGAATTCTGGGAAAAGGACAAGATTCCCTGAAATGAAGCCAACTCATCTTCAGTGTGGGGATGCATTTGGTTTTCCTGAGGCTGTACTGGGGAAGGACAAAACTGTAATTCAGTTAGAAGGAAGGGTAAGATGGATGCTGGGTGGGCAACCAAGAGTTTCTCCTGCCAGGAGGCTATCAGGGTTATGTGAGAGTTAAAGAAAATAAGGTGATGAAAAGGAAAACACTTGTTCCCTGAACTCACTATTCACTGAATGCCTCTGTACTCCAAGTGTAGGGAGGGATTTTTCCCTTACCAAGCAATTCTCCAATTTTCAGCAGACACCAGCTTGGTGTGCTACAAATTTAATTCAATTCCAACACTATCTACCTGGACGTAGCATCAGATCCCACAGGTTAAGGGCTCAGTCCCACAAGACAGCCCACTCCCCACCTTAGATGCCAATCTCAAGTCTAGGTTATCATCTGTGCCTCCGACTGAAGGGCTGTAAATAAGAGGTTCTCATGATCTCTCCTTAGGTTTGATAATTTGCTAGAGTGGCTCACAGAACTCAGAAAAACAGGTTACTTACTAGATTATTGGTTTGTTATAAACAGATACAACTCAGAAACAGCCAGATGGAAGAGATGCATAGGGTAAGGTATGAGAGAAGCGCTATGGAGTTTCCTTTTTTTCTCAGGGCTCACCACCCTTCCTGCACCTCCGTGTGTTCAGCAGCCGGCAAGCCCTCTGAACCCCATACTTCAGGGATTTGTATGGAGGCTTCATTACACAGGCATGATTAAAGAAATCATTGGCCATTGGTGACTAAACTCCATCTCCAGCCCCTCTCTCCTACTGAGAAGTAGAGGTGTGTGAGGCTGAAAGTTCCAGCCCTCTAATCACTTGGATGGTTCCCTTGGCAAACAGCCCCCATCCTTAGGGGTTTGCTGCAAGTCACCTCATTAACATAAACTCAGATGTGGTTAAAAGGGGCTTGTTATGAATAACAGATGGTGCTCCTTTAGCCTTTAGGGCACTTGTCACTTAGGGAATTACAAGGGTTTAGGAGCTCTGTGCCAGGAATGGGGACAAAGACCAAATGTATATTTCTTATTATACCTCAATATCACAGGTAGTGAGTGCTTCATAAATGCTACCCATTGGTATTGTTGTTCTTTTTTTTTCCTTCTCCTCTCAAACCTTCTTTATCCTGGACCTTTCGGCCTCAAGCTCCAGATACGTGATCAGACACACACTTAAAAGATGTGGCAGTTTCTGGTATCAAAGCAGAACCGTGAGAACAAGACTTTTCAGCAGAAGGGACACAAAAACCCTCAAATCACAATCGTACAGAATTCTCCTTAGGACCAACGTTGGTCACAGGCGTTTTCAAAGCAGCCCTGCAGGCCTTTTGCTGTGGCTGCTGTGTTTGAGGAGCAGAGAGCCCGGGCAGTCCTCACAGGTTATCCTGCTGCTGCCAGAGCTTGGCCCAGCAACCTGTGCGCTCACTGCCTTCTTCACCGGCCGAAGGCTCTCCCGCCTCGTTCTAGCAACGGAACCGTGGAATACGATTCTCAATATCATTGTTGGCAGAATTATTCTGAGCAAAACCGTGAGTGCAATAGGGATACTGTTTTGAAAATATGCTTCTGATACAGTTTTCACTTGCCTACAGTCCTTGAGTCATAAGTCTGAGCATTAGGCTTATTACTCAGAGAAAGAGGGCGGTTGCTCCTAAAAATAGCAAAGATACTGTTTTTCATAGTTCGTTCTTGGGTATGGGTTTCCACATCAGAATATTCCAAAGCCTAGAATGGGTTATGTTTCACAAGGCCGTCTGGCTCAAGCGCCTGCTTTCAAGAACACGTGTTCTTCATGTTTCTCAGTTGGGCGTAAAGGAAAACAGCATTACAGAATAATTCCCTGGTGAGGATCCTCTTCTCCACCCACACTAGATTCCCTCACTGTTTCCTCTGGTCTCATTGCTTTTGTTGTACTCTTCTCTCCACCTGTCTTTGCTTTCTCTTTGCCTACCACTGTTTATTTCACCCTTCCTTCAGGATGCAGCTCAAAATTCATCATTAGGAAATCCTTCCTGAATAGTCTAAATCACTTCAGATTTAGGGGGAAATTTAAAAGATGTTAGTTTTACAGTTGTTCAGTTCTGCCATATATGTCTATGCTATGGACAATATATTAATTACACACGTGGTAAGTAGAAAACAAGGTAGGTGCAACCAACTTCATTATTTAGACACTTCATTCTAATTAAATGGATATTATTCTAATAAGTACAGAAATACCAGGTGACAGAGACAGAGGTGTTCAGAAATTTGTTGCTTCCTTTTGAAATGTATCAAAACACACCAACCAACCAACGGAAATCCCATCAAGACATGTTGCTTTCAATGGTTCTCCCGTGGGCAGGTCACTCTGGCCTTTGAAGTTGATCTATCTGGTAATAGCACATCATCATTAATGTTCTGAACTTGTATAACACTAGCAAGCAGTATTGGTTGTGGAGGCAAGAATCCTCTTTCTTAATCTAACTCTATGATTGAGAGCAAACCCTCATACCTGTAGGGGAAAAAAAAGCAGTGTATTATAGGTAAGGTACCATTCAGAACACATCTTTCTGGGTCCCAAAAGTCCTTGTTACAGATTCATTAGCTTCCCCTTGGGATGTCCACTTAATGCCATTAATAAATACTTGTTATTTTATATATATGTATATCCAATTTTTTTCAATATTCTCAAAAGTATACATTAGATTACACAAAATTTTAAAAAGACACCATCCATTTCTAAAGCTAACACCAAATATATACTGTGATTAATTCACAGTTTATATTAATAGGATTTACTCACCAAGTCCAAAGCAGCAGAGGGGTACCTTAGAACAGCTGGGATTCTGAGATATTGAAGTTATCAGATAATAGACTTTTGACTGAGATTCTATACTGCTTCCACTCCAGATGTTAGTAATCAGAGTAGCATATTTGGGTTGGTTATCTTCATTTATTTATTTGGCCGCACTGTGCCGCATGCGGAATCTTTGTTCCATGACTGCGGATTGAACCCATGCCCCCTGCAATGGAAGCGTGGAGTCTTAACCACTGGACCACCAGGGAAGTCCCTGAGCATCTTCTTTTAGACAGACTTCACCTGTCATGCCTACAGGATTTTCCAATTCTTCTCCCATGTGCTGGGACTTTCTATCTGATATTTTAAGTGTCTTTTAGCCAAACCCTTTGCAAGGATATGTCTTTTTTGAGTTTTAGCATTTTAGTTTCTTTTTCTGTATACCTTTTATGAGGAGCTAACTTTTTAAAATTTCAATTCTGTAGTGCTTTTTATATTTTCACCTAAGCACTTAATGTAATTAATAATCAATAACTTCCTGTCAGGTAAGTCAGTGACCATTTCATCCCCTCCAACATGGATACTCTTGGAAGTAGTTACGTCTTAAAATACAGCTCCATGAATGATTCAGTTGAACTGAGTCCTTTTTGTTAAGTATAGATGAGCATGTTTAAGAGCATAATGGAAATAATTTCACTCAGTCTCCTCCAAAGGCCACATCATGGCTCTCAGTCAAGTGACCTTTCCCTCTTATCATCCGCACAAGCAGAGAAGATGGGCCAGTGACAACTGGTATAAGATTTTTGTTTGCAAGTTTCTTAAACTTCCTGGAATGAAATGCTGACTCACTGTTAGAAATGATCCTGTATTTTAGATCCAGGATTCCTGGGATCCAATAAATAGGGCAGGGGTCAGTTGGATTTCAATAACTTCCTATTGTGCCTACAAATAACTGACACGATTGCAGCAGAGATCTGACACAGAAATAGTAGCATATGGAGTTATTTGAAAAATAATACTCCAAGTTATATTCTTCTGCTACTTTCTCAGAGTACATTATTCTTTTCTATCAGAGCATTTATAATTTTAATGGTATATTTGAGTCCTTATTTGTTAATGTTCATCTCTTCAACTTACCAGGGAGCTCCAAGAGGGCAGGAAACTTATCCTTTACTATTATTGTTATTATTTTTGAGGTACGACTTACCTACATAAAAACACACAAATCTTAAGTACACAGGTTGATGAGTTTTTATGTATATATACACCCACATACCTACCACCTATGTCACAATAGAGACCATTTTCATCACTACAGAAAGTTTGTAATGTCAATTCCAAGTCAGTACTCTGACATATACATATGGGTTAATTTTTCCTGTTCTTGAATTTCATGTAAATGGAAATATGCAGTATATATACTCTCTTATGTCTGGTTTTTTAAAAAACTCAATATAAATGTTTTTGAGATTCATCCATATTTTTCTATGTCTCCAGCTTTTTTCCCTACAAGTATAATATTCTGTTATATGAATATATCACAATTTATGTACCATTTTCCTCAAATTGATGAACATTTGAGTCATTTCTAGTTTTAGCCACAAAGAATAAAGTGTCTTATAGAAGTCTTTTTGTGACAACACATTCATTTCTTTGGGCTATATACCTAGGGTGGAATTCCTGAGTCACAGGGTAGAGATATGTTTAACTTCAGTATACACTACTAAGCAGTTTTCCAAGATAGTTGTACCATTATACACTTCCCCAAGTAGTGACTGAAAGTTCTCGTTGCTCTACAACTTTGTCAAAACAGTGTTGTCAGTCTTTTGGTTTTAGCCATTCTGTTTGGTGTGTAATGATATTTAATTGGGGTTTCAATTTGCATTTCCTTGATGAGTAATTAGGAAATGAAAATCTCCTTCAGGATGATACTTTCTTTCCCATATCTTTAAGTAGACTATTTGTTGGTTGACCAGAGGTTGGGTTGACTAAATATAGATGCCGGTATCATTATATTTCCTGCTTTCTGCTGGCCCAGTTTATTCGAGTTCTTTCTTCACTTAAAGTGAAATTTTAAAAAGCATAGAATTTCTTTTAGAAGTTTTACCTGCACTTTCTGAGACATGAAGAGAAATCATCTCAGTAGAAAGAATTTTCCTGGGGCCATTATTTCTAAAAGTGGTTCTAAGAGAGCTTTTGCAGGCTAGTGTACTGGGTTGAATATATTCTACCCTCCCCAAATTCATACCTACCTAGAACTTTAGAATGTGACTTTTTTGGAAATAGGATCTTTGAAGATGTAATTAGTTAAGATGAGGTCATACTGGATTATGGTGGGCCCTAAATCCAATGTGGGTATGCTTATAAGAAGGCCATGGGAAGACGCAGACACATACAGGGGAAAGAAGGCCATGCGAAGATGGAGGCAGAGATTGGAGTGATGCATCTACAAGCCAAGGAACACCAAAGATCCCTGGGAGCTACCAGAAGCTAGGAAGAGGCAAAGAAGGATTCCTCCCTAGAGCCTTCAGATGGAGCATGGCTCTGCTGACACCTTGATTTCAGACTTCTAGCCCACAGCATTAAGATTAAATTTCTGTTGCCTTAAGTCACTCAGTTTGTGTTAATTTGTTATGGCATTCCTAGGAAACTAATACAGATGGCTTAATGGAGAACTTCATATCCAATCAGCTACGAATTCTTAAAGGTACCCCAATATGGTGCACTAGCATAGAAGCTCTGCAGTGGAAATAGCAATGCTTCAGGTGTGATTTTTGGTAAAACTAAATAATCAGATGATGCTGATGAGAAGTGCATCCTTGATATTTCAAGATTCACTAAATATTCAAGGATTAGGTCAAACAATATTTTGGGTTCCACAGGCTCTTAGGAGCTGACTCATTCCTGTTGAAGACTTTCTGTTTCATTTGCCTCAAAGGAGAATGAAAGTCTCTCAAGAGAGGACACAGCTCAGTGCCCGGCACAAAGAAAGAGATCAATAAATATTGCTCAATAAACTTCACAGTAGATGGGTCTCCTTCAGTTGTCAAGTAACAGAAGCCAATTTAGACTTACTTTTATGGGCTCACAGAACTGTGAAGACTGGCAAACAGCTTGTTTCTGGCAGGGCCAGACCCAGGGACTCAGAAGATGCTCTCAAAGGACTGTCTTTCCATTTTTCAGCTCCATGTGAGCTTTATTCTTAGGTACCTTTCTCCCACCTCTCCTTGTAAAGGCAAAGAGAATCACCAGCAACTCTAGGCTTATATAATTCTTGCAGTTAATGATCCTAATGAAAAAAGAAAGGAATGCTTCTTTCTTACTAGTTCCAGAAAAAACAAAGTATAAAGCTCTGACTTATCCTGGGTAACAATAACTATCATGGCAGTGTGGAGAACTCTGGAAAGGCCCAGGTCACATGTGGCTAAACCACTAGGACAGGGAATGGGAGGGATATTTCTCTCAAGAGACCACAGCAAACAAAAAACATATCCATCACTTGCCTAAGCTGTCATTTGGAATCATCTTTGGAAGGGATTGCCATGCTGGTAATTGCTCAGATATTTTTTTTAATAGCTTCCCCTGTTGTCTCTAGAAGTTTCATTCCTCTATCATTCAGCAGTCAGAAGAAAGCAAACCATCAGCAACAACTCTTTTCTGGAGCAAATTTTCCTGGGCTAATATCTAAAATCCAGTAGAATACAACTATAGGATCTCAAAAGGAAGAAAGACACTAATGGAAATTTAAAAGAATAAAGGCTCTAAAAATGAAACATTGGTTCCTAGAAAGAAAAAAGACCCATTTTAAGATCAGCAGAACCAGGTAGCATTGCACGGACTCTTCAAATTTCTGAACCCTGAATGAAATCAAGTGGAATAATCAGTTTGAAAAAATGAAAGGCATCTATGCCTGCAGAACCAAATTAGGCCTGATTGAGATGTTTCGTCGTCACCTCATTGATGACCGAATTCTTTCTCTCTGTCTCCATAGGACAAGGATTAATCAAACTAACTTTTTGACTATTCAAATAAACAGGATTTGGGGTATAAGTAATTTATTTTATGTTTAAAAAGGGGAAAATTGAGTTAGAAATTTTTAGCAGTTAGCATTTATTATGAAATACTTATTATGTCAGGTATTATACTAAATGCTTTATATGAAATAGTTAATCCTCCTAACATCCTTATAAGGCAGATATACCATCTCTCAGATACTTCTAGAATTTTCCCTTCAGCGGTTTTCAAGATATTTTTCAATAATGCATTACAATTTTAAAAGCCTACCTCTAAGGTCTTGAGTATAGAATGAGGAAGTAAAAGTCACCCTGGTCTACGCAGATCACAGAGGATGAAGCCCAATAACACGTGTAAGGGCATTCTGCGGCATGCTGGCAAGATGGCGGTGCTCAGGGCTCTGTGCAGCCTCCGGGGTGTCACAGCCCAGGTGCTGCAGCCCGACTGCCAATTCAGCCCAGCAGAGGTGCCTGGCAATGGCAGCCAGATGTGGGATGGGTGGAGCAGTTTGGGGGCACTGTTATGTACCCCACCAAGGAAACAGCTCACTGGAAGCCTCCACCTTGGAATGATGTGGACCCCCCAAAGGACACATTGGTGTCGAACCTGACCCTGAACTTTGAGCCCCAGAACACAGCAGCCCATGGAGTCCTGCAGCTAGTGATGGAACTGAGTGGGGAGATGGTGCGGAAATGCAACCCTCACATTGGGCTGCTGCACCGAGGCACTGAGAAGTTCATTGAATACAAGACCGATCTGCAGGCCCTGCTGTACTTTGACCGGCTAGGCTATGTGTCTGTGATGTGTAAGGAACAGGCCTATTCACTGGCTGTGGAGAAGTTACTCAACATCCAGCCTCCACCACGGGCACAGTGGATCCGAGTGCTGTTTGGAGAAATCACTTGACTTTTGAACTACATCATGGCTGTGACCACACATGCCCTGGACACTGGGGCCATGACCCCTCTCTTCTGGATGTTTGAAGAAAGGGAGAAGATGTTTGAGTTCTGTGAGTGAGTGTCTGGGGCTCTGATGCATGCTGCTTATGTCTGGCCAGGAGGTGTGCACCAGGACCTCCCCTTGGGCTTATGGATGACATTTATCAGTTTTCTAAGAACTTCTCCATTCGGATTGATGAGCTGGAGGAGATGCTGACCAACAATAGAGAATTTGGACAGTTGACATTGGGGTTGTAACAGCAGAAGACATACTCAACTATGGTTTTAGTGGGGTGATGCTCTGGGGCTCAGGCATCCATTGGGACCTGTGGAAGACCCAGCCCTGTGATGTTTATGACCAGGTGGAGTTTGATGTTCCTATTGGCTCTCAAGGGGACTGCTATGATAGGTACCTCTGTCGGGTGGAGGAGATGAGCCACTCCCTTTGAATCATCTCACAGTGTCTGAAAAAGATGCCTCCTGGGGAGATCAAGATTGATGATGCCAAAGGGTCTCCACTTAAACAAGCAAAGATGAAGACTTCTATGGACTCACTGATTTAACACTTTAAGTTGTATACTGAGGGCTACCAAGTTCCTCCAGGGGCCACATATACTGCCACTGAGGCTCCTAAGGGAGGGTTTGGGGTTTACCTGGTGTCTAATGGCAGCAACCACCCTTATCGATACAAGATCAAGGCTCCTGGTTTTGGCCACTTGGCTGGTTTGGACAAGACGTCTAAGGGACACGTTGGCAGACGTCATTGCCATCATAGGTACTCAAGATATTGTGTTTGGAGAAGTAGGTTAGGGAACGGGGAGCACTGTTGGATCTCCCTGCCTAGCTGCTTCATCTGCAGAATCTGTCCATCATTGGAAATGGGACTGTGTGTGTGTGTGTGTGATGTGTGTGTGTGATGTGTGTGTACACGTACATGAATGCTTAGCTGTCAGGCGTTCTGTGCATGTACTGGAAAAGAAGAAACGATAATAAATCAGCCGCCTTCTGACCCCATGCCACCCCTCCCCCCCAAAAAAACAAAAAAAACACCTGTAAGAAGGGGACTGGCCAGAGTCTGACCCAGCACCTGCAGGGCACTCAGTCTACCCTTGGGCCCTCTTGTTGGTTCCAGGCCTATTCTGTTGCCACTTCCAGCTCCACATCTGGTTGACTGGTCTCGTTAAAGTCCTAAGAACAATGAGAGTCAGGGATTCCTGCTATTTCAGAAGTAATTTTTTTCATATCTGAATATCTGCCGGTAGTTGAGACTTGGGCCTGTGAAGCAATCCTGCACCTTGTCATGACTGAAAATTCTGCTGCAGCAGCCCTCTCCCTGATGCTTTGACTATTTAAAAAAGATTGTTTTCTTTTTTTAACTTTACAAAAGGATATACGATCTTTTACAAAAATTAGAAGTCAGCAAATAAAAGGGAGAAAAGAAACATAGTCTTATCTGACTAATTAATACACTAGTTCAAATCCTGAATCTTTTTGTCTCTCCTTACAAAGGGTTCATGCAATGCAAACTGTCTTGTGATTTGCTTTTTGCATTTAATAATATTCAAGTAAATGTTTTCCTATATCTGCAAATATACTACTATCACTCATAATTGTATAACAGCATAGTATTCCACTGTGTGGCTACAGCTATTTTTACATTTAAAAGTATGGTAGGTGCCATTATGTTCTGATGTTATATTAAAGCAGACATTGAAATGATTAGCTGGGAAATATAAGCAAGAGAACTTTTTAATGGTTGTTTTCCTAGTGGTACCTCAAAGAATTGGTTTGGTTACTTTATCCCCTGAGACCGATGCCTTGTTTCTTACTGCATTAACTTAATTGGTCTGTAGCTCTGAGCTTCTGTGTGTAGATCCTAAATGCCCCTGAAAGGCTAAACAAAAATATTAGATAAACATTTGATGTAGGTTTTCCTGCCAAGAGCCAGAGCTGTCTGCATTGCTCTCCCTGGCACGCTGGTACTGGCTGGAATACTAGCCTTGTTTACGTTTCGTGGGCCATGCAGCATCATTAGACACGGGAGGGAAGGTGCGGGAGGCAAGGGACACTTACAGCCTGCTGCTCCTCGGGCTGCTTTCTCCTTGAACAGACTTCATCTTGTCACTGAAATGATTCTTTGTCATTTGCGGAGACTTCCTGGCAATAACATTTAGGAATAATGCCTTTCTCGTTTTTTTTTCTTGTTTTATCATCCAATATGTAAGACAATGGTCCCTTGCTTACTGCACTATTCTTAGGCTGTTGAGGGGAATGGAAGAGAAAACAGGAGTGTTTGCTAGAGCTTTTGACTCAAGAAAGATCATCTTGCCTTTAAGGAGACTTGGAACGGCTGTGCTGCCCAAGGCCACACCCCTGAAACTGAAATTTCACAACCCATCACCCTACAGTGCAGTAACATATGTACTCAGGGGTTTTATTTTGTAAACATACCTCTGCGGTCTTCCAAGTATGTGCTGTTAACCACTGCACCACCTTTCTGGGGAGTGCCTCTCAAACAGTAGAGCTACAGCTTCCCTGGAGAGCTTTCTCCTAATTTTGACCTTAAAGATAGATCCCATGTTGGTACCACCCCGCTGCTCTCCCTGGCATGCTGCCTCGTGCTGGCTGGCGGGAAGCAGCCTCTGGCAATGGGGCCCTCCATTTCAGATCTGCTAAAGAGCTTTGCATTACTAAGTTCTAAGACCTTTTGTGATGAAATAGAATAGTTGGCAGTCGGAACTGAGGCTATTGTCAGAGGGCAAGAAATGGATAAGAAATGGATAAATTCAGGGGCAGAGGTTGTGTGAGGAACTAGGCATCTTTTTAGAGCTGGGTTTCTCCAAGACCCCCTAAGGGCACACTGCTGTCTTCTGGGACAGCAGTTAGCTTGTTATCTCTGGCCTGGGCCTCTCTCTGGCTGACAGGTCTCTTCCTCTCTCTGCATTTCTAACTTCCATTCTGGCTTCCCTTATTTTGGGAGCTCTTGCTTTGGCCTCTAAAATTTCCCCTGAGTTTAGTGTTTCTGCACCAGACCCAGACTCTTGTGTTTTGACTTGTCAAATGTGACCTCTTTCTTTGTTATTGCCCCCTTCTCCGATCTTGCTCTGCTACCCTGGGATGCAAACCCCTCCCATGGGGGGGGGGGGGTCCTCCACCTCCCAGCCATCTAAGGGACACCTGCTCCTCTTCTGCCCCCTAGTCATCCCAAATGACACTGAAATACCAGGATGCATAATTAACTCCTGGGGTCTGGACCATCTTTTAAAGGCCTACCAGGATCCAGGTCCCTGTGCAGGCTCAGTTGTTTCTCACTAGGTTCGCTTAAAGGCACCACTCTGGCCTGAGATGGCGGTGTGGTGGGACCTGGGCCCTTCCTGCACTGGTGCTCCATAAGCACTGCGTAATGCCTGATAACCCACAGCCACTCATCCCTCCCATACATGTTTTTGCAGGACAGAAATAGAGGAGTAGGAGGCAAACGAGTCATCATGGGAGCATAATCTCCTCTTTGAATAACAGAAATCCCCTGGATTATGGCCTGACTTCCTTTTCCTATATCAGCTTTTGTCCTGAAGGAGACCTCTGCACAGAAGGGAGAGAAAGATCCTTTGCTTATTGCATTTGCCATTTGGGATCAATTATTGAGAGGTGATATATTTATCAAGTGGACAGTCACTAACTGTACTGAACCTTGTCCTGAATGATCCAGAGTTTTCCGTGAGAAGAGCATGAGAAACTCTGAAACACCAAATTAAAACGAGGCTCTACCCATGATCTCAGTGAGAATGAACAAGTCCCCAGTTCCACTGAGATTATTCACTTATGTGTGTCAGCCACTGAGAGAAGTGGCCTTTCCTTGACAATTTGCATTTCATTTTGTGCCTGGAGGCTGGGGTTCTGGATTCCCAGTGTGGTACTCATTCCCACTTGAATATAGCAACAATTGTGTTATGCTGCTATGAGAGTTGCCAAACTCTCCTTATTTGCATGATTAATGCATTTTTCTCATTTGCATTTTTGAGTATAGTACAAGTTCTTTACCCTAGTTCAATGTTTCTCAGACTTTAGTGGGCATCAGAATCTCTTGGAAGAATTGTTAAAATAGATTCCTGGGCCCTACCTCCAAAGATTCTGATTCAGTAGGTCTGATGTGGGGCCTGAAAATTTGAATTTCTACAAGCTCTCTGGTGACACAAATGCTGCTTGTCCCTGGGCCTCACTTATAGTAGCCCTCCTCTAGTCCACTATCCATCTCCCAGGAGAGAGGATGATGGAGATTTAAAGAAAGAGGGAGGTCACAATAAGCTTCTGTTGTGCACAGTACAATTATGTAACAAGACCAGCAGTCTTACAAGCTGCTGTTAGCACATAAAAAGAAAAATCAAACTTGAAGCACTTAGCAGATATGTCTGTCTATCGAATAGAGGGAATTGCCATAAACACTATGAAGACATGTGGAATGGGAGAGCAAGGAGGATATGACATAGGGAAGCCTGGCCCATTATCAGACCCAGGGATTGTGTTACTGAACCAAACTTGGGTCCATTCACCTCTGAGCAGCAAAGCCAATCTACTGATAGTGGGTTGCAGTGAAGGAAAGTATAGAATTTATTGCAGGGCACCAAGTTAGGAGAACGGGCAGGCAGCTAATGCTCAGAAGACCTGAAATCCTCAATGGCTTTCAGGGGAGGATTTTAAAGTCAATATTTGGGGTAAGGGTTGCAGCTCTTGAAATTTCTTCTGATTGGTTGGTGGTGAGGTAACAGGGTGATGTCTTGGGAATTTTAACTATCAGCTTTCTGGTTCCAACCAGTCTGGAGTCTAGTGCTTGTGGTCTGCACCATCCTCCACCTGCATGGGGGAGTCTTAGTTCTTGCAGAACAACTCAAAGACATGCATCAGATTGCTATGTATATCCTTTGAGGAGGAAATAGGATTATCACTGAACTATCGTTTAAGCTATTACTACTTTTCTTGTTTGATTGCTTTTCCTTAGTTTCCGCATTCCTTTACATTCCTAATTAGTAACTGCCTGAGCTTGCTCTTTGGAATTCAGTGAAGGTTAAGAGACTAAAGCATTTTTCCACAAATAAGAAACAAGGGACATGGAGGGGATTTTGTACCTGGGAGGGCACCACAGGGTCCTGTTTGGTTTCAATTGCAGAAAGAAGATGGGAATTGAAAGATACGTGTTGTTAAAAAGAAATAACTAGCTCAAAATGGAGTCATTTGTCCTCCCTCCCATCCCCCACTACAGCAAATCAAGACTTAATTGCAGTTTCAACCCCTTCCAGAAATGTGACCTTTAAAACAGTGAATCTGAAATTTCCTGAACAACACTAGTGAGGTAATCTGCATGATAAAGATCCCTGCCTTTCTCTTCCCCCAAAAGATGATGGCCTAGAACAATTCTTTCCTTTCTTTTGCTAATATTTTCTTGCCTCACTCTCCTTCTCCCTGTAAAAACTTTCATTTTGTACAACGCCTCAGAGGAGTGCCCTTCTAGTTGCTAAATGGGATGCTTCCTAATTGATGAATTGTTGAATAAAGCCAATTAGATCTTTATATTTACTCAGCTGAATTTTGTTTTTTAACAGTGTGTCCCTGATTTCCCCTATCTGAGCTCCAGACTAGAGTGTAGGGTAAATTGAGGGGAGACCCAAGTGTAACAGGGAAGAGCTAAATTGGACTTTATGTTCAATCTGTTTCTTTGACTTTAACCTTTGCTTTTGTTATTATAATCATACATGATGGCCTGCCTCAGGGAACCCTGCCCCTCTGCCTGAATGTTAAACTAAAGTGCCTCTGTTCAGCTCACAGGCAGACACAATCTACCCTGCCTGCCTATGAATGGCTGCAAGAAAGAAGAAATTAACACATCACCTCACCAAGGCTGATCATTCCTGGAGATGTTTTGCAAGACCAATGGCCCTTTTACTTTACTTCCCCACCACCTCTCCTTCTCTATTCTACCTTTTTACTTTACTTCCTCACAGCCTCTCCCTCTTTGATTCCATAAAAGAAACTGGAATCTGGACCCAATAAGATGGTTTTTCTGAGACACTGGTCTGCCATCTTCTCTGCCTGCTGGCTTTCCTAAAAAAGTCTTATTCCTTGCCTCAATATCTCATCTCCGATTCATTGGCCTGTCATGTGGTGAGCAGAGTGAGCTTGGGTTTGGCAACACAAGGCAGGGATCACTTGCTTTTAAGGACACTGGGAAGAGCCCACCCACTGGCAGGGACCTGCCTTGAATTGTCTGGGAGCAGCCACATCAGCTGGAAACACACAACCATATGCTGGGGTTCTGCCATGGCACAGATCAGGCAGAGAAGTATCTGAAAGACTGGTCACCATAGCATGGTCAACATAGCTCTTCAGAAAATGCTATCCAGGATTGAGCAAAGGCCCAAGGGAGATTCTAGTTGGAGATCACAGCCAGGCCTCAGAGAAGTTTTTAGTGCCTGCAAGAGGTGGGAGGGTATACCCAATCAAGTCAGCACACGCTACTGGGTCGCACCTAGCTGTGAGAGGCTGGGTTGTGAGTAGCTGGGTCCTCCAGCCACAGGATTCCACTGAGAGGGCCAGGAGGGCAGGATGTGACTAGCTCATTAGGGAATGCCACCTAGGAGGCTAGTGGAGACCATGTTTCCTATGCATGGTGCCTTTGTGCATATTAGAATAAGATGTGTTTATGGGCAGAGGGAAGGCAAAAGTCATCCCTCTGGGATGCTCCACTGCAAGAAGCGCCCTTTCTCCAGGCTGATGCAGCTCCAGCCAGTCAGGGCTTGGCAAGCAGGGCGTGGGCTAGAATGAAACCCCCACCCCAAGCACACTGAGGCATCTTTGTTCAAGACACAAATGGAGGACTTCCTAGGTGGTGCAGTGGTTAAGAATCCTCCTGCCAGTGCAGGGGACGTGGGTTTGAGCCCTGCTCTGGGAAGATTCCACATGCCATGGAGCAACTAAGCCCATGTGCCACAATTATTGAGCCTGTGCTCTAGAGCCCGTGAACCACAGCTATTGAGCCTGTGTGCCACAGCTATTGAAGCCCATGTGCCTAGAGCCCATGCTCCACAACAAGAGAAGCCACTACAATGAGGAGCCCGCGCACCACAATGAAGAGTAGCCCCGGCTCACAGCAACTAGAGAAAGCTTGTGTGCAGCAATGAAGATCCAACACAGCCAATAAATAAATAAATACATTTATTAAAAAAAAAAAAAGACACAAATGGACTAACCACAGCAGCTAGATGTAGCCTCTTCTTGGCTACCTCCCTATCCTCATATGCCAGCTTAGAATTAGGAGTAGAAGCTATCTATGAGCATTTTGATTCCAGAGAGATGCAATTCACCTAAGTGAACTATTTCAATGACCAGAATGCACTAAGCTTTAAGCTGAGAAATCCATATGATTAAAATTTTTATTTTTTCCTGCATAAAGAATAGGGACTTGGGAGAAAGGCTGGGTTGGTGATAAACTGAAATTTTTGGTAAATTTTTTGCAAAAATGGCTGCAAGGATTCCTCCCATCCTGTATGCATGCCCCCCTACAATGTGACTTTGCTGCCCCTCCCATCCAGAGGAGGAATCTCTTTCTCCACCCCTTGAATCTGGGCTTGGCCATCTGAGTTTCTTTGGCCAATGAAACGTTAGTAAACAGGAAGCAAGCAGAAGTTTAAAATCTGCTTGTGCTCTGGAGCTTGCCTTCTCCTTTATCTGGGTGTCCTCTGACACCACGTGAACTACCCTGGCTGAACCTGTTGGAGGATGAGATACCATGTACAGAGAGGCTTGAGAACTGCAAAAACTCTCAGCATCCATCCAAACCCCTGCACTAAGGGACATGACCAAACTCTGCCATGGCTTATGGTAGCCCCCAGCAGCCCCTGAGTTCCTGTCTAGAAGCTCAAGGCTTCCAAACAAGTTTAGCCTTTGTTCTAACCAACACCTAAAGATAGGTCCTTGACCTCCCTTTCTTAGAGCATTTATTTTTAAAAAGCTGACAATTGTAATCCTTCTTCTGGCCTTTTCAGATGTGTGTGTGTATATATATATATGTATATTTTATATACATACATATATATATATATATATTTTATATACATACATATATATATATATATATATTCTATGACAACGAGGACCTGAAAGTCATTCCTTTAAAGTGTAATCATGAGGAAGGCCAGGACCTCTGTTTCCCAGTCTCAGGGGAGGGTAGGAGCCTAACTTTGATAAGCCCAGTTAGCAGATGCACATTTACATGGACCAACCTTCTTACCCACGTTTCATAATTTTTCACTCCCCAGACTCTGCTTGAGCCCAACTCCACTCCTTCATTCTCCCTTTAAAAGGCTCAGTCATCTCTGTGTGACCCAGAATTGAAAGCTCAGCTGTTTCCCCTACTGTAGTGTGTATTGAGTAAAATCTTTTACCACTTTTAACTAATGCCTGTCTCTGACAGGCCCCAAGCCGTCCCAGCAATCTTAGCTTTCCCAGCTGAGATCCCAGACAAGGGCGTAAAGCTATCTGAGACCATCTAACTCCAGTGCAGCCAGCCCAGATGAGAAGAGCCACTTAACCAGTAATAAGTATTTGAGAAATCATAAATATCTGCTGAGTCCCCTAAATTTTGGAGTGGTCTGTTACAGAACAAGAACTAACTGATTTTCAGTTTAAAAAGTATGTGTTTTTTTGTGCAAATTCAAGTTATAGAGGAAGTTAAATTCATGACTCCCTTCCACGTGTTATAATATCTTGTATTATGACACTAAGAACTCAACTAAAAGTGTGCAAACTAAATCCATTCTTCTGGTAGGACGGCATGACAAAATACAAGGCAGATGAATTTTTAAAATCATTAAAGTACACTCTGGGTTAGAACGGACAAACAAGTTCCCCAGGGGAAATAAACATCACCCTCCAGGTGAAATGGACGAGCAGCAGGCTGAACACTCCAGGTGCCTATATATTCTATTCAATTATGTCAATGTTTCTTGAAGATTCTACGAGCTATAACACAGGAGAGTGTTGCAATCAGGTGCAAGATGGGTTGTAAATAATTAATTACTATCAGCTTGTTACCAATATATGCTAATATTGCCAACGGCTAACTTAAAAATTAGTGTGGTCTCCAGGTTCTCCCAATAGAATGGCTATTCTAACTCATTTGTATTTGGAAGTGCTTTTGGGAGGGGGTGAGAATGATGGTGCTGCAGAGAATGCAACAGGATTTTCTTGCTGCTGCATCGGAGCCATTGGTTTCATGACACATAGAAAAAAAGATTGGAAGAATTTTGGTCTGGTCTAACTGATTGCTGTCTTACAATCAATTGGTTGATCTACCAACAATGAGGCAAGCTTTGCCTTGGTCTCCTTGACTCTGAGCTGATCAACACTTGAGCACATTTGTCATTTTCTATGAGGCTGGGGACAAGTGTTACTCTTTCAAAATATCCACTTTTACTGGAGGTGGGACAACCTTAACTGTTTTGTTTTTTAGCAAAATTCACAAATGTAGTAAAGTAAGTTAGCTGTATCTTGAGTTCCATACAGATCCTTGAAATGTTTACTCATAAAATTGGTTCAGCTAAAAATACATCATGGGACTTGATGACAGGTTGGAGAGAAGGTGATGGTGATGGATGGTAATGTCTTAACTACTTTGAGGTGCTTAGCAGGCTTCTGTGAAGCCTTTATTTATGACCTGAAAGATCAGTGTATAATTTCATTTTATGAAATTAACCAAATTTAGAAATATTAGTGACATAGATGAAATGACTCAAATGATATCAAAGAGAAGAATCCTGGACAAAAAACAAAAATTATTTTCCACTTCAGGAAAGATATGAACCAATATCTGGAAGGCACACTGATTTGAAATGCTGACTCTGTAGACGGGAAAAGCCCTAGAAATTGGCAAATACAGGAGAATATTAATAAATTTATGCATTGGCATAAAATATATAATTTGTAAGCCACTTGCTTTCTGTTTATAAAGATTCTTTATAGCAGTACTTGAACATTCACTACATTCAAAATTGAAAGTTATATTTTTATAGTGTCATTTTCCATGATTATGCTATCCTTGATGTGTTACAAAAGCTATTAACCTAGCATACATTTATTAAGCAACTACTATTTTCCAGCTACAGTGCTAGGTGAGAAAGTAATTGGAAACAGGTAATTGTGATATAGTATAACTAGAGCCATAAGAAAGGAAGGTAAAAACTTCTCTGGGAGGAAAAAAATGATTTTGAATTCATTCTATCCCTAATTTCTTACAAATAAGTGATTCTGTCAAGCAATTATTATTATTCCACTTTATAGTCCAGGAAACTGAGGCAAAAAAAGCTGATTGTACATCACTATCATTATTCCAATTATCATCTTCATGATACTTATTGAGTACTAAACTAACACAATATTGTAAAGCAACTATACTCCAATAAAAATTAATTAAAAAATACTTATTGAGCACTTGCTAAATGCTTAGGCTTGACATTCGTTTTCTCATTTAACATTCACAGTAATGACTATGTTTAAAGAGATTTATTCACTTATGTTAGAGAGTGTTCTGCCTACATTTTCCTCTAAGAGTTTTATAAGTATCCTACCTTACATTTAGGTCTTTAATCCATTTTGAGTTTATTTTTGTGTATGGTGTTAAGGAGTGTTCTAACTTTATTGTTTTACATGTAGCTGTCCATTTTCCCCAGCACCACTTATTGAAGAGGCTGTCTTTTCTCCATTGTATATTCTTGCCTCCTTTGTCATAGATTAGGTGACCATAGATGTGTAGGTTTATCTCTGGACTTTCTATCCTGTTCCATTGATCTATATTTCTGTTTTTATGCCAGGACCATATTGCCTTGATTACTGTAGCTTTGTAATATAATCTGAAGTCAGGGAGCTTGATTCCACCTGCTCCATTTTTCTTTCTCAAGATTACTTTGGTTATTCAGGGTCTTTTGTGTTTCCATACAAATTGTAAGCATTTTTGTTCTAATTCTGTGAAAAATGCCATAGGTAATTTCATAGGGATTGTGCTGAATCTGTAGGTTGATTTGGGTAGTATAGTCATTTTGACAGTATTGATTCTTCCAATCCATGAACATGTTATATCTCTCCATCTGTTAGTGTCATCTTTGATTTATTTCATCAGTATCTCACAGCTTTTTGAGTATAGGTCTTTTGCCTCCTTAGGTAGGTTTATTCTTAGGTAGTTTATTATTTTTGATGTGATGGTAAGTGGGACTGAGGGGAAAACATAGAACACTCTCTGACATAAATTGCTGCAAGATCTTTTTTGATCCACCTCCTAGAGTAATGAAAATAAAAACAAAAATATACAAATGGGACCTAATTAAACTTAAAACCTTTTGCACAGCAAAGGAAACCATAAACAAAACAAAAAGACAATCCTCCAGAATGAGAGGAAATTTTGCAAAGGAAGCAACTGACAAGCAATTAATCTCCAAAATATACAAACAGCTCATGCAGCTCAATATCAAAAAAACAAACAACTCAATCAAAACAATGGGCAAAAGATCTAAACATACATTTCTTCATAGAAGACATACAGATGGCCAAAAAGCACATGAAAAGATGCTCAACATCACTAATTATTAGAGAAATGCAAATCAAAACCACAATGAGGTATCACCCACACTGGTCAGAATGGCCATCATCAAAAAATCTAGAAACAATAAATGCTTGAGAGGGTGTGTAGAAAGGGAACCCTCCTGCACTGTTGGTGGGAATGTAAATTGGTGCCGCCACTATGGAAAACAGTATGGCGGTTCCTTAAAAAACTAAAAATAGAACTACCATATGACCTAGCAATCCCACTGCTGGGTATATATGCAGAGAAAACCATAATTCGAAAAGATATATGCACCCCAACGTACAGTGCAGCACTATTTACAATAGCCAGAATGTGGAAGCAACCTAAATGTCCACCAACAGAGAAATGGATAAAGATGTGGCACATATTACAATGGAATATTACTCAGCCATAAAAAAGAATGAAATAATGCCATTTGTGGCAACATGGATAAACCTAGACGTTGTCATAATGAGTGAAGTAAGTCAGACAGAGAAAGACAAATATCATATGATATTGCTTATATGTGGAATCTAAAAAAAATGGTACAAATGGACTTATTTACAAAACAAAAAATAGAGTCACAGATATAGAAAATAAGTTTATGGTTACCAGAGGGGAAAGGAGTAGAGGAGGGATAAATTGGGAGATTGGGATTGACATACACATAGTACTATATATAAAATAGATAACTAATAAAGACCTCCTGTATAGCACAGAGAACTCTACTCAGTACTCTGTAATGGCCTATATGGGAAAAGAAGTTAAAAAAGAGCAGAAATATGTATATCTATAACTAACTCACTTTGCTGTACACTTGAAACTAACACAACATTGTAAATCAATTGTATTCCAATAAAAAATTAAAAAAAATAAATTCAGATTCATTCATTCGATATTGAGCACCTATTATTTCCTAGGAGTTGGGAATACAAAGATGAATAAGATGTAGTAACTGTATTGTACAAGACATTAAAAGTAAAGGCAGAAATTAACATAACACTGTAAATCAACTATACTTCAATAAAATAAATTTTTTTTTAAAAAGTAAAGGCAGACCTGGGCTTTAAATACAGAACTATTGGGCTCCAGTACTTGTGTTCATTTCACTATGTCAGATACCCACTCATTGACTTAGAGTCAGGTTCTGGGCCAGGTGACATGGCCAGAAAGTCACCAGGGCATGCAAACAGCTGGGACTTGACCCCAGATCTCCCATACCAGCCCAATGTTCTTCCTCCCACATCACTGCAGTCCTTGTGACCCCAAATTGGGTAAACCCCATGAAACAGACTGAGTGGGGTTGGGGATGTGGTCTCCCCTGGTTCAGAGGCACTCCCCAAAATGGGCAACCCTTTCCAGGTCTGACTGAGTGCCCATTGGCCACATGCCCTCCCCACTGCTGGAAAGGGACACCCACTTTGTACCTCATCCTTTGCTTCTGCTTCCTTCCTAGGCTGCCTGCAAGACACCAGGGACTTAGCGTAGTCTTTATTTATTCTTGTCTCCTTGAGGTTTTGCTTATGTGTAGTTTCCAGTTTCCAAAGTGCTGAAAAGATATATTGTCTTTTTTTTTTCCTTCCATGCAGTTTATTGCAGAGCCACTCACAGAATAACTCATTTTAGAAGGAGATTGCTACAAATGTAGCATGCACTTTAATTTAGGGTTGTCCTTGCTGAGCTGTTAGAGCCATCAGTCTTGACCTCTGGGATTTGTCTTACCTAATGAAGGTTGCAGCAAATATGATTTTTGCCTGAATGTCTACATTTTTAGAGGGAGGTTTTGGATTGTTTAAATACAGATTAAATTCATTTAATTGAGCAAGCATTTTAAAGTCCATTGAAGTATAGCCATTAATAATGGAATCTCCCAGGTCGGAGGCTGACGGGATAGCCAGGATGAATGAGACTGTCTGCCATCTGGGAGGCTGGTTTAATTGGAAGGGAGGCTGATGGAGAGCAAGGGTCGGCAAACTTTTTCTGAAAAGAGCCAGATAGTAAATATTTAGGCCCTATAGGCCATAAAGTCTCTGTAACAACTATTCAATTCTGCCTCTGCAGCATAAGAACAGCCCTAGACAATAGTAAACAAAGGGGCATGGCTATGTTCTGATAAAACTTTATTTACAAAAACAAGCAGTGGGTCAGGTTTGACCCACCAGCCATAATTTACTGAGTCTTGGTTTAGAGCAAGGTCTCTGTCATGAGACTGCCCATTTTATAGCCCACTGCCTTCAACTGCGGGACTTTGGTCAATTCACTTAATCCCTCCAAGTCTTAGATTTCTTATCTATAAGTGGGAATGGGGATAAAAGCTGCTTCGTGGAATTGTTCTAAAATTGAATGAGATAGGGCTTGCGTAGGGCAGTGGCTGGCTCTTGGTAAGAACTCAATAAATGTTAATTATTACTCCTAAGCCAGGAGCCCAATCAGAAGCCTCTCTCTGCTGAGGACATCACTATAGCAGTGATGACAGGGACAGAAGTAGAGAAAGGGGACTCTAAACCATAAGGTGTTGTAAACAAATTCTCTTAGAAGTGAAAGGCTTACCCATGGCCCATGTGAAGATGTGTGTGAGGATCAGAGAGCCTTCTGAAGCTTTTTCTGGCACCCCCTTCCCCCGACAAATATGGCTGGCTTTGCTCTGCTCTCATCTCGTCTTGTGCAAACCTCTGTTAGGGTCTTCGGCGGTTCCTCTGAGGGAACCAATGCTTAACGTCTGTCCGCATTGCACTGGGAGCCTCTTCTTCTGGGATTCTAGGACCTGGAAGAGGTCCGGACTCCATGTTAGGTGATTAGTAAGTTTTGTTTTTGTATGTTTTTCAGTGTTGAGGATTCTATATAGGTAAAGAAACAGCTGTGCTGTAACAACCCTGAGCTCTACAAAGCCAGTCCAGTTTTGAGGGAGTTTTGGAAGGACCCTCCCATAATGCTGCTAACATCCTCTTGTTTTTCCCTGCAGTTCCTAAGCTGGATCGTCCCCATTTTCTGAATGTCCGTTTTCTTTATTTCTAAACGTCAAGGACTGATCCTGTAACACTTACAGAATGTTCTTGAATAACCAATTGACCCCTGATTATTAAATGAATAATCTTCTTTTACTCATAGAAATGAAAAACAAGTTAAAATGCCAAAGTCAAACAATCCGAGCGTGGAAATTCTGTGGTGGATGGAGGCCATGCCACTGTGCAGAGACCCAGATAAACAAAGTGACAGCAAGCCAGACAGACAGCATTCCATCGCATATCCAGTAGGCATTCTCCAGTGCCTTCCTGGCACAGTCTGGAAGGGTGGTGCCGAACGGGGACACGGCTGACATCCACCTCAATTCTAACAGACGCAGATCAATGGACCTGGCACCTGGTTCATCTTTATTTGAATTGCTTTTGAGATTCCAGGGTAGGGAAAGCCAACAGGCTCTGCAACACAATGTGCTATTGGCCTTGGCCAAAGGCACTTCTGCTTTCTGCCTCTCCTCTATGATGAGTCATTCTCAACGGGGGAGGGGGGAGGGGAAGGGACTTCTTTGCAAAGATGTGGAGCTGGCCTGCCACATTCCAGTTCTTTGTGCAAACTGGGCATTGTTACTCACTTCTGTCTGAGCTGCAGAATCGGGAATGTAGCAGAAGGGAAGAATGGGGGCCTGGGAGAGGAAGAACGAAACTAACACCTATCTGTGCCTGGGCAAGCATAGTGCTAGAGGCTGACACACATCATCACGTGAAATTCCCACAAAAAGTCTGAGTCCTTCGTGCCAGAGCAGTTCTTTACCATGGATCCTAGGCATGAAGGCATTTTTCCAGTCTGAATCAACCTCCACAAACCTCCAAGAGGTTCTGTCACTGCCTCACACTCTCCCCAAGATCAGTCAGCACTTGCTGTACTTGCTTTTCTCAAACCCAGCATTCTTTCTTTTGCCACAGGAACTTTCCAAGTGCTATGCCTTCTATCTGGAACTCTCTTCTCTTCCTAACTCCGCTTCTTCCAGCCTTTTATCCTGATAGCTCAATATTTATATCTCAGTTCAAGTTTTCCTTCATGAGGAATGCTTCACCTAACCCTTCAGTGTAGGTCAAGTATCTTAGGTGCAAGCTGCATTTCTCCTCTTCAAACCTCTTACTTTAGTTTGTAATCATGTTTATTAGCAATATCAGTAGTTAATGCAGTGAGTGTTTTATCCCTATTGTTAGCACATTCCTGGCTCTAGAGCTGAACTACTAGGACTTAAATCTTATCTCCAATACCTACCAGCTGTATAACAAGGGCAAATTACTACATCAGCCTATGCCTCAATTTCTGCATCTATAAAATGGGCATTAGAATGGTGTTGACATCATAGAGTCTTTGGGACAATCAATCAGGTGAACCCCTGAGGTGCTGATGTTGCCTCTTCTCCTTGGTGTTGATACCTGCTTGGACTTCTGCATTCACAGGTATTGTTAGGACCTCAGCTTGAGCTACTCCTAACTTCTTTTTTTTTTTTAAGAACTTTTATTGAGATACAGTTAACAGACAATAAACAGCATATATTTACTGTACAATTTGGTATCCCAATCTCCCAATTCATTCCCCCTCAACTTTCCCCACTTGGTGTCCATGTGTTTGTTCTCTACACCTGTGTCTCTATTTCTGCCTTGCATTTCCTCTTTCATAGTTGTTAGCATTTGCCTTATGTATTGAGGTGCTCCTATATTGGGTGCATATATATTTATAATTGTTATCTCCTCTTCTTGGATGGATCCCTTGATCTTTATGTAATGTCCTTTCTTGTCTCTTGTAACATTTTTCATTTTAAAGTCTATTTTATCTGATATGAGTATTGCTACTCCAGCTTTCTTCTGATTTTCATTTGCATGGAATATCTTTTTCCATCCCCTCTCTTTCTGTCTATATGTGTCCCTAGGTCTGAAGTGGGTCTCTTGTAGACAGCATATATATGGGTCTTGTTTTTGTATCCATTCAGCCAGTCTGTGTCTTCTGGTTGGTGCATTTAGTCCATTTACATTCAAGGTAATTGTCGATATGTATGTTCCTATTACCATTTTCTTAATTGTTTTGTTGTTGTTTTTGTAGGTCCTTTTCTTCTCTTATGTTTCCCGCTTAGAGAAGTTCCTTTAGCATTTGTTGTAGGGCTGGTTTGGTGGTGCTGAATTCTCTTAGCTGTTGCTTGTCTATAAAGCTTTTGATTTCTCCATTGAATCTGAATGAGATCCTTGCTGGGTAGAGTATTCTTGGTTGTAGGTTCTTCCCTTTCATCACTTTAAATATATCATGCCACTCCCTTCTGGCTTGCAGAGTTTCTGCTGAGACATCAGCTGTTAACCTGATGGGAGTTTCCTTGTATGTTATTTGTTGTTTTTCCCTTGTTGCTTTTAATAACGTTTCTCTGTCTTTAATTTTTTTCAACTTGACTACTATATGTCTTGGCGTGTTTCTCCTTGGATTTATCCTGCCTGGGACTCTCTGCGCTTCCTGCACTTAGGTAGCTATTTCCTTTCCCATGCTAGGGAAGTTTTCAACTATAATCTCTTCCAATATTTTCTCAGGTCCTTTCTCTCTCTTGTCTCCTTCTGGGACCCCTAGAATGCCAATGTTGGTGCGTTTAACATTGTCCCAGAGGTCTCTTAGGCTGTCTTCAGTTCTTTTCATTCTTTTTTCTTTATTCTTTTCTGCATCAGTGAGGATCACCATTCTGTCTTCCAGGTCACTTACTCGCCCTTCTGCCTCAGTTACTCTGCTATTGGTTCCTTCTAGTGTGTTTTTCATTTCCATTATTGTGTTGCATATCTCTGTTTGTTTGCTCTTTAATTCTTCTAGGTCTTTGGTAAACTTTTCGATCTTTGCATCCAGTCTTTTTTCAAAGTCCTGGATCATCTTCACTATCATTATTCTGAATTCTTTTTCTGGAAGGGTGCCTATGTCCTCTTCATTTAGTTGTTTTTCTGGGGTTTTATCCTGTCCCTTCATCTGGTACAAAGTTCTCTGCTTTTTCATTTTCTCTATCTTTCTGTGGCTGTGGTTTTCAGTTCCACAAGACAAAATACTGCTGATACTGCTTGATACTGCTGTCTGCCCTCTTGTGGAGGAAGCTATCTAGGAGCCTCCTGTGTGCTTCCTGATGGGAGGGACGGATGGTGGGTAGGGCTGGGTGGGTGGAGCTCAGTAAAGCTTTAATCTGATTTGGTGGGCGGAGCTCAGTAAGACTTTAATCTGCTTGTCTGCCAATGGGTGGGGCTGTGTTCACACCTTGTTGGTTGTTTGGCCTGAGGCCACCTAGTGCTGGAGCCCACAGGCTCTTTGGTGGGGCTAATGGCGGACTCTAGGAGGGCTCACACCAATAAGCACTTCCCAAAACCCCTGCTGCCAGTGCCCCTGCCTCCTCGGTGAGCCACAGCTGCCCTCCCACCTCTGCAGGCAACCCTCCAACACCAGCAGGTAGGTCTGGTTCAGGCTCCTATGGGGTCACTGCTCCTTCCCCCTGGGTCCTGGTGAGCACATTTTTTTGTGTGCCCTCCAAGAGTGGAGTCTCTGTTTCCACAAGTCCTGTGGAGGTCCTGCAATCAAATCCTGCTGGCTTTCAGAATCTGATTCTCTGGGGATTCCTCCTCCCGTTGCTGGACTCCCAGGTTGGGAAGTCTGATGTGGGGCTCGGAACCCTCACTTGAGCGGGTGGACTTCTGCAGTATAACTGCTCCAGTTTGTGAGTCACCCACCCAGCATTTATGGGATTTGATTTTAACGTGATTGCGCCCCTCCTACCATCTAATTGTGGCTTCTCCTTTGTCTCTGGATGTGGGGTGTCTTTTTTGGTGAGTTCCAGTGTCTTTCTGTCAATGATTGTTCAGTAGTTAGTTGTAATTCTGGTGCTCTTGCAAGAGGGAGTCTCTCCTAACTTCTTGTTTAGCCAACTTATTTTGCTGTCAGATTGGTTCATTTCTGCCTGATCAGTTCATGATTTTTCACTTTAATCCTGACGCTGTTTCCAGCCCCAAAGCTAACATGGATATCACTAGCCCTGGCTCTCATCCAGGTTGTGACCATTGCTCGGGAGGAAGGAGAGACAGAGGTGACAGCAAGATCGAATTGGATGGACCAAGCTCTGACCTGAGACACTGCCATCTACAGGCTGGGGGTCAGTGAGGGGCAGAGATGACAAGCAAAGCAATTTTGAGGATCCAAAAATCTGCCCTTTCGTCACATTTTCCCACACTCCGTTCCCTGATCTGGGCAGTATCCAGTCATCCCTCCCTCCCTCTTGACCTGAAAACAGCACTGGGGAGAGTTATGTTCATGGTGTTTTCCATTATACTCACTCTTCTGCTATGTGAAGATTATATTTTACTTGTTTAGATTTTTATTTTATCTTAAATTAGTTTTTAATTATAAAAGTAACATAAATTTACATGGTTTAAAAGTTAAAACTCATTTGAAGTATAGAAAAGTTCTGAAAAAGCTCTCCTCTACTTACCTTTGCTTTCATATCCCATCCCCTTCTGAGGGGTAGCCACACTCTATTGTGTGTCCTTCTAGAAAAAGTTTGCCAAATATGCAATTTATGCAAAAATATGTATTATACACGCCTTTCTGCACTAATGCCCTATTATATATATTGCCCTGCACAATGGTACTTCTTTTAATAAAGCTGTAACTTTGTTTCATTTTAAAAGATGAATAGAGACTGAAGGAGAAACAAAGACATTCAAAATGCCACTTGTCAACCTGTGCTGATTCTTCAAACATTTTTGATATATGACTCATTCTTCTCAAGGCAGTAACATTCTGTTCAGGAAATTCAGAAAAGGTCGTCATTTTAAAACCAAAGAAAAATTTTGGTCTTAAATAGATATTTAATAGTACTTGTGCAGAGTAGGCACTTATCACTGATAGATACCAGTATTGATATCATTATTAGTATATTCTAGAAGGGAAGGCTGCCTAAGAGGAGCTGATTACTCCCTCCTTTGTATCACAGGTATCCCTTGAATATACACTGTAGTCACATCTATATTCTAGATTTATTCTTGTGTGTTTGTATCTCTTTCCTTTTGAGTCTTATTTATCTTTCAAGCCCCATGGGCTCAATATGCAATCAGTCTTTGCACTGTCGATCCCTATGTGAAGACATAGCTTCAACTCTTAATATCAACAGGCAACCAAAGATAATCAGACTCAAGGAAAGCCGAGCCATAGCATCCAGGAAATAGGGAACCTAACACAAGAAGGAGATGAAGACAATAACCAGGAGGATGGCAGAAGTAAGTCCCAAGACAATAGCTCTGCAGCAGACCTGGAAAGAAACCAGAGGAGATGGAGCAAAAAAAACAGAGGATGTCTCCAAGGAAAAAGTGTAATTAATAAGTTACCTGATGTGTTTCATTATATGGAGGGAAACTTTACAGCTTTGTAAGTGAATCTGGGCTGTAAATTGGCGATAAGTACACAAAATAAAGGAATAAAAAAATAACACAATCCTTAACTCCAAGAAAAACAAGAAGTTCTATAGGTAAGCAAAGTAAATAAACAATGCTTGTATAGTCATAAAAATATACACACAAAATAGTAATTTAAGCTAAACTTGGGATATAAACATACTTGGGATATAAATATACTTGGAAAATGAGATGGAAGAGAAGTATAATAAAGCTTATCTTTCAGTGTATGAAGTCAATAGATAATGTCTCTAAAATTGAAAAAAAAAAAAAAAACAACAGCAAGAAAGTTCTGTTAAAGCATATTACTTAGACAATATGGAGGTTCCTTAAAAAATTAAAAATAGAAGTACCACATGATTCAGTAATTCCACTTCTAGGTATATATCCAAAAGAAGTGAAAACAGGATCTCAAAGAGATATTTGTATACCCATGTTCATTGCAGCCTTATTCACAATGGCCAGGAGTGGATATCCATCAGTGAATAAATGGATAAAGAAAATGTGGTATATACACACAATGGAATATTACATAGCTTTAAAAAAGAAGGCAATTCTGCCATTATGTTCACATGGGTGAACCTGGAGGACACTATGCTAAGTGAAATACAGCAGTTGCAAAAAGACAAATGCTGTATGATTCTCCTTGTATGAGAAATCTAGTCACACTCATAGAAACAGAAAATAGAATTGTGATTGTCAGGGGCTGGTTGGGGCCGGAGCGCAGTATGGAGAGTATTATTCAATGTGTGTAGAGTTGCAGTTCTGCAAGATGAACGACTTCTAGAGATCTGTTGCACAACACTGTAAATGTAGTTCACATCACTGAACTGTGCACCTAAAAATAAAGAGGTAAATTTTGTATTATGTTTTTTGCCCAATTAAAAAACCTCATCAACTATACAGTTAAAATATGTGCATTTTAATATATGTAAGCTATACCTAAATGAATTTGAAATTAGCAAAAAAGAAGAAAAAAACATGCTACTTAGAGAAAACACTAGAAGAAACAGGTCTTTAAAAAAATCTCTTTAAAGATGTCATCTCTGGTGATGGGGGGGCAGGGTTAGAGTGGAACTACTAGTTCACACTATATGGACAATTAAATGTTTAATGTTATATAATGTTCATTTATTGCCCAGAAAAAATAAGCAGTAAATTTAAAAAACCTATTCAAGGACATGAGTAAACATTAAGGTTTCAATAGAAAAATGGGTCAAGGTTATGATTCAAAAAGAAATACAAAGAGCTGATGAAAATAAGAAAAAAGTGTTTAGAGTTATTAGTAACAAAAGAAATCCAATGATACACCATTTTTCCTATTAAAATAACAAATAGTAATAAAAATCTTATCATTCAATGATGGCATAGACAGAATGAGATGAAGGGTTTCACGCATTGTGGTGCAACCTTCCAAGAAGGCAATTTGGGAATGTGTATTAAGGTACTTTGGGTCATATCTTTTGACTCTAGTTTAGGAATTCATCATAAACAGAAAATTAAAGGATTAAATCAGAGACATGAACAAAAAATTTCCAATGTTTTGTTATGAAAAATTTCAAACACTGAGAAGTTGAAAGTAGAAGGAACTCCCATATACTGTTCACCTAGATGCAACTATTGATAACAATTTGCCACAAGTCAAATTGTGTGACCTCAATAGTTAAAAGTGGTTATATCTGCTTATTGGGATTATAGGTAATTTTTACTTTTTATATTATATTTTTTAGATTTTAGCAAAAACAAACATCAAAAATTCCCAACTAATATCTTAGCAAAAAGAAATTCCAGAAAAGTGATTTGTTTATTCAACAAATAGTAAGTCCTTTCCTATGTGTAATGCCATATTGCACTCCCACTTCTAAAACCATTTCTGAAATAAAAATACCAGTCTTCAGAAGCTTTAGTAAAGTCTGTGGTGAGCTCCTCCAGCTTTTTGTCAACAGTTCACCTTTGAGAGAAATTTCTAGGATACACATCATTTTTTGAAACTGAGTGATTTTCCATCTGGGTCAATCCAAGATTGTGTTTATTACTATTTTTCCAATTTCTGATGACCCTGGAAATTGTCCTGAATTCCAACTGGTTGCCTCTCTTAACTGGTCTGAATTGCCTTCCTCTACCCTTGCCTGTCCCACTCATGCATACCCGCTCTGGAAGACCTTGCCTGAACCCCTAGTTCAAGTGCTCCTCCCACCTCCCATGCCCCTGAAGGCTGCTCATGGTCTCTTGCAGCGCTGGGTTGTCACTCAGTCCCCTTACCTGCCTCCCACACTAGAGGCTCTTAGCTTCTGAGGACAGGGCCTGCCTGATCTCAGTGTCCCAGGACTTAGAAGAGACTGGGGCTCAGCCACCAGGACTCTGAATGCCTACTCTGTTGCTTAGAAGATCATTTCCACCCCCCTGGAAACTATTCAGAATGACTCCAGAGCATCCGCTTGTCTTTTGGGGTTTCTCAACTTTACTCAAGAGAAATACCTGAAGAAAATGTGGTTTCCCACCTGGCTACCAAGGAGCAGCTCAGGAGTTTTGGCCTGCCTCTGATCGCATACCTCAGGAGGGGCAACTTTTTCTCTTCCAGGGGGAAAACAGTTTGGGAATGACTTGGATCATCTTCTAGAAGCCTACTGTGGGAGGAGGGGTTTCAAGGGAGGAAAGGAGAATGAAAGCTCCTTTTGAGCTTGCAGTGAACTGAATACACTCTTTCAGCAGATTTACGTCCTCTCTGGGCTCATTTCCTGGTCTGTGAAATGTTAAGTCTGGACTTGAGGGCTTCTCAGGCCCCCTGGTGAGTCAGAGGCAGCGGCCCTTTCCAGAGTCCAGGATAGGGATAGAGAGGATATCAGTCCAAACACCCAGAGAACACCAAAAAAAAAAAAAAAAATCTAGAGAAAGGAAATTCAGAACATGTCCCCACCCTGGTCACTTTTGGAGAAAAAGAATCCCCTCCCAAAATGAATGAGCCTCCCTCAGAGTCAGCCTCCTTTATTAATTAATTAATTAATTAATTAATTATTTATTTATTTAGTGGTGCATCTCTGGCTTGGGGCCTCCCAAGCGAGCACAAGTTCATCTTGACTTGCAGACTTAGTGCAAGCTCGCGATTGCAGGGATGGCGCCGTATTGCTAGGGCATTTCCTGCCCAGCCCGATCCAAAGTTCTGCACACACCACTGCCTGATGAATGAGGTTCAGGGACTCTGCTAGCTATGACCTTCTGCTCGCTGGCCTTTGCCCAGGGCCCACCTACCCTGCCAGGCTGCTCAGTCACCGGTGAAACGATTGCTTCACTTCGGTGGCGGGTTGCTTCATGGTTTGGTACATCTGAATCATTTTCAAAAACAGAAAATGGACATCGGATTCAAATGCCCCCATATCCCCTGTCCCTCAGCTGCCTTCACAAAATCGTCACAAATGAGCAGACAGGAAGTTGAATCAGGCAGGAAGTTAGGGCACCATTTAGAAGAGGGCAGATTTACGCAAAGGTCCTCAAAATTTATCTTGTGAAGCACAGAGGCTGCCTCAGAGCTTGAGAGGATGTCGTGCTGGAATGAGCATCTCCTGTGACAAAATAATTACCCTGTGGGTCCCCAGCCGGCAGCACTATGGAAACCAGCGACCTGCGCGTGTGGCCTGTGACTAATGTGAACTGAATTTTAAAAGGCGTAATTTTGCCAAAAAGAAAAAGCAGGACAATCATAAAATTCACAAACTCTTAAATATGACGTTTATGACTTTTTTCCTTATGTGCTTGAAATATTTGTCTTTGCTGAAATCCAGGGCGCAGATCCCAACTCTTCAGAATTATCTCAAACTTGTAGTGTTACTGATTGGTGACAAAACAGAGAACTGGGCAAAAGTAGAACTTCTAGCTTCTTACTGTAATAAGAAATAAAACAAAAGCCGTAATACAGTGTTCTTCCCGGTGCCTTTTATCAAAACCTGCTTGCCTGGCTGCTCGCAGAGACCGACTGCCCACACCACCTGGTGAGAGCCAGGGTGAGCCGCCAGCCTGACCTGTGGGATGGGTTTAGGTCCCTTGGTGGTGCCTCCTAGCTGTCGTCCACACGGATTTCTTTGACCTCCAGGGTAATTTGGAAACAGACGATGTTTTGCTATGGAAAGTTCTCCTCTTGAAACTGTGCCCAAGCTTTTGATACAGGAAAATGTTTACATCTATTGCTTAATAATTCCCAACACACATCATAAAACCCCCACAATTCAGGGTACCCTACCAAAAATAAATCAATTAATTAAAAACAGCAAAGGGAATTTATTTCCCACAGTAAACTGAGAGGGGGATAAATCAGCAGGGCTGTCATTTGTTCCCTGGGGCCAGATAGAAGTTTTTACTCCTCTTTCCCCTTAGGGGAAGCCTTTGTGCTCACTCCCTTCCCACTCCCTGGGAGCTGCTAAGCAGGTTGTTGAGAGTCTGGGACACTGACTGGGTCACGTTCAAGGGGACAAGACTGCTCGCAGTGAGTGGCTCTCTCCTCTGCGTCTGGCTGAACCAGTAAACTGATTCCTGGTAGACTGGCCCATCTTCCTTTCTCTTCTCAGCAGGAAGAGAGCCTAGGCTGTGGCCGGTTTGGGAGGGAGCCGGGCAGGCTCTCTCCCCTCCTTGTAGGGGGGCTGCTCTCCTTTGCAGCCAACTAGAGGGTGAAGAAATCCTGAGATTTGGATGTGGACTTAGGAGGAAACTGAGGGCTGCCCTTCAGGCCTCAGGCCTCTCTCCTTTCTCCAATTCTTTTCACTGCCATCCTCCAACTTTAATAAGCATCCTAATCACCAGAAATCTTCTTAAAACACAGACTGCTGGACCCCAGCAGGAGGGTCTGATTCAGGAAGTCTGAAGTGAGACCTAAGAATCTGCATTTCTAATAAGTTCCTGCACGATGCTGAAGCTGTTGGTCCAGGGACCACATTGTGAGAATCACTGGCTTAGAGTTTCAGATATAAGTCCCCTCTTTTATGATAAAGTAGTATTTTGCTTTCTTTTACAAATTAGGTGTTCCTGGGTCCCTTGCTGAATACCATCAAAGCCTCACTCTGACTCCTAAGAAGAGTAATAAAATTATTAAATTATCCCAGCAATAGACAGTGGGTTTTATAATGATAAAGAACTCAAAGGTTTTTAACCTAGACGAGGAAGAGGTCAAACAATCTCAAGAAGAAAGTTGCCCATGTGTCCTCCACAGATGGTTAAAAAGGTGTGAGTGAGTGGCCACAAGAGAGGGCCTGGCAGGCGTGAGGAAGGATTTCCAAGCAGCAAGGGTGATTTAGCAGGTGCACTAAGGGAGGCTGTGGAAATCCTATCCCCAGGGGTCTCCAAAAGCAGGATCAACTACCATCTCACTTGAATGGCTCGAACCTAGATGAAAATACACATTTCTAGAAGAGTTGTGATGAATTTGACCCTCATTCTCTTCCGGGAACTATGCTACATGCTATATTTTATTTTATTCTTATAACAACTCTGTAAAGTTGGTGCTAATATTATCACCATTTTACACATAAGGAGGCAGAGACCACAAAGGCCTCTTGCTCACACACGTGGAAAGTAGCAGAGCTCAGGTTCAAACCCTTGTCTGTATGAGTCCCTGTCCCAATTTTAGGTCATACATGAAGCTATAATTATCTATTGGCAGTTTTTATTTTCAGATGAAAGAGTTCTTCCTGTCCCAAGAGATTGGGAGGAAGAAAGTTCCCTGTAACTGAATGAGAGACACGTGATCGGCAAGTTTTGATGGGTTGTAGGTGAGGGAGGATGTTGGAAGCATGAAGGCCCTGGCCAGTCAGTGAGGAGCTGGTGGGGGGTGAGGGGTGGGGTGGATATGAAGAGCCTGGTGCCTGTGGAGTGGGTTACACTGAAGGGGGTGGAGAGAAAGCACGCAGCTCACAGTTTGCCTCTTTGACAATTTTGCTTGGGACAGATCTGCTGTGTGTAGCCAATATGAAAGAAAGGCAGATTCAGTAGGGCTTAACCAGCATGGAAGTTAATTTCTGTTTGATGGGAAAGTCTGAGCTGGTAGAGCAATTTTCCTTTGTGAAGCTGTCAAGGGTCCAGACCCTCTCCATCTCATTGCTCTGCCATCCTCGATACAGGCATCCGTCTTGTGTTGTGGACGGGCTGCTCCACTTCCACTGCCCTGTTCCAGCTACTGGCACCAGATCCAGAAGTTACACACGCAACTTTCATCTACAAATTTTTGGCTAAAACTTAGTCATGTGCCTACCCCTACCACCAAAGGAGGCTAGGAAATGTAGGGATTTTTTGTTTCTTTTGTTGTTTTTGTGGGAAGCTGTGTGCCCCCCTGAAAATAAGGGGTTCTATTATTATGAGAGAAAGGGAAAATGGATATTGGGAGAGATTCAGCAGTCTGCCTCAGTAGCCCCTTTCAGTGTAGCTTAGAGTCCTTTCCCTTTGGTAAAAGCAGAATATCATTACAAAATACACTTCAAAACCTGCTTTTCCCCCCTTTGTTCCCTGCCATAACAAAGGTCAGCACCAGCTACCCAGCCACCTGACCAGAAAACCCAGGAGTCGCCTTTGCCACCTTCTTGCCTGCTCTCCCATAGGAAACAAGTTCCACGAAGGCAGAGCTGTCCACGTCGTGTGTCTTGTTCCAGCATCCAGCGAGGGGCCCGGTTAGAAAAATGCCATATGAGGAGGGTTTGAATACTGCTTGTGAATAGCCTGCCAGGCACTGGTTGTGCATCATCTCATTCACTCTTCACAAAACCCACGAGGAAGGTATTGTTACCTGCAAATAATGGGTGAAGGAAGACAGCCGCAGCCATGGAGAGCCCGCAGGGCCAGCCTGCCAGGCCCAGGGTGTGCAGAGCTGACAGAGCCCCAGGTGCTAGAGTGAGTCTGAGAAGTCAGGCAAGCCAGGAAATGCCTGGTGACGAGGGCCACGGTGTGGCCAGGGGGCTAGGACTGCTTGGGGCAGATAGCACAGGGGCATCGGGGAACGCTTCCTCCTGACGTCTGGGCCCTGAAGGTTGAGGAGGATTAGCCAGGAGAAGAACTGGGAGGGAGGCGAAGGGTGAGCAGTGCATCTGGGGGGCAAAGGCTGAGGGGCAATGGTGTCCTGCAGAGGCTGCAGGTCCAGGTGTAATGAATGGTGGAGATGGGGCTGCAGACAGAGGCTGGAGCACAGGAAGGAGGCCCTGGGTGGCTGATGCTGAAGGCAGCCAGGAGCCAAGAAGCCAGGAGCCAGGAGCAGGGGCAGGAGCCAGGAGCCAGGGCAGAAGGCAGCCAGGAGCCTCTGCAAGGTTTAAACAAAGGAGGGTGTGAGCTTGCTCCTTCTCATCACCTTCACTCTCTTGTCTGTTCTTTTTAACACTGATTACTGTCTACAAAATCCTGTTTCTAGTTTACTTGGTTATTGTCGGTCTCCCTCAACTAATATGTAAACTTTGGAGGGCAAGGACCATGTGTGTTCTGTGGGCTCCACCATCACCACACCTAGAGAATGTGTAGGCACTTGGCATTTAACACTGATTGAAGGCCTGCTGTGCACTCCACACAAGCCATGGTCCTTGCCTTCCAGGAGGGAGAGAAGACAGTGCGCTGGGAGCATCCACCTGCCCCTCCAGATCCGCTCCCTGCCTTCTCCATCCCCGCCACCTCCTGGAAGGTGGGCCTGCAGGGGCTGCCTCACCGTCGTAGAAGTTCCCTTACGCTCCGGTTTCTGGGAGGGTCCAGCCAGTGGGCAGCACCGTGGGAGATCAGAGAAAGGGGCTCCCTTCAGCCTGTATTATTTTCTGTATCCTGAAGCTTTGGCCTCTGGGGCCTTGCAGACCCTGGAGTGCACCTTTCCTCTGAAAATTAACCAATGCAGAGTTCCTACTCCCAGCTGCCTCCTTTATCAGCTCTCTCACTCTAGGCTGCTGTGCCCCTGCCCTAATCACCCCTGGACCAGGTACCGGACAGCTAGAGACAGACTCTAAACCCCACTGTTTAAACTAGCCAATCCTAAGCTTGCTTATCCTGCCTCCCTTGGTCCCTCCGGTAGAAATCACAATAAAGGCTCTTAGTCATGTCTTTTATCGGCTCTCTCTGCCTCCTGACCAACTCCGGTACCTCCCGATGGACCCCTCGCACAGTGGAGTGCCACGCTTCCTGTTTCTAAGGAACTGTGAGTATAACAACTTCTTCCTTCGTGACACTCATTTTGCGTCTGTGTGTCTTAAGCTACTGGATGAAAACAAATCCTGAGTACCCTGAAAACTGGGCACAGTGAGGCAGTGAGTTCAGGGCATCTGTTCCCTCGATGCCCCACCGGTGGAGGGTTGGCTGCATCCCTTGGGCGAAGGTCACGATTCTCGCGCAGGTGGCTCTCTCCTTGTCACTCTGGCCTCCTAGGTTCTGGTAACTGCCCTCCCTTTCGCCCCTTCAGGCAGTGGTGGTCAGCCCTTACTGCTCTCTGCGTTTTCCCCATGCCTTGTCCACGCCTTGGTAAATAGTCCCTTTACTAAGCTCCTCAAATGAGCCTACTCTGTGTGTGCCGTGTGCTCCCTGCTGAGACCCCAGCCGGTACAGATTAGGAAGATTTCAGCAGGCGCTGGGGCCTGGGGGTGGGGAAATACATCCCAGATGGAGAAACCAGCTCAAAAGGAATGGCGACAGCGGGAGAAAAACAAAAAGCAAGGCTTGTGTGTAGAAGAGCAAATAATCCAGTTTGGTGGAAGGACCGTGTTTGCAAAAGGGAGTGGTTGGTGATGTGGCTTGAGTGATGGCTTAAGAGTAAAGGGAGGTCAAGGCAGGCAAAGAAATTGGGATTTGTTACTGTTTTGTGAAAGTACCACAACGGAGACCCACCCAAGCAGGGGTGCATGGATGGGGCTGAGTTTAGGGGATGAGAGGAGAGCAGAGGGCAGGGGCAGTGGAGGGAGTTCTGCAGGTAGGGAGACCAGCAAGGAGGATCCGGCAGGAATCCACTCGAAAGTCAAGAGAATGAGGATGGAGAGAACAGGTGTGGCAATGGGGGGTGGGAGGAAGGGGGCAAATTTGTCCATGAAGCGGGTCAGGTGAATAGTGCCCCCTGTCAGGGTTCCTGGAGGTGGGTCAAGGCAGGAGCCTCTCATTGCTGCGCTTCCATCAGCCCAGGTTTCCATCTTCTTGGGAAGCCCTCACCTGTGTTCCATCAAAAAACAGTGAGAGAGGCTGGGGAGATGAGGCGCTCAAACTCCAAAACGAAGGGACCAGAGGTTTTGAACCTGTTCTGTTGAGTTCCCAGGATCGTTATCACCCCTGTGGACAGAGCTGAGGAGGAGTCCACTTTATTTCCTTCAAAAGGCAGGGTGGAAAGAGCCATTTTCCTGACCACCCATTTTTCTTCCTCTTCCTGATCATAGCAGTGATAAGACCAGGGGCTCTGTGGTGGAAAGAGCATGGGCTCTGGAGTTAGACTTGGGTCTCAGTCCCAGAAAACTGTGTCAGACTGGGCACGTTACCTAACCTCTCTGAGCTTTGGCTTCCTCTTATGTAAAGTGGGAATACTAATACCTACCTGGCAGAGTTGTTCTGAGGGGTAAATAGACAATGTACCATATATGCCTGCATATAAGGTGAGTTTTTTTGTCCCACTAAAAACTTACCCCTCAGAAGAAAAAAGGAACTACCTTATATTAGTGTGCCTTTAAAGTCTTCCTATTATGGGGTATATCAGAGGCCTCTTAAAGGCTACTTCATAGCCTCTCAGACTCACTTGTTGCCAAGGTAACTCCCAGCTGCTGTGGCCGCCAGCTGTGTGGCTTCACACATGGGTAACTGACAATGTCCCACTTCCTGCTGAACCTTCTTGATGCCCCTTCCAGGGCTCCCTTCAGACGCTGCCATCTTACTGTGAGGTCCATTCAGCGCCCACACTGAGCATCCCCGTAGGGGAGGGGCCCTAGCTCCCCAAAGGCAAATATTGACCCCAGGGAGACTAGGGCAGGGGGATGAATTCTTCCCCCTTGCCCCACCTGACCCAAGACACAATTATAAGACCTCTTGGAAGATGTCTTGAGAGATGGAGCACTTGGTTTCCTTGATACCAGCAGGGGTGCAGCTCAGGAACGCAGCTCATAGCTGCTCTTGCGCAGCACGTGGCTCCTGCTTGCGCATCTCCCGATAAAGTGGTAGCTGGAAGACTTTGCCTTCCGCGGACCCCAGGCTGAAACACCTGGGAATTCTTTCCCTGTATTTTATTTTGATAAAGTACTGTTTGGAAAGGACAAATTGTTCTGAAACAACGTTCTGTCGGTGCAGTTTGGAGTGGTTGTAAGGGTTGCCTTACACGATGGATTTTTCGAAGCAGGCACATTTAATACAGATATAGTCATAAATCTGTATTATCTGGGGATAATAATACAGATTTAGTCATAAATCTAGGGCTATGACGTCACAATAGCAAATACTAGGTGTCATTGAAAACAGGCTTTTTAAGGATCACTTTAAAAAGCAATAGTAATGGGGTTATTTTATAAATACCATAAATACACATTTAGAGAATGAATGAAAAAACCCAGCTGTGCTGTCTTATGGAAATGGATATTTGGGCCTAAGGTAAATTTTTATTAACAGCATATTACATGGATTCAAAAAGCAATGTTATCTCAAAGCAACTTATTGGGAAATAAAGTCAATGTGTTTTGGAAAACTGTTAGATGCCTCAAAAAGTGACTTTAGTTGTGACAAAGACAGTGATAGTAAAGACAATATCAAGAATTTATAAGATGGTTTTATGTATGTGAGACTGGGAATGTTTAAAAGCCGTATTTCTAAATTACTATAATTTTTATAATATGTCTTGATAAATTAATAAGTATAACAGGTAGACATTTGTCTGTTTCATTTACATTTCTGATAGATTATATCCTCACATTGGTCAAAGCCTTTTTTGATCTTCAGTCTTTCAAAAACGGAGACATCATTCTTTTAGTGTTTGCTGTCTATTTACACGTTTGTGGTACATAACTGGGCTTGGCACAAAGGAAAGAGTTAACAGATACCAGCTCCTTTGCCTTCTTTGCCTAATTAACAGCTCAATTCTCCTTGCTCCTTGCTGCTCTGATTCCATCGGGCGTTAGTTTGCTTTGCTTTGTTTTCTCTAACAAGGGAGCCAGCCTTGGGCCAGGATAAGCACCTGACCCTTTTTACCTGATATATGCTGGCTGTCTTTCTGCCATCAGCCGGCGGGGGAGTGATGGTGGGGTGCTAGTTAAATTGGAATAATCTAATTTTGCTGATGAAAATATCGCATTTTGCCCAAGAGATATCATTCTTTGGAGACCCCACTCTGCTTGCCTTGAAGAGGCAGGACACCTGCGCTTTGCAGGTCAGAGCCACACAGGAAGAAAGGTGCAGGGAAATATGTCTTATTGGGAATATTTTCTCATTACCACAGAGGCAATGGTGCTCCGTGGTGGCTAAAACCAGACTCTGACTAATGTGGCTGCTTTGGGTAAAGAGACCCACTGATCTTTGCCCTTCCTAATCAGGGATGGCTTTGGTTGTTTCAATACGTTATTTCATTATTATAATGGTTATTTTTGCTTCCACTTGGGGTCTTCAAGTGCACCTCAGCTCCTCAGTAGTTTGTCTTTGTAGACAGGATTTGTACATTGATGCTACTGTGTTCTCAGGGGCCACAGGCGGAAAAGCTACCATTTGGTATCTTCTAACAGCTGGAGAAGGAAAGCACTTAGATGCAGCACTAGGATCAAGCTCTTGAGTGGTTTCTGAGTCTCTGATCACCTAGCAGGTGAGTCTAGAGCAAGGCTCTGAACCCAGCTCCAAAAAAGTAATAGAAAAATGGCTTCTTCTTATTAGCTGACCCGGTGACCAGTGATAGTGGAGTGATCAAGGGCGTGGGTTTGGGGTCAGGCAGGCCAGGTGTGAATTTCAGCTCCTCTACTTACTAGCTATGTAACCTTGGGTATATTAATTAACCTTTTTTGCTTTCCATTTCTTTGGTTCAAAATGGGAATAATAATAGCTCCTCTCCCTTTCCCTTTAAAGTTGTTGAAAGGATTAAATAAGATAGATATGGGAAATGCTTGGCACATTGTCTGGCACCAAGCACTCCAAAGATGTGAGCTATTATGATGAGTATATCACATTTTCTTTAAATAGCACTTGGCTATATCCTACTCATGTGTTATTGAGGAAGTCCTTCTCTGTAGATGGATGTAGCCTTGCTCCCAGTACACTAAGCACATCATGACTACCCCTCACACGTTCTTAGAACTTCCTCCCCTAATCACTCCCATGAGAAACAAGAAAAATAAACATTAAAAAGAAACAAAAAATAAAATAAGTCATAATTAAACACCAAATACTTCACATGGGCTTAGGGAATGAATTAAGCAATTGAAATAGGCTGATAAGAGATTAGATAAGGAGCTTGAGAGAAAAACAAAGGATGCTGCAAAAATATGTAGGATTGTTTATTATTGTAGGGTTGAAAGAGGCAAGGAGAGAAGTAGCTCAAATTCTTAGATAAGCAAAATACTTGTTTTCATTACTCTCCACCAAACTTATATCATTACTAAGACTGAAGCAATAAAGTATTATTCTAGAATCTTTGAGTGAGGCATTAACAAATGAAATACCCTCCTAAATGAGAGCAAACAACAGTGCCATTATCTTCCCTCAGACCTTGTCCCCAGGCATTCAGCTTCTCTCTCTAGAAGCAACCAGAGTTAACAATTTCTTATGAATCTTTTGGAGACATTCTGTACATAATTGAGCAAAAAAACTTTTACCCCCTTTTTCGTACAAACGGCAACAAACCAAATGCGTTGTTCTGCATTTTATTACTGTATTTAACAATGTATCTTGATAATCGTAAAATCAATACATAAGAGCTTCCTCATTCTTTCACGGTGGCACACTATTTGATCCCATGTGTATACCATAATTCATTTAGTGTATCCCTTGTGGATGGACATTTAGGTTGTTCCCAGTCTTTTGCTATTACAAAGAGTGCTGCAGTAAATAATTTTATATCCATAGCATTTCTCACCTGTAGAAATAGAATTTTAAAAAAGTACATCAGTGTGTTTTGATCATTGGGGGTCAGAAGTCACAGACACTGAGAATCTTCTAGAAGTGATGCCCCTGTAGTGATGCCCCTCCCAGATCCCCTTTACCAGGCCATTACACCAAGCCCCCAGCTGTGGTGAGTGTGGACTGCCAATGGCTTGCTGCTACCTCTGTCTCCAAAGTGCCACCCTACTCAGAAGATTACCCTGCACCATGCCCCAGCAACCCTGACTCACAGAAGGGTACAAAACCACTATCAATTCTATGTGCATCTCATGCTCCAGAGTGCCCCATGGGATCACATTAAAGCTGGACTTCAGCTGAGACCACAGTCTCTCTTGGTTCTTTCCTGTGCCCTATCTTGCTTTCCTTAATCTTTTTCCCCTGAAATAATTCCCTTATGCACCCAAATCCCTGTTTTAGGCTCTGCCTCAAGGGTACCCAGCCTAACATAAAGTCTCTCCTCAGAACAATGTACGTACAGATACCCAAGAAAATTTTACAGATAATTTTAGAGAATTCAATGACCCCCTGAGTTCCAGACTGAAATACTTTGTGTGGCATAACACAGAGCTTTACTTCTAAACATCCTAAAACATTCACAGTCTCACAAATAGAAATACCACCTCACATATGAGATTACCTTATATTCAACCATTTCTTCTGTACTTTAATCTCTCTATTTTCTTTTCAGTGGAAGATGTCAACTTGATTAATTACCTTCTTAATCAATAATTGGACTGTTCACAATTCATGGGTTAAGAAGTAGAAATTTTTACTGCAAAATAGGCTCCAGTTCTCCAATGCATGCCCAGGAAAAAGTGTTTCTACTTTTGGGAAGATGGTGGCAATGAGAAATTTTTCCAAGTTGCTTGAATATCTGATATCCTTTTGGGGGATAATGTGGGGAATATTTTCTCAATCTTTTGAGGTTAGATGCCCTGATTTCCTTAGAGGCCAATAGAATTCTGAGGGACACATTCTGCTGGAATTTGTCAGTTTCTGTTACCCAGTTTTCAAATATTTTAGGAAAACCTCTTTCCTAATCAGTGGTAAATTCAAATGCCATAGATTCTTCTAGTTGGGTTTAATGAATCAAATAGATAGGTCATGGAGAATGACTTTACTAACCAAAATGGCATCTAAGTATAGCAGTCCAAGTCTCCATATCAATTACTAAGCTTTATTTTTTCAGTGCTGCCAGATGTGGGGAGAAGTGATGGAAAAAGAGTCTGAATAATAATTAATAATATTTTGCACAGCAAAGGAAACTATTAATAAAACAAAAAGAAAACCCACAGAATGG
The DNA here is from genome assembly GCF_030028045.1 of Hippopotamus amphibius kiboko. Classification (NCBI taxonomy): domain Eukaryota; kingdom Metazoa; phylum Chordata; class Mammalia; order Artiodactyla; family Hippopotamidae; genus Hippopotamus; species Hippopotamus amphibius. Next base: position 132,106,307 of record NC_080190.1, on the reverse strand, counting down.
GAGAAAATATTTGAAGCGACCAATAGGCATTAATCTCCAAACAGTTCATACAGCTCAATATCAAAACAAACAAACAAGGAAACAAACAACGTAAGCCAAAAAATGGGTGGATGATCTATAGACGTATTTCCAAAGAAGACATACAGATGGCCAAGAGGCACATGAAAAGATGCTCAACATCACTAACTATTAGAGAAATGCAAATCAAAACTACAATAAGGTATCACCTCACACCAGTCAGAATGGTCTTTATAAAAAAAATCTACAAACAATAAATGCTAGAGAGGGTGTGGAAAAAAGGAAGCCCTCCTACACTGTTGGTGGGACTATAAATTGGTACAACCACTATGCAGAACAGTATGGAGATTCCTTAAAAAACTAAAAAACTAAAAATAGAGCTACCATATGATCCAGCAATCCCACTCTTGGGCATATATACAGAGAAAATCAGAATTCAAAAGGATACATGCACCCCAGTGTTCATTGCAGAACTATTTACAATAGCCAGGACATGGAAGCAACCTAAATGCCCATCAATGGAGGAATGGATAAAGAAATGGTGGTATATGTATACAATGGAATATTACTCAGCCACAAAAAAGAACGAAATAATGCCATTTACGGTGACAAGGATGGACCTAGAGATTGTCTTACTCAGTGAAATAAGTCAGACAAAGACAAATATCATGTGATATTGCTTACATGTGGAATCTAAAAAATATGGTACAAATGAACCTATTTACAAAACAGAAATTGTCACAGATGTAGAAAACAAACTTATAGTTACCAAGGGGGAAAGGGGTGGGGGAGGGATAAATTGGGAGATTGGGATTGACATAATACACTACTATATATAAAATAGATAACTAATAAGGACCTACTGTATAGCACAGGGAACTCTACTCAATACACTGTAATGACCTATATGGGAAAAGAAGCTAAAAAAGAAGTGGATGTATTTATATGTATAACTGACTCGCTTTGCTATACAGCAGAAACTAACACAGTATTGTAAATCAACTATACTCCAATTTAAAAATTAATAAAAAATAATTAATATTAAGAACAGCAACATTAGTAGCAGCTGTTATTTACGGAACATCTGCTATTACAGCACTGTGCTAGGCATTGTACTGAACAGTTCGTATGCACTATCTGATTTAAATCCTCAAAGCAACCCCATAAGATAGGGCTCATATATCAGGAAAATGAGGTGCCAAGAGGTGCTTCTTTTTCAACTTCAGTGATATCAAATCAAGAATCTCCAACCTTTTCCTGATAAAAAGCAAACTTATGACTGCCCACATTATGGATGGAGTTGAGTGGAAAAGAAGTAATAAGTTAGGAGAGATGGGGCAGGGGCACGGAGGACTTGCTGAAAATTAAGTTTACCCACAAATCTACTGGCGAGGCTTCCATCACCACTGACCATGGAGAGGGCCTTGAGGTGGCGGTGGCTGACTGAAGACCATTCCAGGTCTGTTGAAGGGGGATTCTGAGGTGTGAATTAAACATAACCTTCTCCCCTCTGCCCTCCAGGTTCTGAATCCATTGAGAAGTAAACATGAGTTATATAGGGAGCAAAATATCCACTTTGTAGATAGCCAAGCTGATTGGAGAGCTTGACTGAAGTTTTGGACAACTTAGTGGTTTAACCCATTCCCCAACTTAAACCTTGAGGACTGGGCACAGGAAAGCAGCATGGGGGATCAGGCCTGGCCTCACACTTGTGAGTCTAAGAGATTGTGAGACGGAACAGAAGGAGGAAACCTCATATATGCCTTTAACTCGTTAACCGTACCCAATAGAGAACATGAAGACGCAGGGCCCAATGGGTACCAAACTCGAGTCATCACAGCAACCAGATAAATCACCCTCCCCACAGAAGGAGGACTGAGAGATTAAGAGAGGGACCAGAAACATCATTCCAGATGTCTTTCCTCTGGAAGATAGGATGGGTGTTCCTTCTCCTCTACAGAAATGTGAAGACAGGTTACTGAACCTCCTGCCTCAACCCTCCCCAACAGGAACCTCTGCTGTAAAGCCCCACTTGCTCAATTTTAATTTGCTTTTCTCTAACAGATTCCACATATCCCAGGAATCCAAGATCTAGATTTGAATAGAAATAGATAAAACAAGAACAGAAGCATAAAGATACAAAGTGCCTCAGGCAGATTCTCCACCACCGATGAAAATAAACAGCTGCTCAGATGCCGCTCAGGTGTGGATATATGACAGTTGTATGTGAAAACACGTACAGCATACAACCCTTTGGGGATGGTGAAAATGTGTTAGAGAGGAGAAAATCTAGATGACCTGGGATATGGAGATGATTTTTTAGATATAACACCCATGCCTGATCCATGAAAAAGATAGTTGATTAGCTGGACTTCATTAAAATTCAAAACTGCTCTGAGACATTGTCAAAAGAATGAAAGGACAAGCCAGGGGCTGGGGGAAAATATTTGCAGAAGATATCTCTGTAAAAGACTTATCTAATGCATACTAAGAATACTTAAAGCTCAACAATAAGAAAACAAACAACCTGATTTTAAAAATGGGCAAAAGATATCTCACTAAAGAAGATATACAGATGGCAAATAGGCATATGAAAAGATGGTCAGCATCATTTGTTATTAGTTAAATGCAAATTAAAACAACAATGAGATATCACTATACACCTGGTAGAATGGCCCAAATCCAGAACACTGACAGCACCAAACACTGTTGAGAATCTGGGGCAATGGAAATTCCCATCCATTGCTAATGGGAATGCAAAATGCTACAGCCAGTTTGGAAGACAGTTCAGCGGTTTCTTACAAAATTAAACATATTAAACTAAACATACAGATTACCGTATAATCCAAAAATCATGCTCCTTGGTATTTACCCAAAGGAGTTGAAAATTTATGTCCACACAAAAATCTGTACATGGATGATCATAGCAACTTCATTCACAGTTGTCAAAACTTGGAAGCAACCAAAATGTTATTCAGTAAGTGCATGGTGTGAAAATGAAACTAATCAAATGAGAAAAGTAAAGGTTTTTCATTCTGAATTTGCTATAGCAAGGGAGTTGGCCACTCACATTTGACAGAGACTCAAAAGCAGGCAGAAGAGTAGGAAAGCTTTATATGTGGGAAAAAAGGGGAGCCTTCAGTTCTGCCCAGATTGGAGGCTGTTGGCATGGGGGAGCTCCAGAGGGATAACTAGATGTGGGGCACCCTAGGTGACTGTTTAGGGGATGTATTTGGCTTTTTCTGGTTGGTCCTAAGTTGGAAGCTGTCAGTTGTAAATCAAGTCCTGGCCACTGTGGGCAGATTATTACAGAAGTTTTTGTTTAGCTTCCTGCATTATCACTGGAGATAGCAATCTGGCTTCCTCAAGTCTGACACACCAGGCTGGCTTCCTGGGTTGCTTATGGCAAATAAAGCGGTTGGTTTCCTGGGCACGTTACTGTAGATTGTAAGGCGAAGTTCTATTTTTATGTGGGGTCTGGCCATTGTCCATTTGTATATTCAGTCTCTCAATGGATAAATTAACTATGGTGCATCAGACACTAGAATACTATTCAGCACTACAAAGAAATGAGCTGTCAAGCCATGAATGACATGTAGGAAACTTAAATGCACATTACCCAGTGAAAGAAGCTAATCTGAGAAGGCTACATACTGTATGATCCACCTATATGACATTCCAGAAAAGGCAAATCTATGGAGACAGTAAAAATATCAGTGGTTGCCAGGGGTTGGGGGGTGTTAAGTTAGTTACACAAGGAGGCCAGTGGACTGAGGTGGCTCTAATGGAGAAAGAGACGTACGTGAGCCAACCAAAATCTAAGCCTGTAAATGCTTCAAGGTTAGGAAATGGAAACCTAAGGACAACCAATCACAAACAGCCCAACAGACTTTAAGCTACAGCTTATCACACAATTTTCTTTCTTTGCTTCACACCTTCTCTGTGTAAGTATTTCCCCAGCTCCTGCCTGAGGAGGGCTCCTTACCACTTCTGGTTTGACACTGCTCCACTTGAATTGATGTTTGCTCAAATAAACTCTAAAACATTTTAATATGCTTCAGTTTATCATTTAACGGGGGGAGGGAGAGATGAATGGGTGGAGCACAGAGAATTTTTAGGGCAGTGAAACTATACTGTATGATACGATAATGGTGGATGTGTGTCATTATACATTTGTTAAACCACAGAATGTACAACACCAAGCGTGAAACCTAATGTAAACTGTAGACTTCGGGTAATTGTGATGTGTCAGTGTAGGTTCGTGGATTTCAATACATGTATTACTCTTGTGCAGGATGTTGATAAGTGGAGAAGGCTCTGCATATGTCGGGGCAGGTATATGGGAACTCTATATTTTCTGCTCAATTTTGCTGTGAACCTAAAACTACTCTAAGAAATAAAGTCTACTTCAAAGGAAAACGATTTTTTAGAACTAGACAGTGGTGATGATTGCACAACATTGTGAATACTAAATCCTACTGAATCGTATACTTCAAAAAGTTTAATTTTATAATATGTGAATTCCGCCTCCATTTAAAAAGTTGGGGGGGGGGGTGCATATACAACACCAAAACAAAACTTATGGTGAGCATCCTATGTCCTTCTAAGCTGCTTCATTGCTGGGACTCAGACCGTCTAGGCTTGCATGGAAACTGTGAGCTGGGCTGTCGGAAGGACAGAGGTCCACCTGAGAAGAGAGCTGCTCTTACAGGAAGAGAAAAAAGGAAGCTTGGTCCAGTAAGGCCTGGGGGAGCATGACTGGAGGAATAAATTGTTTCTGGCCCTCATCTTTCCCTGGTGTAACTGTGTGTCCCCTGTCTTCTAGGCTGACTGGGTTACCCTTTCCTATACTATCAGGCCCCAGCTCTACCTTGACAGTAGGATATCCTGTACAATCCCAAACAGTGCTGACAGTTGTAATGGGTAGGGCTGCTAAGACATTCTGCCAGGGGCCTCTCCGCACGTGTACCAAATTCTGCTCTGGTTTTTTCTCACACTGCCTCTGACCAATCTACTACCTCTCCACACTAGCTTCTTCCCAACATATGTTCATAATGCTTGCTGAAGGCTTTTGTAACAATGGAATTGTTACAGAGATGGGGACCCTTTCCAGGGCTTTGCCTACCATTCAGAAATGAACTGTCCGGGGAGACACACACACACTGACAAAGCAAAAGACTTCATTGGGAAGGGGCTTTTGGGCAGAGAGCAGCAGGGTCAGGGAACCCAGGAGCTGCTCTCCACGTGGCTCACAGTCTCAGGTTTTAAGGTAATGGGGTTAGCTTTCCGGTTGTCCCTGGCCGGTCATCTTGCTTGTGCCCACATTTGGTCTGATTCAGGTCCTTCCTGGTGGTGCCCGCCTCTCTCAGACAAGATGGATTCCAGCGCAAGGGTTTCTGGGACATTGGCCTGACATATTATGGGCTGGCATCTCTTCCCACCTGTTGGCGCCTCCTGAATTCTTCCAGCCAGTGGTACCTTGTCAGTTCTGCGTTCCTTATTGGATCTCCTGCTGTGAGATAACTCATGCCAGTGGCTATTATCCTGCCTAGCCAGGGTGCGCGGTTTCATCAATTGTTCCCTAACAAAATCACATCATTATACAAGGAACCTGGTCGGGCACCAGGCACCACTTTCCCCAAAGTCCTGGGTCAAATCCACCCAGGCCAGTCTCCCGGCAGAGGCCTCCCTCTGGCCCTGGCCATCACGGTGCTGCTGGAGCCTGTTCCCTCGGAACAGACGTCTATTTCCAATTTTCTCTCTCCCTGAAGTCTAGAACCATTTTCACTCCTCCCCCTTCTATTTTCTCCTGGACTGGCCCAGAGATCATCAAAAGTCAGAGATCATCAAAGCCAGGATACGTTAGTATTAAAAACATGACATTATTTCAGAGAAGGAAACATTACACAAACTCCAAAAAGAACTCAACCTTATCAGCAATCAGAGAAATACTAAATACAACCTCCATTTTATACCCACAAGATTGGTGAAAATGAGAAAGACTAACAATACCAGTTGTTGGCAAGGATGTAGAGCAACGAGTCTCCGTTGTCCGCTGGCTGTGAGAGTGAAATTCGGTAAAGAAAAGAAAAAACAGTGTCCCCCCTTACGCAACACATGCTCAGCACCCCTAGCCTCACTAGCCCTCCATCGTTTCACTTCATAAGTCAGAGCAGATCCTCTTTGCATCAGCAGAGACATTCCAGACCAAGGTCTGGCCTCACCTTCCTGTAACCTCTGTGCCAAAGTAAAGTCTCCTTAGGATGGCTCTCCCGCATCCCCTCAGGCAACTGGCACAAGAGGCAAGCCTGGGGTTCTTCCTGCCTCTTCTCCCCCTCGAGGCTCCCAGTGAGACAGGCTGGGGCCTGGGACCTGGGACCCTTTGCTGCAGTGCTTGCATTGTGACAAAGGTCTTCTTGAGTAACAGAATACAAAGAAACTATAAGGACTAAAAATAACTGCATACATGCGCAGTTGGGGCAAATTATGAACAATAGATACAAAAAGGCCAAAACCCAACTGCCACTTCTGGGGTGCTGGGAGCAAAAGCAGGGTATTACACGTGATCTCTGCACACAGCACCACCAAGGGGGTGGGCAGACCACCTAAGCCACTCTCTGGGCCAACCTACCAATCCATCCCCACCCTCATCCCATTTAAGGAATCAGCTCATCCCTCCCCCACTCCCTGGGGATCAAGCGTGGGCACCTATTACATGTTTTTTCTCCCTTGTGCTGCAGAACAAGTCCCATTGAAGCCTTGCCTGAATTTCTTTTCTGGCCTCTTATCAATTTCTATTGATTAAAGACTCCAAGGTCCCAGGGCTCCCACCCTGGGATTTCTAGCTCCTTCTGCAGGGCTGCCTCCAGGTAGCCTAGAGCCAGCACTGGGCTTTGCCGCTTTGGGGCTGGCACGCTTCATGCTGGGTTCAGCAGCACCTTCGGCCCTGGGCATAGCAGGGTCACCAAGGAACATGGAAAGATTCAGCAGAGCTCCACCATCAAAGGGCATCAGCATCAGTGTTGGAGACAGGCAGGCTTGACACCGTGCCTGTGATGGCTTTCAAGTGGCCCTGGGCTGGGTCTCTGCAGAGAGCAGAGCAGGAGCACAGACATGCAGACATCTCAGGTAGATGAAGGCACCCTCCTCAGCATTCCAGGAAGCTGGGTTAAAGACCCTTCCACAGAGGGAAATAAAGGCTAGAACCAGATGGTGAAGAAGATGATGATGGTACCTGTTGCTTCTCCAATTGTATACCCTGCTGGCATGACCTGGAAACCACCAACAAAATACCAATAAATCAGGTTATCCTCTGGAGCCAGTTCTGTAGAACGCTTCTCAAACGGAGGTCTTCACAGTATTAGCATCAGCATCAACTGCAGATTTCTTCAGACCTGGGTCCTACTCTTAGCCCTCCTGAATTCAAACCTCTTGAGTGGGAGTCAAGGAACCTACATTTTAAGGAATTCCTCGGGTGACTCACGTTTCCCCACCATCAGGGGATGCAGGAGCTTCTCTGGGAAGACAGTCGTGCCTCTGATAACACGTGGGCTTATGCTCTGGGCTTTGCCTCCTTCTCCTCCTCTCAGCTCAGTCTTTTCACCAATGATCAGGGAGCCCCACACATCAAAGGGGCTCAAGGATTGTCTTCCAGGCTGATTCCATCCACAAAACACAAACTCCTTGTGCAAGAATTCCTTTTAAGAGCCTTTGCCTTGTAGAATGTCTTGAGCAGTCTCCTTCAAGGAGATATTCATATCCCTAACAGGTTGTCAACGTCTTTTTTGCTCTAATTGTGATTTTGTGAAACATGATATTTGGGACACATCTTAACAGTTTAGTCTGTTATATCCCCAAAGCCACTGGAATTTGTCCCCTTAATGTATGTATTACATAAAGGAAGGAAGAGGCGAGGGAGTGTGTGCAGAGCTTCAGACTCTTTCACCCCCTGCCCTCCCCACATGTGCGGTTCGCACAGGTGGGCTCCAGGTCAAGTTGCCTTTTAGAGTTTACCGAGTTATCTGAATTTTTTTCTATGGGTACTTTCTGTATCTTCTTCTTCCCTCATTTTCCTCTTCCCACTTTTACTCTAGTCTCTAAAGGTAATAATGCAAAAGAGAGACCAAAAACAGGATTTTACACATTGGCTGGAATCTCTTGTTACCCACGGTTTGGAATTGTTACTTAGTTACCGGAAGAGTCTGGCTTGGGCTCCAAGAAAATTAGTTTGACAGTAAAAACTTAAAAATGCCAGATGTGCTCTGATGTTTAGACAGGCTTGGCAGATGAAAAGTTCCAGAACTGGAAAATGGTACAAGCATGAAACCCACTCAAACTCCATAGACCTCTGCATTTATGCATTTTCCCTCTCTCTTTTTTCTTCCCCAGGTCATTTAATTGCCTTTGGGTGGGCAACAATTCTGTGCTTGGTCAAGTATTCCTTCACCTGTCACGAATGATTAATCATGTCTTTTCCTAGTGGCAGTTCTACATTTCTATGAAACTAAAACAAAAAAAGAGTGATCCTTGCTCTAGAAAAGGAGGAAGGGGGAATCTTGATTGAATCCCTCTATTTTTTTTATTTATAGAAAGTCATAGATGAGAAAGCATTGCAGGGACTTCCCTGGTTGTCCAGTGGTTAAGAATTGGTCTTGCAATGCAGAGGACTCCGGTTTGATCCCTGGTCGGGGAACTAAAATTCCACATCCCATGCACTGCAACTAGAGAGACACCTGTGCACCACAGCAAAGAGCCTGCGTGCAGCAACGAAGGATCCCTCAAGCTGCAACGAAGACTTGATGCAGCCAATAAATAAATACATAAATATTTTTTAAAAAAGAAAACATGGCAATTTGTAAATATGTATAGTAGATCTCCCCTGCTAAACCTGTGTTACACCACAGATCGAAGTCTGATCCAGTCCATCTGGGGTGGGGGCCCTGAGAATTTGTACTTTTATCAAGTTCCCAGGTGGTGCTGATGCTGCTGGTCTAAGGACCCCCGCTTTAAGAACCACTGGTCAGAGCAGTGATTCTCTCAACCTTGGCTGCACATTAGAAGCACCTGGGGGGCTTTAAAAACCTGAATGCCTGGCCCCACCTCAGAAGAGCAGGTGATTATGAGAGTCACATTAGCACTTTCAATCACTCTAGGGCTGTATTTTCTCAATCTCGGCTGCACATCGATTACCTGGGGAGGTTTTAAAACCCTGGTGCCTAGGCTTCTGCCAACCTCAGACCTATTCCCAGGCATCGGTGGTTTTCAAAGTCCCTCAGGTGAACCACACATGCCGCCTGCAGTGTGGACAGCTGCCGGAATGCAGGACCCTTTGCACTGAGCAGACGCCAAGGCCCTGGGAGGGGCGCCTGAGGTTCAGAGTAAACCCTAACCACCTCAGGAACAGTTTCTTTTTTCTGTCTTTTCTCCTATTGGGCGGGTTTTAAAATATAGGCTCTAAATCCGCTTATGTTAATGCTGAAGGGGTTCAGTGGTATTTTAATATTCATTGAAGCAAAGAGGATCACCACACTCTTTCAAGGTCAGGGAAGCTGCCACTTGGAACGAAAAGGTGGCCTTGACCTTGCTATTGCCTTCTTTTGGCGAAGGAAGCAGTGGCTGACATGTTAATTGGGGTAGACCAGATAGCCTCATTGGAAAGATGACATTTGAGGGACACTGAGTGAGAGGTGAGGGAGCCTGTTGGTGTGTGGAACCAGCAGTGTGGCTGCAGGCTGGAAGAGAGGAACAACCCCGACACCAGAAGAAATGGAAGTAGGGAGGATGGTCTGGGGAGGCCTGCTGGGGCATGGGGGGGTCCAGGTACCTCAAGACAAGTCAGGAGGGGACTAAATGGGGACTCAGGGAGGCTTGGAAAACACCATTTGGCTTAAGCCTGGTGCTGAATGTGATTTTTCTTGATGAGGGACCCAAAGAACACACTTTCCCTTCACAGAAGGTGGTTTAGACTAAGCCACTTTATGGAAATCTTATCCACACATGGGCCCTTAAACCAAAGATCACCCGGTGTAGTTCTTCCCAAACTACATTTTGCCGAGCTCTGGGGATTCCCAAAGATTCTTTGAGGGGCCCAGTAGGACACAAGATGGGAGGTGAGAACCTTTGTTTGTAGAGCCAAGTAGTGGCCTGAGGGGACCCTACCCCTCACCCATAGACATAAGATCTAGAGAGTAACGCACTTGCTGTGCAGCATCAAGACAATAAAAACAGCACAAGGCGCCTGCTCACTCCCGCCAGCCACCCTTCTAAGCCCTTTCCAAGTGTGAACTCATTCAGTCCTCACCAACTCTGCGGAGGAGTTCTGTCCCCCTGTTACTAGTGAGGAAAGGAGGCCAGTGAGGCCAGGGCAGTTGCCCAAGGTCACGGTCACAAGTGGCTGAGCTGAGACCCACATTGGGCAGCCCAGCTGCAGAGCGTGGGCTCCACACCCAGCTGTCCACGTTCCTCATGGCTGAGCTGGCCCTCCCCCTCCGGCTCACTGCCCAGGGGCATTCCTGGGTCTGCTTGGCCACACGAGGGAGGCTCAAGGCTTCCCCATCCATGGTTCAACCAGAGTTCCTCCCAATCTGCCCCAAGGTGGCAAGACCCCTCGTCTTTATCTCCAAGAAGGCACCTCTGTCTTTGCTGCTACAAATGAGTCAAGGGTCCATGTCTGCTTCCACGTGGCAGGGTGGGCAGTGGGAGCCCTGCCCGTGCAGCACCAGCTCCCTCAGAGCCCTTCTCTGTCCTTCCCCAGGCAGCCTGCCTCACATGCCTCCTCCAGATCAAGCAGGCAGAACTGTGATGGAGGGGTTCTTCACGGAGGGCCAAAACTGTTGCAGGCAGGTCTCAGGGCAGACAGGCAGGGCAAATCTGCCCTCTTTCTAGCTCAGGCACTGTCCTGTGCTTTTTCTGAGAAGGTCCTTCCAACTCCATCCCTCTGCAAAGAGAGGGCCTCTTGAGGTGTCGCCTCCTTCCCACCCTCACTTTCTCTCCAGAAGAGCACCCGCCTTCACATCGTTCAAATTCTTACTCTGGGGCTCGCTGTTCCCCTTTATTTGCAGAAGTACGTGAGGAGACGGAGGTTCAGGCTGTGGATTCTGGTAACCTGTCCTGAAGTTGCTCTGGGAGCTTTGAGGTTTTTCTCTGAGCTTTGCGGGTGGAGGCTTGAGAGGGCACTGAGCCCACTCCGGTGAACTGTGACCGTTTCAGATCAGCGTCCTGTTAGAAAGAGCAGTTTGGGAAGAGGGGAGGAGAGGGGAGAATAAGCTTGCTGAAGAGAGGACTAGTTACTAGCTTCTGTGGGAAACCATGAAGCTTTGGATCAAAGGAGGCTATTGCTCCCCTTAGCGGACCTTGTACCTTGTGGAACCTTGTGGAACTGGCTTTATTCTCTATGCTTGGCTGTGGGCCTTGCCACTGGGGTCCCCTGGGCCCCCCTGTAATGGTGCTCAGAAGTGTTCGCCTTCCCAGCCCGACCTGAGGCTGTGTGGCTTGTACGCGAAGCCACTCTCACGGCAAACGGCTCTTCTTTCCGGGAGGAATGGTGCTGCTGGATTCTGCACTTAAACTTGTGAAACTACTTTCCAAGGCTCCCTTGGTTTAGGTGGGAATTGCACATGTGCTTCGCACTGACCTAAGTTTGTTGGATCCATGTAACTTTTGGTTTCAAAAAAGGAACTCATGCTTGGGGAAAAAAAATGTCTGAAATCAGATATTGAGTCTTTGCTCCTCCTTTTGTATTTAAGAAAATTCATTCCAAGGAGGGGAGACATTTCTGACATGGTTATTGAGTTCACCTTTTATGAAAGAAAAATAAGAGGACCTATTCCTTGTGCTCTTTAAGGGCCTCACTCTGACAGTCTCTCTCTCCTTTCTTTTGGGATAGCGTAGATAGAAAATGTGGCATTGGGAAGATTTAATGTTATTATTTCAAGCCTATATATAAAGCCAGACCCTTTGAGTTTCAATCATTCTCCCTGCTGGGCTGTTTTGAGGCCAATGCCTATGTTCTAGAAGGCAAAATCTGATTCCCTGGAATGCAGCCGCTTTTCCTTTTTAGACTCTGGGGCAGTTTGTTTAAGATAAGGAGAGGACACATGGGCTGGATTTAGAGTTACTGAAGGAAAGACTGAGAGAGCAGTTGCAGGCTATACCTATACTGGCACAATGATGTCATTCCTGGGAAGAGGCGCCGGGGCGAGGAAGGGACTCTGCCCCCACGTGGTCCCTGGTCACTGACTTTCAAAAGAGAAATTGCCCTTCACTTGTTTCCTTTCTTCCTCTAGTGATGTCCTAGTATGGCTAATCCTCACCCCAGGAACTGTGGGATTCGAGAGTGAAGTGGAGTGAGAGGCAAAAGAATTGTGTGTAAGAGCTCAAACTGTTGCAGGAGAAAATGGGGCACAAGAGGATGGTCACGTTCCGGGTCTCAGGCGAGTCCCTGGGATGGGCTGCCAAGTGAGGGTCCTTGGATTCGAGTAGGAAGGAATGCGAGAGCGAGCCAAAGTAGCTTGAAAGCAGATTTATTCAGGGAGATACACACTCCGTAAACAGAGTGTGGGCCATCTCAGAAAGCGAAAGGGTACAGGGTTGTTAGTTTTTATGGGGTGGGTAATTTCACAGGCTAATGAGTGGGAGGATTAATCCAACTATTTTGGGGAAGGGGTAGGGATTTCCAGGAATTGGGTCAGCACCCACTTTTTGGCCTTTTATGGTGGGCCTTGGAACTTTCATGGCGCCTGTGGGTGTGTGGTTGAGCATAAGCTAATGTATTACAGCAAGCGCACAGCGCGGCTCCAGGTCCACCGGGAGCCGAATCGTCCGCCATCTTGGGCCTAATGGGTTCTAACCAGTTTCCGCCGGGTCCTTAATGGCTAAGTCATTCTTTGAAAGGCTGTGTCCTGCCCCCTTCCCTCCTGTCTCAAAGCTGCGAGTCAAAAACCAACTCCAACCCTTACTGACCTTGTGATCTTAGGTCTCCAGTTTTTGATCCTTAAGTGGGGTGAGACCAACACACATCTCCACTTTTTGATCCTGAAGACCTACACACATTTGTATCCTAATTATAACAATTCAGATAATGCAATATTTCTGGAAAGAGTTGTCTGTAGTCTGTTTCACCTTCTCCGTTCCCCTGTGTCTCCTCAACCCTCTTCAGCTGGTTTTCTGTTCCCAAACACTCCACACGCTGCCTTTGCCTTTGTCTAGATGACGGATGACCTGCATGTGGCTTCACGCGGCGGACACGTGTCTGTGCTGTCTCCCCTGACCCGTCTACCGTGCTCAACACGGCTGCCGTTCCCTCCCCGCCTGGCACCCACAATACCCCTCCCTCCCTTCCTCTTCTTCCTCAGCTCCTCCTTCTCAGCTGCCTTTGACAGCTCCTCCTGCTCCAACTCTCCACCCCTCAGTGATGGGCCCTTCTTTCCGCCCCTCTGCATCCTCCCCCAAGGTGATTCCATCTCGTTTCAGAGCTTGAAGTGCCATGTGGAAGCCAATGACACCCAAATCAGTATCACCAGCCTGGACCTCTTCCAGGAACTCCACACTTAGGTATCCAACTTCCTATAGGACATCACCACTTACACGCATAATGGTCATTCCATACTTATTATGGCCAAAGAAAAGCCCTTAATTTGTACTCGAAAAGGCCTGCATCCCAGGCTTACCTTAGGAGCTATCTTTGATTATTCTTTCTCTGCAACCCTCTTCCCCTCCCATGGCCCCTTCCCCACCACAATCATCTAATCCATAGCCTGTTCTGTTAGCTGCATTTCAAATCCTACCTCAGTCCACTCCCTTCTTTGCATCTCCACTCCTACCATCCTAACCCAATCCCTTGTATCTTGTTTTGGACTTCTGTCACCCTCTCCCTGGTTTTTTTTTTCTTGCCCCCTTAACCATTCTTCCTACCCTGGCAGGATCGTGCCCTCACCTACCTCTGCAACTAGCCTTGTCCACTCCCTCCCTCATCCACCCCGCTGCGGCCATGCTGACCCTGCTGCGATTTCTCAGACTTGCCACCCTCACCCTCGCTTTAGATCATTTGCTCTAGAGATTGCCTTCGTCTGGAATGCCCTTGGCTCCGATAGTGCAAACAGCCCCCACCCCTCCAAAAAACGCCCTCATTATTTGAAAGCAAAGGGCACATCGATTTTTAAATTATTTGCCACTTTAATCTACACCATGGACTACATTTTTTCATCTGGGATGGTTGGGAGCTGTCGAGAGAGAAACAGACACTCAGAAAAACACCTTTCTTGTTAATAAGGTAATGTGATCCCAAACGGAGGAATTCTATGAGGTTATATGGTCCATGACTCAGAGTGACTCACACTCCACTCTGAGTTGAGTACAAATCCCTTCCTGCCTCCAGTGGGAGATTTCCGTGGGTAATTTCATCAATTGGGCCTGTTGCTGTGTTACCATCACATCACTTCTCACTAAGATTTACTTCCCCCTGCCCCCACCAAAGTCTCAGTGCTGTCTCCTAAACTCTTAAATTGGCAATGAGCAATACCTTTAGAACAGATGCTGTAAGGATAAAACATGAGAGTCACAGAGACTGAATCTAATTCTCTTCTCTAAAATGAGACATAGAGGAAATGACACAAAGGAACATTTCCCTGGATATGACAGGCCCTGGTTGTTCTGCTAAAAGGACCTCAATGCACACTCCATCCTCCCAGAGGATGCAAATGCCCTGGTCACCATTAGCCCTCTTTTGCTGTCTGTCAGTGGCTTTCAAAGCTCCCGTCCCTTGGGCCCTAGAGGACGCAGTTGCACTTCAGGTTGAGTTGCTGGCAGCTGGGAGCATACCCGTCATGATGGGAAGTTTCAGATATCTGCATGTCTGTCCTGGGAAATAAGAGATGGAGGCAAAGATCCTTCCTCCACTCCTCACAGGCTGTGTGGCCAGCACACACGCCAACCCAGGGGAGAGCAGAGGACAAAGAATACAGAACACTCTGATAAAGGGCGTGTGATCTCCTGATTAGCCAAGACATTCTGAAAATCCTCATTCCCCCAATATCTGAGCCATGCCTTATTTACCACCTTATATTACCTGTGCCCTACTTCGCTGACTAAGGTGTCAGAGGCAAAGTCCACACTCCAAAGCAGTACGTTCTGAGAATAAGCTCAAGAACTAAAACCGTCATGCAAATGATTTGAATGTGAGCAAAACCTTAGGCTCATGCTGCAGTTGGCAAAAGTTTGAATTTGAATTTGCAGCGTTGACCTGCCACTTATTTCTCCAGTCAAAAAACGGGTTTATTCAGGATCAGCCGAGAATTGGGGGAAAAAAAAAAAAGCAACATGGAGGCTGAAAACATGACAAGCCAAGTGCAAGTCCCTGCACAGCAAGAGAAAGAGAGCATTTTTACAGAGGGGAAAAGAAGTTAGGAGGGCTAGAGTAAACCAAGAGTCCGTGGCTTTTCATGGGCTGAGTTGTTGCCAGGAAAGTGTTTTTCTTCTTCCTGTTGGGCTCTGCTATGGTCACAGGACAGAACAGCATCCTTTTCTGGTCTCTCAACTCTATTTAAAGTTTCTGTTTATTAATTTTTCACAGCAACTACTGTGTGAAACCCTCAAAAGTGTAGTTTTAACTTTTACTCTTTTTGAAGAACAGAAGCAATATGGAAAAAACAGATAAGAGTAAAAAGTGACTAATTCCCACAAGATTTTTAATCTCAGCACAGTGGGGTGAATAATTACCTGTTATCCACTAGCAAGCTCAAGTAGGGGAAAGGGGCACAGACAGGAGTCCATTAAAGTCCACAACTCACTTGCAGCTGACTACAGGTTTGGCACAGAATACACATGTTCTATTCATTCTCTTACCTAAACTCTAATGTTGAAACTAGCCCACTCAGGTAGGTGTTACCACCCCATGCAATGGATGCAAAAACAGGCACGGAAAGTGAGGTAACTCTCTCTAGATTTCAAAACTAGTCCATGGAAGCGGTCTGCCCGACCCCCAATTCTCTGATTTCTGCACTACCACCCCTGCTTCCTTCTCCAAGTTTACTTTTCTGGCTTTCTCCTCTGGACATCCTTACATGCTCAGGCATTTCCAAGATTGAAAAAAAATCAAAGAAAAGGCCACAGCCCTAGTCAGATAGTTCATTCTCCTCCGGTTACAGTCCTATCATTCTCCTTTCCTTTAATTAATTAAATTATTAATTTGTTGTGAGATAGATTTTAATATGCAAAAACATTTTATTGACTTTGTGCTTTGGATCATTTTTGCTGTGTTGTCAGTAGGAAATGATTCTCAAATTAATCCAAGCAACAGAATTATCTGGAGGAACTTAAAAAAATACACATCCAGAGCAGCATTTCAGACCTGAATCAGAATTCCCATGGCCACAACACATGTCTCTGTTTTGCGGGGAAGTCGTGTGTGTGTATGTGTTTGTTGATAACTCAAGACCTACCTTCTTAGCAAATTTCAAATATACAATACAAATAGTTAACCACAGTCACGTCATTGTACATTAGGTCTCCAGAACGTATTCATCTTACAACCAAAACTTTGTTCCCCTTGACCATCTCCCCATTTCTCCCTCCCCCAGGCCCTGTGCTTCTATTTTCATGAGTTTGACTTTTTTAGATTCCACATATAAATGAAAGCATGCAGTATTTGTATTTCTTCATCTGACTTATTTTACATAGCAAAATGTTCTCTCGTTTCATCCATGTTGTTACAAATTTTTTGGCTGTGCTGCGTGGCTTGCAGAATCTTCATTCCCTGACCAGGGATCCAACCTGTGCCCACTGCAGTGGAAGCTCAGAGTCCTAACCACTGAACCACTAGAGAAGTCCCAGAAGTTTCCTTCTTTTTTAAGCCTGAGTAATATTCCATTGTATATGTATACACCATACTTTATCCATTCACCATTGATGAACATCTAAGTTATTTTCATATCTTGGCTATTGCAAACAATGCTGCAAAGAACACAAGAGAACAGCTATCTCTTCAAGATCCTGGTTTCACTTCCTTTGGATACAAACCCAGAAGTGGGATGGTTGCATCATAAGGCAGTTCTGTTTTTAATATTTTGAGGAACCTCCATATTGTTTTCCATAATTCTCCTTAAAACCAAGCTTCTTCAAAGTACAGAACGGTTTGTAAAACATACCATAATTGTGTTTAAAGAGGGGATTTTCTTTACCTGTTTGTGCACAAAATATATATGGAAAGATACCCTAGAAACTGGTAGTGTTGGTTCCCGTGGGGAGAAGTGGTTAGTCCGCTGCTGTCTCACATACAGTGGAACCACCCAGCTGAGCCCAGTCAAGGTCAATCAACCCTCAGAAGATTCACAGATGCATGAACAGTAATAAATAATTATTGTTTAAAAGAAATAGAAATAAATCATGAGTGCTATGTATCTCACCATTATATTGTAATAATTCCCTGCTTATATATTTATTCAAGGAAACACAGTGGTTGAATGTCAGGCTCTGGAGCCAGATTGCTTGGATTTGAATTCCAGCTCTGGTGCTGTCCAGCCGAGTGCCTTGGGCTGGTCACCTAACCTCTTTGTGCCTGAGCTTCCTCATCTGTAAAGTGGAAATTATAATAGAGCCTACCTCAACGTGCTCAATGTTTTATAATATACATTTAAAAAGATATAAGTATTAACATTAAAAAGTGTTTATCCATATACCTCCTAAAATCATCTTGTGAAATGCCAGTTGGCATTATGCTATATTTGGGGTATACCACTATTACATAAAATAAAGAAAAGGAAGGGAATGTGGTCAGTACAAGTCCTCCCTGAGCCCTTGGAGGAAAGCAGTGTTACACTCATGTGACTGATCAGTGACTCCAGAAGGAGTAGCCCGTCCCAAGGCTGGCAGCAGTGGAGATGCCCATTTTGCTTCCATGAGCCCATGGGTCTTCCCCATCTGTGTAGCATCTGCCCATTCCAGGATATGGTAAAATATTATGAAATCATTCAAAAATGGCTCTGCCAGAAGTTTAGGCTGAAAATTCCTCTTGGGATAAGATGGATTGTGAGGAATCAGTTTTTCTTAACAATTAATTCTGTTTTTACCCCAAACTCCATCAAATCTTAAAAGCCTTTGGTCAACATTTTAAGGCTTTGCTAACATAATGGTGAGAGAGAGTTACCAGGCCTTCCAAAAATCAAAGTACGAAGTAGTAAAAGGGAAATCTGAATTGTTAGTCACAGGTGAAGAATACGTGGTAGCTTCTAAATGTAAGCATCTTAAAGGTACCGATGGTATTGAATGTTATACTACTAATATTCCATTGTATATATGTACCACATCTTCTTTATCTATTCATGGGAAGGAAATTAAAAAAAGAGGGGATATATGTATACATATAGCTGATTCACTTTGCTGTACAGCAGAAACTAACACAACGTTGCAAAGCAACTACACCCAATTAAAAAAAATGTTATACTACTACTAGCTGGACAGAATTTAACAATTTTTTCATCTTCATAAACATGTGTAAGAAATATTTTTAAGAACTGTTGGTAATATTTTTGAGAAATTTTGAGCTATTTTAAAAAATGTTCAAAGCAAAGAAAAGCAGAGACATTTGGATAAAAGAATGACAAGAGCATACTTGAGAACAAGAGAAAGGTGGCAGTATGCTTCACACCACCCTCTTCTAGCTTCCTGCGGCTCCGATGAGTTCTTCACTGGGATATTAGGTCTGAATGGTTAAGGAAGGATGGTATCTAAACTAAACCAGAGGCTGAAGGCCAAGGTCTGTACTTCCAGTTCTGTCTCTGCTGTTTATCTCCTGCAGAGCTCTGGGCATTATCTCATAGAAAAAAAGAAATAAAGGCTTAAATGAGCTAGTTACAAAGCAGTTTTAAATAATAAAAATAATTACGGTGCAGAGATAATATTCATATATATCTGCACCCATGAAGAATGGTAAACATGCAGTCTTAGTGCTAGGAGAGACTTTAGTTCAAACCTCTTGTTTAACAGATAAAGAAACTCAGGCACAAAAAGGTCAAGTGACTTACCCAAGGTCACACAGTAAATTAGTGCTGTTGGAGATTAGAACATAGGTCTCCTGATGCCATCTAGTACCTGGCTTGCAATATATATGGCACAGCTAAGTCAGTGTCCAGTCTGAAAATGGAAAATAAATGGATATGGTTGAAGAATAATTATTTTTATAAATTCTTCTTATGAAAAGTAGGGACAGATAATTTTTTTCTTTCCTTAATAAGGGTAGAAGGGCAAGAAATTTAATACAGATTTTAAAGTTTAAGTTATAGTGAAAATAATAATAGACATTAAATCATATATTATTTAGCAATAATAATAGTAGTTAATAAGCTACACTAAATATCATGTGCCAGGCCTTGTGCTTATTACCTCACTTTTTCCCCACGACACCCCAACAAGATGCCAACTATTCTTATCTCCAATTCAGCAAAGAGAAAACAGTTTTATGAAAATTTTCCAATGAGATGGCCTACATTTGTGGGTGGTTGGATGAGCTCAATGTTATAGCCTCTCTTTAATGGACACTAACAGATGGGAGGCCATTCCAAGAATAGAAGCCAGGGATTTAAAACCTGTCATAGCAGAGGGAACTGAAGGACCCCTTTTTGAATGTTCCTGCTAAGTTAAATGCATTTATACACTCATTTAATCCTCTCAGCAACCAAAAGACCTAGCTACTGAGGTTTCATTGGTTCCATTTTACAGATGTGGAAACTGAGCAAAGAGAGATCAAGTAACTTGATGGAGGTGGAGGCAGGATTCGATCCTAGTTCTGTTTACTCCCAATTTCATGCTTCTGACCACCATGCTCTGCTTCCTCCTAAGCCTAAATTCTTTCATCCCTAAGGCAGGGGTTATAACATCAGTCGTAAGGTTTGGGAGAGGGTTACACTGCACAATGCCAGGTAAATGAAGGAGCTGTAACTATTAGGTGCTATGGGAATACTATTTTTGTGGAGATGAGATGGGAAAGAAAGATTTGCTTGGAATCATAGAATTTAGAACTTGGAATTTACCTAAGAATGTTGGCTAGTCTTTTTCTCAATTCTTAATGCTAAAATTCTCCATGCTTCCTTGCAGTTTCCCTTCTGCATACATTACTAAAAGATGCATGAGAACCCAAGATGCAAATTCAGCTGTCTTACGAAAACCATTACCAGTTAAAATACTTTGTCAGATTGATGGAGAGGAGAGTTAAAATCAAAATAGCAAGCAGGCTCTCAAAGGGTTGTTCCTGTCAACCTTGGCATTCTGAAGGAAAATAATTAAAGCAGGGCCTGTGCAAGGTTCCCACAGAGATTTATGAACAAAAACTTAAATACCTCAGAGATCCTGCCTCTGTTTAATCGCTCCATTGTCAGTGACCTCCATAGTGGAAAATCTGAGAGGGGAGTGTTCTGAGTACTCACAGCAGTGGAGACACCAAGGCGAGAAAGCGAGCAGCCTCACTCTTGCAGAGGCACTCAGACATCCTTACACACATCAGAAGTAACAGCTCTTGAATTGAATTAAAAAATCAAGCTGTGAGCAACCGAAACCTGACTGGCCACAAATACATTAATGCATTGTCCCTGCTGGCATTTTTTGTCTCAATCTTGACCACAGATTCTTCCTCCACTAACATATATACTCAGACACATGCTTAACTTTCCAAAATAAGACAGTTTGCCAAAAGAGAACTCCGGAGGACATTTCTTGTTTAAAGCAGCATCCATTTCTTAGAATTGGTACTAATTAAAGCCAATGGTGACTTAATGTCTTAAAACCATGAGACGTTTCTGAATTCAGTCTACAGGGCACTCACACCATGGAAAACAAAAAGTCTTCAACCCCAACTCAGATGGTCACAGTGCAGGTAGTTTGTTTTCATTCAGAGAACTGACTTTAACCTTCATAGTATCAAATCCTTTCCATTACCCCCCCCACCCCGTTTTTCTATTTCTTTGAAATTTGTTCCAGATAATGCTTACATGGTAACCCATATAAATAACCAGTCACCCAGCTGAAGGACTTCTCACAAGGGAATGTGGAAATGAGGGTACAGGGATGCTGCTGGCTTGCTTTTCTGAAATGATTTCATAGTTGTACCTAAATCCAGCATTTGTGCTCATAAACAGACACACATGCAGCACTCACCCACAGCCAAATTCACCAACCCATCCGAGTAAGTTCACAGTAAGGCTGAGATCCTTATTGTGAAGAAAAGGGAGACAAGGGAAGCATTTAGGTCAGCTCCCTCAGGAGTCCCCAGAAGCCAGCTTCTTCAGCTTTGGCCAAGTGGACGTACAGTCAGCTCTTCCTATTCATGGATGCCGAGGACTCGCTGTACTACACTATTTTGTATGAGGGACTTGTGTATGGTGGGGTCCTGGAAGCAATCCTCCATGGATACAGGGGATGAATGGACGAGAGTGAGTCAAAAATTATCCGCACTCTGGCTATAGAATTTACTTTAATTAACTTTTACAAAAGACAAATACATCATTTTCTGACACACTCTTCTTGCTTTTCAATACACTTTGTCCATCGGTCAACAAGCTTTCATATTCTCTTATTAAAAAATGCTTTAGGCTGAGCTGCGAGTTGTGAATACACCACTGACTTCATCTTTTCATCAGAGTGAATCTTCATCCTCGTAGGGCTGCTTTCAGGGGACCAACAGGTGAAAGTCCAATGGAGCAAAGTCAGGACTATAGGGAGGATGCTTTAACACCTCAAAATGAAGTTTTTGCAGAGTGTCAGCAGTGTGGACAGAACTGTGCAGACATGCACTGTCATGAAAAATCACAATACCCTTGGATAGCAGTCCTCTGCATTTAATCCGAAGTTTAGGCTTCAGTTCTTCAATAATCATCTCGCTGTAACAAGCACTGTTGATTGTTGAACCTCTTTCTTGATAATGTTCCAATACTGGCCCTTGAATAACTCAGAAAACTGTAAGCATCAATTTTCCAGCTGATAGTTGACTTTTGAACTTTTTCTTGGTCGGCGATTGAGGATGTTTCCATTCCATACTCTGTCGTTTACGCTCAGGCTCATAGTTATGAATCCATGTCTCATCACCAGTAACGATTCTCTTTAAGAAACTTTCACCTTCCTTAGAGTATTGGTCCAAATTTTGTTTGCAGATATCCAAAGCTTCTGTTTATGCTCTTCTGTGAGTTGTTTCAGTACCCATCTCGCATAAACTTTTTGAAACCTAAGTCTGTCGTGGATTACTTCTTTTTGAGGTGTTGCAGCATCCTCCCTATAGTCCTGATCTTGCTCCATCGGGCTTTCACCTGTTTGGTCCCCTGAAAGCAGCCCTACGAGGGTGAAGATTCACTTCTGATGAGGAAGTGAAGACAGTGGTGAATTCGTGGCTTGCAGCTCAGCCTAAAATATTTTTTAATGAGAGAATATGAAACCTTGTTGACAGATGGACAGAGTGTATTGAAAAACAAGATTATGTCAAAAAAATGATGTATTTGTCTTTTCTAAAAGTTAATTAACATAAATTCTACAGCCAGAGTGCGGATAATTTTTGACTCACCCTCATGGCTATGTGGGCATCTTAAATCCTCTCACAGATGTTTAGTGTAAAGTGGTTATCAATTTCCTCTGGAAACCAATTGGCAGATAGAGTCACTGGGACTCAAACAGGTGCTTTGGTAAAAGAAGCCCATTTGGAAATGGATGGGTAGCAATTCCACTCCTAGCTACACACCCAAAGACTCAAACACAGGGATTCAAATGCATACTTGTACACAAATGATCTTAGTAGCACTGATCACAATAGCCAAAAGGTGAAAACAACGCAAATGTCCATCAGTTGGTGAAAAGATAAACAAAATGTGATATATATCACATATTTTGTATAATTATATATATATATATACATATATATAAAATTCAGTCTTAAAAGGAATGAAGTTCTGACACATGCTACAACATGGATGAACCTGGAAAACATTATGCTGAGTGAAAGAAGCCAGACACACAAGATCACACATACTGTATGATTCCACCTACATGAAATATCCAGAACAGGTAAGTCCACAGAGACAGGAAGCAGATTAATGGTAGCCAGGGTCTGGGAAGGGGGTGGGCGAATGGGAATTGACTGCTTAACGGGAATAAAATTTCCTTGTAGGCTGATGAAAATTATTTGGAACTAGATAGAGATGATGGTTGCACAACATGGGACTACACTAAATGCCACTGAATTGTACACTTTTAAGCAGTTAATTTTGTGTTATCTGAATCTTTGCTCAATAAAAAGAAAGAAAGAAAAAAAAAAAAAGCCCAAGGAATGAGCTACAGATCCCACCAGAGAGGAGGAAACCCTGCTGTTCCTATCTGTCCTGCGTCTCCAGCCTCGAGGCCTCTCTGCCCCCTTCAGTGATCTCGCTGATTTGCTAGGATTGCGGCGCCCTTACCAAACCAGGCTTGTGTTGCCTGACACACGGCAAGCAAAAACACTGAGACACCGAGGTTTGCACCAAAGAGAGGTTTTATTCATAAGGTAGCCAAGTGAGGAGGCGAGAGAGCAAGTCTCAGATCTGCCTCCTCAGAGGCAAGGGGCTCGGGTATTTATGGGGCAAAGAATAAAAAACAGCAGGGCGGTCTGAGGTGTGGGGAGCGTGGGCGACGGCAATTGGGAAAAGATGCGGTAATCTTCCTTCTGCGCAGGCGTAACTAAGCTACGGGCCTCTGCACATTCAAGAATGGGGGCATTTAGCACCCTCTGCGGGTGGAGTTTTTGGTCCTCTGACATCAAAAGGTCACCCAGTGGACGCTTGTGCATGGCCAGTTGGAGGGTTGGTGGGCCTAACCAGTCTTAACTAGTTCCGCCTGAACTAGACACAGCTAACTCCAAGTTCCTGGAAAACAATTTGGGCAAACATGTATTGTTTAGGCTATGCTCCAATTGGAGGACATGCAAGTCTTAAAACAACTTTAATTAGTGAATGCATGTGACACGGATTTGACTCATGATTACCCCTGGTTTCAACCGCATTGGAAGTTGGGAAATGTCTATGCCACCCGCTTGGCCAGCTCATCAGTGAGCGTCCAGTCAGCGGCCACCCCCGGCCTCACACTTGCCTTTCACGTCTGATGACGGCTTCTGCCCTTGGTTGCACTCCTCTGGGAGGGTTTGCCATTCCCCGGTAGATCATAGCTGGTGAGGCCTCGGGGTGCTGCCTTTACATGAGGACCACGTGCTCATCCACACTTTGCCTCAGAAGTTCAGGGGACCACGGAGTTAAAGGACATGGAAGGGTGTTAATGTGTCCTTCTTATTGCCAGAGATGTTTGACCTATATACAGGTGGTTTTCCTAAAACAAGAAAGCACTTTCAGATGCAAGGAAATGAAAATTGGATTGTTGTCTTAGCCTGAGTCACCCAGAAAGCAGAGCCTGAGACAAATGCACACGTGCAGGTAGGTTACTTGAGAAATGATCCCAGGGAGGAGGGAAGAAGGGCCGAGTGGCACTAGGAACCAGGAAAGAGGGAAAGCCGACTTAAGGATGCTTTATCAAGTTGGCGCCTGTGACAGGTGCTGCTTGATCTTGCCTGAACTTTCTGAGGAGCCTTCTACAATGTGTCCTCTCAGAACTACCAGCCCTGATTACAATAGGGGAAAATACTTGTCTATTGACACCTGTCCCTGTTTGATTAAGGGTGGCCCCATTGTGCTCACATTTCTGAACTGCACATTCATGAGTGCCCAGAAGGTTCCTGTAGCATCTCACACGCTGGCATAAGAGAAGCCCAGGCAGGAAAGGACAAGTGTGTTTGCAGCATTAGTCTGCTTGGAGCCCTGTCTGGAAGCTGTTTGAGCAGGGGCAGCTGGAGCAAGGTGTGGGGCTCGTGGGACCTGCACTGGCAGGAGGCGTGAGTGCCACAAGGGTACTGGGAGGAGGAGCACATTAGACTTAAGGAAAGAAACATCCGAAACACCCTCCAAGGCATCTATGAATGGCTGGCGTATTCTGGCATGTGTTTCTGCAGTTCTTCACACCCACCAGCCAGGGAGCCATCACCCAATAAGCTCTGCCTGAAACCTCCCTTCAAGCCGCAGGCATTGGTTGATCACCTCTGTGACCGGCAGTGTGCTAGCAGCTGGGCACGCAGAAGTGAGTAAGACCACAACATCCTTGTTCTTAAGAAGCTTATATTCTAGTGGACAGAGATAGACAATATAAAAAACTACAAAATAAAAACAAGCAAAATAGCAGATAAGTAAGCATAGGAAACTGAAAATAGGGTGGTGCGATGGGGCTTGAATGGCCAACTTACATTGTTACTTTGAAAGGTTAGACAGGTGGGTGGTTTGGCTTCTGGCTCCTGTTTCCAATAGCTCTGTGACTCAGTCATATTTTCTTTAAAATCCATTTCAGTCACTTAGTCAGACACAATTGCACAATTTTAAGGTCTAACATTTTAAAACAATTTCATGATTCATGAGATCCTATGACACATAACTAATACCAATGGTGTCTTCTTAGGCAAAATGTGAGAGTCATTCTTAATTTATTGTTCTCCCTTGTATAACACACACACACACACACACACACACATACATATGCACATCACATGTCAACTATACTTGCTGCCACTGCTCAAATCCATTCTCCCTTTACGTCCTCTCCATCCCTGTTGCAGGTGTGGTCCAGGCCGTCACCACCTCTTGTCCAGGCTCTGTGGCAGCTTCCTGATGACTGTTCAAGTTTTGCTTTGCTCTGCAGCCTCATTGCCTGGTATCTAGAAGAATCTTCCTTTTTGTAACTTTTATCCACTGGTCCTGATTATGCTTTCAGGAGTTTTGGTGAATAACTATAGGTATTTAACCACACATCTGCCCTCCCAATGAATGAATAGAGGACACTACACTCCCCCCTCGTCCTTTCTCCAGCCTGCACCTCCCCCATTTCTCACCTTTCTCATTGTATCATCACTTCCTGACCCTTCTTCCTCCTGGTGACCCAGATCTGAACATACTTTGATTTATTGTTGTTTTTAAAATGTACTGAAAACTGAACACAGAATTTCAAGTGTGGTCTGAACAAAGCACAATGGTTCTATTTCTTCTTTTGAACTAATGCTCCTTTTAAAAGTATATATTATAGAGTACATGGGTTTTGACAAATAAATACACCTGTGTAGCCAGCCGTCCAGTCAAGGTAGAGAATATTCCCATCACTCAAGAAAATTTTCTCTTGTCCTTTTTTAGCCCAAACCTATCAACAGTAGCAACCACTATTCTGATTTCTTCCCCTGTAGATTAGTTTTGTTTATACTAGAATTTCATATACATAGAATCACACGGAATGTACTCTTCTGTGACTGACTTCTTTCAGTGCATGTAACATAATTGCATGTGTTGGCAGTGTGTTCCTTCCTATTGTTGAGCAGTATCCATTGGATGGATATGCCAGTTTGTTTATCCTTCTCCTGTTGATGGTCCTCTGGGTCATTTTTAGTTTGGCACTATAATGAATATAGCTTCTATACACA
This sequence comes from Hippopotamus amphibius kiboko, assembly GCF_030028045.1. NCBI lineage: Eukaryota > Metazoa > Chordata > Mammalia > Artiodactyla > Hippopotamidae > Hippopotamus > Hippopotamus amphibius. Next base: position 132,079,783 of record NC_080190.1, on the reverse strand, counting down.
AATAGTTTTATTGACTTTCTATTTATCTTTCTTTTTAATCTTGGGTTTTTATTTACCCAGGAGTGGAATTTCTGGATCATAATGTAGGTAAATATTTAAATTTATAAGAAATTAACAAATAATTTTCTAAAATGGTTCTGCCAGAATCTATGAGAGTTACAGTCCCTTGCCCTGCTTTCTTGCCAACATTTAGTATTAGAAGTTTTTAATTTTTTTTTCATTTTAGCTATTCTCGTGGATGTGAAGTGGTCATTGTGGTTTTAATTTGAATTCATTCAATGAACTTGATCATCTTTCATATACTTATTAGCCTTTCACATATCTTCTCTTATGAAGTGCCTGGTCAAGTCTTCTGCCAATTTTCATTGGGTTGTCTTTTTATTACTCAATTATAGGAATTCTTGATAGTATCTGGATATAGGTTCTTCACCAGATATGTGTATCGTGAATATTTCTCTCAGTGTGTGGCTTATCTTTGCATTTTCTAAATGGTATCTTTGGATGAACAGAAATGGCTAATTTTTATAAAGTCTGATATAACTTTTTTTCTTTTATACTTAATGCTTGTTTGTCCTAAGAAATCTTTGCCTAACACATAGTAGCAAACATATTCTCTTAGGTTTTCTTCTAGAAGCTTTATATTTTCAGCTTTTTTGTTCAGGGCTATCCACAATCTATGTTGAGTTAACTTTTTGTGTATGGTGAAAAATGAGGGTTAAAATTTGTTTTTTCCATACATTGATCCAATTATTCTAGCACCGTTTGTCTTAAAGACTTTTCCCCCTTTTGAATTACCTTGCTTGTTAATAGTTTCTTATTCCATATTGGATGAAAAACTTCTCTAAGTCCATGTGTCTCTATCACCATTTAAAAATGTTTCATACACTGTGATTCATTTTATATAGCCTTTAGCCTTTACTGAATGAACACTCTGTGTCAGCCATGACACTAAAAACTGGGTACAAAGAACTCTTATCCTGGGGGAATTTCCATCTGTTGGTGGAAGCTGACACAGAAGCAATTGGCTCCCATTTCACATGATTAGAGAGAAATTATAAAGGGGTTTGTGGGAATATAGAAGAAAGTGTGTGACATGAAGGCAGCATATCATATCAGCTTTGGGTTTAGGCAGATCTAGCTTAAAACCCTGGCTACCATACATCCTAGTTACCAAAGCAGACCATGAGTAAGTCACTCAAACTTTTTAGTATATGTGCTGCCGAAGCGAGCACTCACTCAAACTTTTTGAGGCTCTGCTTCCTCAGATTTGTTAAGTATTACATGACACAAAGTACTGAATATTTATTACATTTGCCTGGTACTCAGACAATTTGCTATTTTCATCCCACTGGACTTAAGAAAGGCATCCTGGAGGAGGTGATACGTCTGCTGAGCCTTGAAGAATGTTGAAAGTTGGCAGATGAAGAAATGAAGAGTTTTTCAGGCTGAAGATCTGGGAAGAACAAAGATACAGAGGTGTAGATCAGCAGGGTATAAATGGGAATATTGCTAAAGCTTAAAGTGTGAAGACGTGGAAGGTCAAAGAGACGAGGAGGGGCCAGGTCATAGAGAGCTTTATATGCCATGTTAAGGAGCTTGGGCAGTATTTTTCAGCCAATGTGATCTGTGAGTATCTAGGGGAGGTGTCAGCCGCCTCCTAGGTCCCCCGAGCTCGAAGATGGCTCTTGAAAGCTTCATTCAGCAATAGCCCCACCTGTAGGTTTAAACATGAAGCTCACCCTGAGAGATGCTGGCTCTCCAGGTCCACCTGGCATGATGCCCTCTAGGGCAAAGTCCTGGACACTCTCTCAGGTAGAATGAGAGCCACAGTTCTCCCAGGTTTCCCAGATGATGCCTGGTACCCACTTCTTAATTCTCTCCAACAGTGTGGCCTCCTTAAGAGCAAAGCCTGATCTTGCACTCCAATGCCTTGGTTGTACTTGTTGGCTCTGACGTGTCACAGGTGGAGAGTCTGCCTCCTTCTCATCTGTCCTCTAATGGACAGATATTCTAGCAGGTATGGACAGATTTCCTGGAGCTATGCTACCTTCCAGCTACTTGTTTGCTTTAAGCTACAATTTTTAAGCATTTGTTACACATTAGGTCTATTGGTAAATTCTTGGCATGCATTAACACGACTACTTTAAACTTCCTAGCAACTCTACAAATAGATTTTATTGTTTTAACTCACAGATGAGGAAAATGAGGCTTAGAAACATTAAACAACTTGCCTATCGCCACACAAATAGTAAATGGCATGTCCAAAACATGAGCCTTCATCTCAACACCTGTGCTTCATTGTCTCCTGTTCTCTAAGTAGCTACCGAGGAAGGGCTCTCCCTACCCCCATCCCACCAGCCTAACCAGACATGTCAGCCCCGATCACCTCTGTGATCCTCAGGTACATGTTAGGCTACCCCTCTGGGACCTTCTTTCTTAGCTGAGTCACCAAATTCTGGGGGTGATGGACTTTGGCAGCATCCCAGCTATATCTTGCTCTTTGCCAACCCCATGAAAGTGCTATCCTAGCCTACTTTTACCCTAAACTGAGTGCTCTATTAGCCCCATTTCACAAATTAGATAACTTAGGTTCAGAGGGACAAGAACATAAAACAGTAAATCACAGTATCAAGAGTCAAGTCTAGTCTCCTGCCTCCAAAGCCAGCAAAATCTCGTAGGCTGTGTTGCCTTTCTAGAGAGGTAGTCCCCTGTCCAAGCAGCATGCCATCAGAGGTGGGAGGGCAGTCAGAGAAAAGTTGTTCAAGGCCCTTCAAACTATTAGTTTAATTATAGTTATAATCATAATTCTGCCCAACGACTGGGAATAGAATATCAACCTCTGGGGGTGGGGCGGCGGGGTGGGAACAATGTAGAAAGACTGATATTACTAACAACATAACTCACGGCCTGTCTACTGTGAGTGTCTTCTTATCGAGAAATAGTAGAACAGTGGAGGGATGGATGACCAAGGTATGGATTCAGAATTAAATAATCCAAAACAGGGACTTCCTAGGTGGTGCAGTGGTTGAGAATCTGCCTGCCAGTGCAGAGGACATGGGTTCGATCTCTGCTCAGGGAGGTTCATACATGCCATGGAGCAACTAAGCCCATGTGCCACAACTGTTGAGCCTGTGTGCTGCAACTACTGAAGCCCACGTGCCTAGAGCCCGTGCTGTGCAAACAAGAGAAGCCACTGCAGTGAGGAGCCCATGCACCACGATGAAGAGTAGCCCCCATTCACCACAACTAGAGAAAGCCCGTGTGCAGCACCAAAGACCCAACGCAGCCAATAAATAAATAAATAAATAAATGAATGAATAAAATAAATAAATTTATAAAAAAAAATCCAAAACAAAGATAACTGTAGGAAAAACTCGAAGCCTAATTCATTCTTACTGGCAAGAATTGTGCTGCCAAGTCAGCATCTATTCCCTTTAAAGGTGAAAGCCCATCTCCAAGAAGAGATATTTTGGAAAAGATACAGAACCACAAAACTCTGGTTTGCTTGAAGTAAACCAGACAAAACCTGATTTTTGCTGCTTTGTCCAGTTCACTGAATTTATAAAACAAAAATAAAAATCAAGCCTTAGAAGGAAGGAGGGAGGAAGTAGGAACAGAGGAAACAAGAGTCAAAGCTGCATCTGTGAGACTGCCCTAAGGGTCCCTAAGCTTTTTCCTAAACCAGGAAGAACCATGAAGCGTTTCTTTGTGTATTAATCAGAATTCTTTCAGTTGCAAATAACAGAAACCCAACTCCAGCTGTTTAAGGAAAAAAGTAAACATGTATTGGTAGTCTCACAAGACTGATAAGAGTGGATAGTGTCAGATGTGGCTGGATCTAGTTAAGGCAGCAATTCTCAAAGTGTGGTCTGAAGACCTTGGGGAGTCACTGAGACCCTTTGGGGTCTGCAAGGTCAAAACCATTTTCATAACAATACTAAGATATAGTCTTAGTCCCTTCCACTGTCAGCACCTTGAGACAACAGGGTTGTTTTTCTCTCCCTGGGAAAGAGAGAGGATCCAATTTCACTTTCTAACTAGAGTTTGGGTCCAAGTCACATTCCCTTTTCCACTTGTTCTCTCACAAGTGTACAGTGGAGTTTTCCAGGGGTTACATGACTTGTGATATCAAACAGATAGAATGCAGAAGTAGATAGTAGAATCCAACTGTTCTTCTACTAAACTGACCATTCAAATATGTAAAACAGTGTCATGCTTCTCAGCAATTTTTTTGTTTGTGAAAATATGGTTATTTTTCATAAAAATACATTAGTTATTTTAGCAAGTAATGGATTTATTGTTACTTTCAAATGAATTAATATTTTAATGTTCTCATTTTCAAATACAGTAAATATCATAGATATAATACACATAAATAAAATTTGGGGGAGTTCTCAACAACAAAAAAATTAAGCCTTTCATCCATGTCTAGCCATCTATTTCTGCGAGTCTGTCTGCATGTCCCAAACCTCTGGATGGCAGAGTTCCAGGCCATCATTTTGATGTTTTGAGAGCTTTTCAGCTGTGCCCCATGTACTGGAAAGCTAGAGAGCTGCATGAAGTGGCTTGGTCTTAGAACTGTAAACATTTTCAATGTGATGAGGCATTTATAAGTTGGAAGTACAGTTAGGGTCCAGTGCTTCCAGGAAAAATGTGTATAACCCAGAGGCTTTTAATAGGATACATTGTGGATTTCTCTTGCTCCTGCCTTTGGATGGGATCGCGTGAGTTTACATCAGTTTACCCATGAGTCATGAGTATGAGACTGTTAAACAAATCGAGATCTTCATCCAGATTGATAAATTCTATAATACCCACCCACCACAACTTCAGAAGGTAGTTTTGTAGAAGACATTTATAGACATTTTGTAAAAGTCATTAGCTCTGGTATGGTGGAATCAACACATCCCTGGTATTTCCTACATTACACATATCTGCATAACAGCAAAAAAAAAAAAAAAAAAAGGATGGAAATAACTCTAGAAAAGAAATACAGGTGATGAAGTAAAAAAACTTTAACTTTTATTCATTCACTCCCCAATCTTTTTTGATCACCTGTTATATGACAGAAACTCTCATTTGCTAAAAAATATGGAAATAATAAACACATTCCCTTCTTTTGAAGGGGCTCTTATTTAATGGGAAAAATAAACTTATGTGCAAATAATTGTGATCCAATCACGATGATGCAGAAGGTCCTCGGCGAGCACAGGGGAAGAGTGGATTAGCTCGGAGGCTAAGGGTGGACAGCACAAATGAAGCTGCATTTGAGCTGGGTCTAGAAAGACGTGTGGAAGTTTGTCAGACAGAAAGATTAAAGTGGGATTCCAGGTAGAGGAACTCCGTATGCAAAGACAAAGAGTGCGGAGAGGAATGGTAAGTTAGGAAAATGTCAAGTCATTCAGCTCACTCTAGAACCTAAATTTTGAGCAATTGCAGTAACACTGAAACCCTTCTTCGAATCACATACATACACTCTGATGCTAAAATTATGCATCCACAGTCGTTCTAGGTGGAGCAGCATGGGTCATGGAAATAGCACCAGAGATATAGACTGGGACCAAAAAAGAAAAAGGGGGGCTGATCTGAACTCAAGTAGTATAACACATAATATGATCCCAGTGACTCTGGACTGGACTGTGGGCTTTCCCTAAATCCCGTGGGACATGAATGGATGTTAATATTAGAGTCACAGTATGTACTATTTATTTCTAAATATAATAGTTACGTTGCATGCATTAACTCTAAAATAATTAGTAGTTCAATTATTCTCAGCAAATCTTTTTGTTATACTTATCATGGCCTAAAGCAAATATACCCTTCAAGTATTGATAAGGAGAGGTGCAAAGAAATGGGTAGAGCTCACTAATATTTGCCCAGTGGATCGAGTAGAGAGGTCCCTATAACATGGTGTCTGCAAAAGATCTGGCACAAGATAAGCACTCAGTAAACGGTAGCTCAGTGGTGACGAAAGAGCATATAAAAATAACAAGTGAAAATTCACAGGGTAGCCCAGGAAAGGTTTGTGCTTGCTTGCAAGGAGGCAAAAGTCAATTAAAGAAAGTTGAAAATTAAGGTCTGGGTACCTGCACATAAGAATCCACATCTATTCTGTGCGGCACTAGAACCCCGTGCTAAGAAATCAAAATGAAAATAATATAGGAACATTTAAAAGCACTAGGGTTCAGTAGATGCAAATGTCAAACTGTTCTGTAGAGAATTTGCAGCTCGAGGTTCATAGGACCTCCTCAGAAGGGGGAAAAAACAGAAAACCTTTTCTAGAGATGAGTTCATAATCAAAGATTTCACATAAAGAGACAAACCACCCTAGAGGAGAATTAGATGGCATAAGAGCGGGAAATAACAGAATGGCTTAAAAAATGATTTGAGGACAAGAGGTTTGAGAGACTAGTGCAAGCAAATACTTTTATAACTTCTACCCACATACTAAATTTAATTGAAACCTGTTAAGAACAAGAAAAGGTAATTCTATATGCAAATTCTTGATGGCCTCTTTTGTGCTTCAATTTTGATTTGTGAACTGAACCAGATACCAAGTTCAAAATGTAATTTGATACCAATCTGGCCAAAACCTACTCAATTTGGTCAAAACCAGTCTTTTAAAAGTTATCTTGGAAAAGGCAGAGAGATGGAAGATGTCAGAGTTAAAGTAGGTACCTCATTTTGCCCAGTGAATTAAGCCAGCTCTGAAATTGTCATAAACAATTTTATCTATTCATATTTTAGCTGGTGTGTCTATTTGGTTAAGTGTAGACTTCTTAGCCATTTACTTTGTTAATAAGAGATGTCAGAACCTCAATAAAAACTCAAAAAAAATTTTTTTGCATGTTACTGTTTCATTAGAACAATATTCCAAAATGCCTTTACATGATTTTTTTTTTGACCTATAGAATTGCTAACTCGTTCTGTGACTGCCAAACTTTAGTGGGTTGAAGGACCTGACAATGGAACTGAAGCAGGGGCCCCAAATTTCTGTGTGTCCATCCAGAACTCTCTTGGATTAGCAGTTGCTGAACCTGGGGGTTTTATGGATGAATACAATTTCAAACAAATATTAAAGGAATGATAGATGATTCCTATCTTATTATTATTTGATATATAAGGACATTTAAAATAAATATCTTCCACTGTCATAATTTTATTTTTAAAAGAATATTTTGACACCAAAAATAAGGAAGAACATATTAGAAAAAAAAAGCATAGTCCTCAAATTTGTATAAAAGTAGCTTTATTAAAAATATATTTTAACACCCTTGTCCTCATTTTACCACGAACCAGTAAAATATTGGTCATAGTTTCAGATTGTGAGATACTAGAAAAAATACGTATTGGTCTCTGCCTCCAGTTACTAACACAGAGTTCCTGAAACCCTTGTAATTTCCTGGGTGATAGGAGTGTCTTTTATTCTAATGAGGCGATGCTGGGTGGGCTCCTGGATGGCTCCTGATTGAGCACTGGTCACTGGGAAGTTCAAGCTATGATTAGGAGCTTAAAATTTCCAGCCCTGCCCCCACGCTCTTGAGATGGGAGAAGGGCTGACAATGAAGTTAATGATTATCTCTACGTGATGAAGCCTCCATAAAAGTTCCAATAGTGTGGGACTCAGAGAGCTTCCTGGTTGGCGAATACATCCACACCCAGGAGAGTAACATGTCCCAGCTCCATGGAGACAGAAGCACCTGCTCTTGGGATCCTTCCAGACCTTGTTCTATGTATCTCTTCATCTGGCCGTTCATCTGTATCCTGTATTATATCCTTTAGTAAACTGGCAAATGTAAGTAAGTGTTTCCCTGAGTTCTGTGAGCTGCTTTAGCAAATTAATCAAACCTGAAGAGGGGGCATGGCAACCTCTGAATTATATAGCCAGTGTGTCAGAAGCACAGGTGACAACCTGGGACTTGCAATTGATTTCTGAAGGGGGGGGGGAGGGGAGTCTTGTGGGACTGAGACCTTAACCTGTGGGATTTGATGCTATTTCCAGGAAGATAGTGTCAGAATTGAGTTAAATTGTAGGACACCCAGCTGATGTCATGGAGAATTGCTTGGTGTGGGAAAAACAGCCACACATTTGGTAACCAGAAGTGACGTGTTCTGTGTAAGTAGTAAAGGAGAAACACTCACAAGACATAGACTGAACTGTAGGATTCTCCAGTATACAGATTCAGTGCTCTCCAGCTTGGGGATGCAGGCTTTGTGTCCTCATAGCTGTGATACCAAAGCAGGGGTTGCAGAACTCTAGAATCCCTGTCAACTTAGATTCACATTCGACATTAACACGGGCAGACTCTACACCTCCTGACCCACCATTATCACTAGGCTGACGATGCAACTACTGGGGCTTAGAGGATTCTTTACCGTTTCCACAGCGCTAACATTCTCTCCTTCAACCTAAGGAAGAAAGAAAGGTAAAAAGAAGGAAGAAAAAAAAAAGAACTTTACTTCAGGAAGGTATTTATCAGTATCTTGCAGATGAAGAAACTGAAATTCAGAGCCGTCATTCATTTACTCATTCCCATGCTCGTATGGTCAACAAATATTTATTCCATGTCTCAAGGCCCTATAGCATCATGTTAACCCCCAGTGATGTTAAGATGAATAAAACACCATCTATATTCTTGACAGTCAATATACATGGGTAGTTAGTGGCAGAGCCGGGACCGGAGCCCAGGTATTTTGCAAATTTTGTGCTCTTTGCAGCAAGGCCTGCTGCCCATTGTATCTCTCTCATCAGTGTGATTAGTTACCACAGACACCCCTCCTGCTCCCTCTCATACAGTTCAAGCTAACTCTTGTGAAATCTGCAGGCTTCATCCTCCAAAATGCTTCACACAAATGGGGCAACTATCAAATATTTATTGAATAAAATTGAAGAATTGAGTGAATGGAAATGGACTCTGCAGCCAGGAAGTGCTACTGTCCTCAAATGATAATGAGACTAAATGTTGAAAATTGTACTTTCTAATCCTAGCACTGGTCCTGGGGAAAGAGACCTTGGGTCCTATGGCTTGTCAGTAATTTATGCTTCTCTTTAAGTCCTTCCACTTCACTTGTTTAAAGGTAATATTAAAGCCTACGAACACATACATTTCAGGAAGTATGTTAATTTGGAGACAAAGATTCTCCAAAGCAGTCATTCTAAAAAAGCCATCAAACTATTCACAATAACCAAGACATGGAAACTACTTAAATGTCCGTTGACAGATGGTTAAAGAAGATGTGATACATATATACAATGGAATACTACTCAGCCATAAAACCAAATGAAAGAATGCCATTTGCAGCAACATGGGTGGCCCTAAAGATTATCATACTAAATGAAATAAGTCAGAAAGAGAAACACAAATACCATATGATATCACTTACATGCGGAATCTAAACTATGACACAGATGAACTTATTTATGAAACAGAAACAGACTCACAGACATAGAGAACAGACTTGTGGTTGCCAAGGGGTGGGAAGGGATGGGCTGGGAGTTTGGGATTAGCAGATGCAAACTATTATATATAGGATGGTTAAACAACAAGGTCCTACTGTATAGCTCAGAGAATTATATTCAATATCCTGTGATAAACCACAATGAAAAAATATGAAAAAGAATATATATACACACACACATATATAACTGAATCACTTTGCTATACAGCAAAAATTAACACAACACTGTTAATCAACTATACTTCAATAAAATAAATTGTTTTTAAAAAAGCATAACAGTTTCTTGCATGAAAGCCATATTTGATTATTTGTTCAGTCCCTACATTCTCTTTCCTAGTTGAATAACAATTAGCAGAAGGTAAGATATCAAAATCCCTTCTACCCTGTCCCCAGCCAAAATAACAGGAATCCTGAATCACAGCACTCCAAGGCCCACATACTAAATTTGATTTCTTCTCCATTTTCTAAAGAAGTAGATGCTTTCTGCAGAGAGAGAGGCTGGAAGAGGCATGAGATCTTGAGTTAAACCCTGTGTCTCCCAACCCCCTGGGCCGCAGACTGCTACTGGTCTGCAGCCTTTAGGAACTGGGACACACAGTAGGAAGTGAGCGGGGCCAAGCGAGCAAAACTTCATTTGCCGCTCCCCATCACTCCTCATCACTCATACTACTGCCTGAACCATCACTGGCATTACTGTCTGAACTGTCCCCGCTCACCCCCACCCCCGCTCCACTCCGTGAAAAAATTGTCTTCCATGAAACCGGTCCCCGGTGCCAAAAAGGTTGGAGACCGCTGTCCCAGGGATTCTTTATAGGCCAACTGAAATCATGCACAGAGGCAGCTGGTTTCTGATAGCTGTTTACAGCACCCTGGAACATACATTTTTGCAGCCTGCATGAATAGGAAAGAGACACTAGATATGGGAGAGGGGTGCAGAAGTGTGGGTGAAAGAACATTAGAACTGAACCTGACCTTTCTCCTTGCTCCAAAGGATACGAAGGTCCTCATGCTGCAGAGATTTATTTGCACTAACAAGATTTTATTTCAAAATGCGATTACACATGGGATGATTAAGCCTACAGCACTGGAGATTGCATTAAACTCAGTTAAGTCCTCTGCAATCAGAGTCATTATTTTGGGGCAGAGGAAAAAAAGAAAGATGCACATTCCAGTTACAAAGGGATGGAAAAGAAAATGATCTAGGGCAGTGTTTTGCAAATCTGCTGCATACGTTACATCAGAAAAGCTTTTTAAAAACACAGATTCTCTTTTCCTTCTCCCCACCTCACACCAGCTCTAAATAGGAAAAGACTGATGTGGGGGCCAGGAATAAATATTTTTAAAAGTTTCCTGGGTCATCTGATGCTGCCAGCCCAGGAATGAGCCCTGGGGAAGAACAGGTCTTGGAGGCTGGTTTGTTGCCCTGACCAAACTTCAGTCTGATCTTCAGCTTGACTGACATTAAACTTGGTGTTGCACTGGGGCTGATTGGGAATGACCCTCTTACAAAGTTCACAGGAAACTTATGTGTAAACCAGAATGCCAGCTCACTAATTACAAGGAGGAATAATCCTTCTCAGAGATCGAAATGCCCACGTTTGCCATGCAGAACACCTGGACAACCACACTTTTAATCAGATGGTTGCCTGCTATTGATCTATGAAATCAGATCAAAGGGATGCCCCCAATGGCATTTTTGTTCAGGCGGCAGAAGTGAAGCAATAATCCTTGTACTATATGTCCCAGATCAGATCTCCTTAACCTTGGCCAAGAGCTGGAGAAATGCTGCCAAATTCTTGCCCTTAGACATATTTTTCCAGATTCTGTAGCTCCTAAGAGCAAACCCAGGGAAGGTTCGGCTGCTCGCCTCCTTCAAGGGCAGCTTTTCCAGCCTTGCGGGAAGCGATGTTTTGCCACCCCTACTGGGCATGACCAGACACTTCCTAAGATGTTGCTTCTTATTGTGTTTTATTAAATAGTGTAGTTTACATAAGAAGAAAACAAAAAAAAAGTTATCTACATGCAAAACTGTAGATGATGGGAATGATTTTTTTTCTTTTTTAATTAACTGATTTGCAATGAAAATGATTCTGATGATCATCCAGATTTTGCTAAAAAGTATTTTTTGTTTTTAATATGTTTATTCTCACTTCAAGTAGCACACAATATATTTTACTAACTTTCCATTTTCTTTGTTGAAATCACATCCCTTCGTGCATCTCTGGTCACCTATACCATACTCCACGTGTTCACATCACCAGAATCTTGGTGACTCCTTAGATAGGTAAAGTTATTCTCTATTTTTCCATTCAGATCTGACATTCAATCTTGTGAACTTACATCCCAGTGGGGAGGAGACTTGTAATAAATATATCTCAAGAATCAAAAAAGGGGTAGAAGGGGATAGAAAGACTGGAGCTGGGAGTTGGTCAAGGAAGCCTTCTCTGCAGATGTGACATTTATGTTGAGAGCCAAAACCTCATAAATACACTACAAAGCATATTTATCTCCAAAGTTGCACAGAGCCTTATACCTCCATCATAAATACTGACATTGTTTAACTAAAGGAGTCAGTACATGGCTTTGTAAAATTTGTTATGAACAGCTAATGGGGAAAATACATGTCTAAACAGTTTGAAAACTCTTCCACTACTAAACACATGGAATACTGGATAAAATATAACAAATTTTAAATTGGGACAAACTCACAATAAAGTAAGAAAAATCACCAGTCACCAAAAATAATGATGGAAATGAAAACCAATAAGGTCAACACGAGACTTGAAGCTCAGCTGCTGCAAGGAGGCTGTTTGGATACTAATCCCTGTGTAGGAGCAGGAGATAAAGCCTTAAGCCCTAGAGAAAAGAAGCTGGAACTGCAACTGCAACATGAAGCCACAATGAAGCAGTGCAGAATTTTAAAATAATTTTTAAAAAGTCCATTAGCCTTGGATAGGAGTTTAAAAAAAAAGATATCCCTGACGATTTATAGCCATGTAACCATCTGGTATTCAAATTCATGCTGTGGGCAAGATGCAGGAAACTTCAAATTGAGATAATAGCATAAAAATAGTGTTTAGCTGGTGATGCTCCTGGAGTACCTTACAAAAGCAAAAGCAACACCTCTATTGAAGAACATCCCCTTAACATATCTCTGTAGGGATTTCAAGAGATTAAATCCCAGTGAGGCTAAATTCGTGGTCTAAAACTGTAAAACATATGAAGAAAAAATAATGTGAAAAAGAGTCAGCAAACAGTACAGAAGACAGAATTAGAACTTTAAATGTAATTATTGCATAGAAATGATAGAAATAGATAGCCAGTGGGAAGTTGTTGTATAACAAAGGGAGTTCAACTCGAGGATGGAAGATGCCTTAGAGGAGTGGGACGGGTAGGGTGGGGGGGGGACTCAAGGGAGGGTGGGGGGAAGTTGAGGGAGGGAGGGAATATGGGGATATGTGTATAAAAACAAATGATTGAACTTGGTGTATCCCCCCAAAAATAAAAAAATAAAGAGATAATCACAGCTCCTTAAAAAAAAAAAAGGACTTAAAGGATTAATTACATTAAAGAAGGTCTTAAGGAAAAAGTACAAAATTCTCTGAAAAAAAGATCAGGCTGACCTTGAAAGTGAAACAAAATAGAAGATTTAGAAATAAAAAAATATGGCAACAAAAGCTAAAACTTGTTGGAGGTGAAAATATTTGCATATTACATATTTAACAATGGACTTGTATCTGAAATATATGAAGAACTCTCTAAATAAATTATTGATACATATAATAATTTGGATGGGTCTCTAGGGCATTACACTGAGTGAAAAAAACAGTTTCAAAGAATTACAAACTGTACAGTTCCATTTATATAAAATTCTCAAAATGACAAAATTATAGAGTTAGAGATCAGTGGATGTCCAGAGTTAAGAGAAGGTGGAAGAGGGTGTGGCTATAAAGAGGCAGCATGAGGGAGTTCCTTTGTGGTGATGGAATAATGCTGTATGTTAACTGCAGTGGTGGTTATACACATCTACACTGTGATAAATGTCATAGATTTATACCTAAATACCTTAAAATACGAGTACATGCAAAAAGTTGTGAAATCTGTTGTTTAGTTGATAATATTGTGCCAATCAACTCCTTGGTTCCATAATGCATTCTAATTATTTAATAGGTCACTACTGGAGGAAAATGAACATAGGTATATGTGAATTCTCTGTATGATACTTGCAACTTATGATTCTATAATTATTTTTAAATAAAAATTATTTCAAATTTTAAAACTATGGAATATATATACATTTTAAAACTCATTGGACATGTTAACAACAGACAAGTCACAGAAAAAAAGAGAATTGTTGATCTGGAAGATTGATCTGAGGAAATAACCCAAAGCCCATCAACACAGGAAGATAAAGAGATGAAAAAACAGAAAAACACTGAGACATGGAGGACAAAATGAGGTGTTCCACATAAATCTAATAGGAGTTGCAGATAGAAAAGACAGAGAAAATGTAGGAAAGAGGCTATTTGAATAGATTATGGCTGAGAAGTTTACACCATTGATGAAGGATATGAATCTGCAGATTCAAGACCAACAATTTGCAAACTGTGTAAATAACAACTAACTCATTCTCAGACATACGATAATGAAACTACAGAGTACCAAAGGAAAAGAGATTTTTAAAAACAGCAGGCATGGCTAGTTTTATCTAATCACAATTTTCTTTTCTTGAAAAAGCAACTGCCTGGTGCTTCTCTTGTACTTACATTTGAAATCTGCTATCCAAATACACTGATATCTAAGAATGTCTAGGGTTTATTACTTTGGGGAAAAAAATTAAAAACACGCTGCACTGCCTAAACTTTTATGCAATCTCAGTAGTAAAAACTGAGTAAATATGACAGGCACATGATCCTTGCTGGCCAAGAACCAGCCAACAAACTGTAAGTCTGATTTAATTTCACTCAATTTGTTTATACTGCTGTAAATAGTGAATAAATCAAACCCACCCTTCCTCCCAGCCTGGTCTGCAGCATGATAACAGCTCAGTATAAACACCCTTCAGTTAATTTGTTGAGCACTCAGAAGGTACAAGTTTAGCCCCACACATCCCTTCTACCTGAGTCACCAGGCTCTGACTTTGAATTGGGAAAAGTGAACTGAGAGAAGAATAATGTAGTTCTTTTTTTTTCTTCTCCTCCTCCCCTTCCCCTTCCCCTCCCTCCTCCTTCTCCTCCTCCCCTTTTCCTTCTCCTTCTTTCTTCTCCTTCTCCTTCTTCTTCTTCCCCTTATCCTTATCTTTTTTCATTTTTCTTTTTCCCTTCCTCCCCCTTCCCCCCTTCTTCTTCTTCTTCTACATCTCTTACACCTAGTGAACATGAGGCTTCTTCTCTGTGAATCAGGCAATTTCAGTCAAAATGTGGTGATTTACACTATAAAGCAATGGGCTGTTTCTGACTCTTCTGCAAGTCTCTTAAATCTCTGAGCCTTGTTTTTCCCCATCTCTAGAATGGTGCAAAAATAAAATCTTATCATACTGAGTATTTCAGAAGAAATACAGTGTTACAGACCTACACTTCACAAACATAAGTTTTACCATTCTGTTCCACTGCAACTTAAGCTGTAGGTGAAATGAAAAGCATTTAACTTTTTAATTCATTTTTCTACAGATGTTGATTAATTTGTTATGTTAGAAAATAAAAAGACAATCCTTGAGGATTAATTGAGACAATATGGAAGAATCATCCATCTCTTCCTGTTTGAATTTTTGGTGAGTGCATGAGGGATGAGTGCGCATTTCCTTTGGAGTTGCCCCAAAGTAGGGTTGCATACATGGAGAAGGTTCTTAAAGAAAAGGAGTCATAAGGAAAAATCTACTTACAATTTCCTCATTTGGGGGATTTCTATGGCTCTTCCCCATTGAACACTTTCTCCCTTCTTTACAGTCCATGGCTTTGATGGATGCTGACAAGTGTATTTCTATAAACAGCAGTCAGAGGGGGGCATATTATGAACTCAGTTCTAGGAGTATGAATAACCAGAATGAACTATGGAGGGAAAAATGTTGTATCATGTCTTTCCATGTCAAGGTCCCCATGCACATGGATAGAAAAGGTTCCCAGATTGTCCTCTCAGAACAGGAATGGGGATTCTGCTCTGTTTCCTGAGGTCCTGCACAAGGGGGTCATGCCACGCAAAGAGGATTCAGTCTCTGACCAGAGGTCATCTTGATGCCTTTGTGGGTGATTTTTAATTAGGAAAGATTTGACCTAAAATTCACAATAGAGACATATGCAAGATTTTCACTTAATCTTTACATTTATTAGCAACTGACTCTACTATTTTCTCATTTCTTACTCATTTGCCTACTCTCTTTCTCTCTCTCTCTCCTCTTTCTCTCCTTTGTTCTCTCATTATTTACTTAAACTACTGAAATACTTTCAAAAAATTCTGTTAAATAAAAACAATGAGGAAATGGAAAATCACTGCCATATGCAGGCTAGGAAATGACTGGAAATCTTGACAATATCAAATAAATATACATATGTTTTACCATCACTATACATCATACAAGAAAACCACAGCTGGCTAATGTCACACCTACATTTGAAAAGTAAACATTGTGGAAATAAATGATCCAAGATGACTTGGAAGTATTTTCACTCCTTAAATTTCCAGTACAGATGATATGTATAGAGTAAGTATTTCAGTTGTTCCAGATAATAAATTATTCCACCAGGTTACATCCTTCACTTACACAAACCTCCAGGCTCTGTTTGTTTCCATACTCCCTGCAGCTGTTACTTAGGTTTTTGCTACATAATTACTGTTTATGCAAAAATATCTCACTTGTTAGGGGATTTACCCACAGAGCTCTCACATTCAGCTTTCGAAACATGATGATTCTTAAGCATTTTGTTCTTTGTTCTAAATGTTGGAGGCAGCTTTTAGCCCTAACCAAAATATTTGTATCATGCTAATTACATTTCTGTGGACCATCAAAATAAAGTCTGTAGATGAATAAATGAAAAATGTGCATCAAACTTCATAATTACCATTTCAAATCTTTTGGAACAAAGGATCTTAAAATTGGAGGAAGTACAAATACAGGCACCCTCTTGCTTATGAACAGTAACAGGAAAAACAGCTCAGAAGTATTGAGCACTTCCCATGGGCCAGGTCTGCTTTGAGTGCCTTCCATATTTAATTAACCATATGAGATAGGTGGTATTATCAGCATGTATAAGGACACTTATAGCTGAGACCCCAAGGAAACAGAATTATTACTGTTAAGTCTATTGTTCTGATTCATTCTGTTGTTGGTTCTGGTTTTGTTTTGTCTTGTCTGTTGTCATTGTTGTTTTAGTATTTTATTTTTCCTATTATTTTAGTCTTAGGGGACCTTTGTGTTTTATAACACATTTTTTTATTTTTAAATTTTTTAATTTTAATTTTAATTTTTTAAATATATTTCCATTTCTAGTTGGCTTTTCTATTGTGCTGTGTTCTTTTCCCTTATATTTTTCTTCCTTTTCTTTAATATGTTTTTTTTTGTTTGTTTTCTTTCTATATTTCCATTTACACTTTGCTTTTCTTTTGTTCTGTATTTTATCCCATTTTATTTTATTTTATTTTTATCTTATTTTATTTTTAATAATTTTTACTGGTTTGTTCTGTTTCCTTGCTTTATTCTTCAGTTGACACATTGCTTTGTTTTCTGTTTTTAGGTTTTATCTTTATCTTAGTTCTAATTCTAACTCTTTGATTTCATTTTGGAGTTCTTCAGTTTACCTGGTTGTTCTTTTGCTCTTTGTGATATTTGGTTCTGTTTTTTATTCTTTTTCGTGAGTGTGTGTTTCCTTGTTTCTACTTTTGTTTGTTTGACGTGTTTTTCACCATTTCTCTGGGGTTTTGTTTGTCATTTTTTTCCCTTTTTTTCTTTTCTTTTCCTTAAAAAAATTTTTTTTTTACATTTCCATTTCTAAACTGCTCTTCTGTTATTCTGTCTTCTCTCCTCTCTCTTGCTTGCTATCATTCTTGTCAGTATTTTTTTTTTCATCAGTCTTTAGCTGACACTTTGCTTTGGTTTTGTTCTTTGGTTTTGAGTTTTTGTTGGTTTTCTTTTTAATTGTCTGATTTCACTCTGGAATTCTTTTGTCTGGTTCTTCTAGTTCTTTATGTTTTATTGTGTTCTGTTTTTGTTTCTCTTGAGTGTGTACATGTTTACTTGCTTCAGTATTTGTTAAATTTAACTTTTTACCATTAATCTGGGGCTTGGTTAGTCTGCTTTAATCCCTTTTACTGCTGGGACAAGTGACCTGTGGGGTTGATTCCTTGACCAAAGTCAGGCTTGAGGCTCTGGGTTGGGACCACTGAGTCCAGGATGGTGGAACACTAGAGACTCCCTGGCCACAGGAAAGATTAATCACTGAGAGCTTTCATGGGGGCCTCTATCTGATTCCAAGACCCAGCTCTGCCCAACTGCCTATAGCTCCCAGATTTGGATGCCTCACACCAAACAACAAACAAGACAGGAAAACAAACCTACCCATCGGCACACAGACTACCTAAAGTCATACTAAGTTCACAGACACCCCAAAACGTACCACCTGACATGGCCCTGCTCATCAGAGGGAAAAGACTCAGCTCCACCCACCAGCACGCAGGCAACAGTCCCTCCCATCAGGAAGCCTACTCAAGACATTGGACCAACCCACCAGATGGGGCAGAGAACAGAAGCAAGAGGAATTATGAGCTGGCAGCCTAGGGAAGGGAGATCTCAAATACTGTAAATTAGACAAAATGAGAAAACAGAGAAACATCATGCAGGCAAAAGAGCAAGATAAAACCTCACAAGACCAAATAAATGAAGAAATAATAGGCATGGGATGAATTGGGAGATTGGGATTGCTGTACATACATTACTAATGAGAAAAAAAACCAAATTGTACACTTTAAATGTATGCAGTTTATTGTATGTCAATTGTATCTCAATAAAAGTTCTTTAAAAAAAAAAGAAAGAAATAATAGGCAAATTGCCTGAAAAGGATTTCAGAGTAATGACATTAAAGATGATCCAAAACCTCAGAAACAGAATAGAGAAAATACGAGACATTAAACAAGGACCTAGAACTAAAGTGCAAACGAACAGTAATCAACAGACACAATAACTGAAATAAAAATACTTTAGATGGAATCAATAGCAGAATAACTGAGGCAGAAGAACGAGTAAGTGAGCTGGAAGATAGAATGTTAAAAATAACTGCCATAGAGCAGAATAAAGAAAAAAGAATGAAAAGAATGGAAGACAGTCTCAGAGACTCCTGAGACAACATTAAGTGCACCAATATTTGAATTATAGGTGGCCCAGAAAAAGAAGAAAAAAAGAAAGGGTCTGAGAAAATAGTTGAAGAGATTATAGCTGAAAACTTCCCCAACATGGGAAAGGAAATAGTCAATCAAGTCAAAGAAGCTCAGAAAGTCCCATACAGAATAAACCCAACAAAAAACATACTGAGACACATATTAATCAAACTAACAAAAATTAAACACAAAGAAAACATATTAAAAGCAGCAAGAGAAAAGAAACAAATAACATACAAGGGAACCCCCATAAGGGTAACAGCTTATCTTTCTGCAGAAACTCTGCAGGCCACAAGGGATGGCAGGATATATTTAAACTGATGAAAGGGAAAAAATCTACAGCCAAGAGTACTCTACCCAGTAAGGATCTCGTTCAGATTTGATGGAGAAATCAAAAGCTTTACAGATAAGCAAAAACTAAGAGAATTCAGCACCATGATGCCAGCTTTACAACAAATGCTAAAGGAACTTCTATAGGCAGAAAACACAAGTGGAAGAAAAGACCTACAAAAACAAACTCAAAACAATTAAGAAAATGGTAATAGGAACATACATGTCAATAATTCCTTAAATGTAAATGATTAAACACTCCAACCAAAAGACAAAGACTGGCTGAATGGATACAGATACAAGAGCCGTATATATGCTGTCTATAAGAGACACACCTCAGACCTAGGGACACATACAGACTGAAAGTGGGGGGATGGAAAAAGATATTCCATGCAAATGGAAGTCAAAAGAAAGCTGTAGTAGCAATACTCATATCAGACAAATTAGACTTTAAAATAAAGACTATTACAAGAGACAAGGAAGGACACTACATAATGATCAATGGAACAATCCAAGAAGATAAAGCAGCTGTAAATATCTACGTACCCAACATAGGAGTACCTCAATATACAAGGCAAATGCTAATAACCATAAAAGGGGAAATTGACAGTAACACAATAATAGTAGGAGAATTTAACACCCCACTCACACCAATAGACAGACCATTCAAACAGAAAATAAAGAAACATAAGCTTTAAATGACACATTGGACCAGGTGGACTTAATTGATATCTATAGGGCATTCCATCCAAAAACTACACAATACCCTGTCTTCTCAAGTGCACAGAGAACATTTTCCAGGATAGATCACATCTTAGGTCACAAATCAAGCCTTGGTAAATTCAAGAAAATTGAAATCAAGCATCGTCTCTGACCACAACACCATGAGGCTAGATATCAATTACAGGGGGAAAAAAGCTGTAAAAAATACAAACATATGGAGGCTAAACAATATGCTACTAAACAACCAATAGATTACTGAAAAAATCAAAGAGGAAATCAAAAAGTACCTAGAAACAAATGACAATGAAAACACAATGATCCAAAACATATGGGATGCAGCAAAAGCAATTCTAAGAGGGAAGTTTATAGCAATACAGTCCTACCTCAAGAAACAAGAAAAACCTCAAATAAACAACACAACATTATACCTAAAACAATTAGAGAAAGAAGAACAGACAAACCCCAAAGTGAGCAGAAGGAAATAAATCATAAAGATCAGATCAGAAATAAATGAAAAAAAAAATGAACGAAACAATAGCAAAGATCAATAAAACTAAAAGTTAGCTCTTTGAAAAGATAAGCAAAATTAATAAACCATTAGCCAGACTCATCAGGAAAAAAAGGAGAAGATGCAAATCAACAGAATTAGAAATGAAAAGGGAGAAATAACAACTGACACTGCAGAAATACAAAGGATCATGAGAGACTACTACAAGCAACTATATGCCAATAAAATGGACAACCTGGAAGAAATGGACAAATTCTTAGAAAAGTACAACCTTCCAAGACTGAACCAGGAATAAATAGAAAATAGAACAGACCAATCACAAGTACTGAAATTAAGACCATGATTAAAAATCTCCCAACAAACAAAAGCCCAGGGCCAGATGGCTTCACAGGCGAATTCTATCAAACATTTAGAGGAGAGCTAACACCTATCCTTCTCAAACTCTTCCAAAATATAGCAGAAGGAGGAACATTCCCAAACTCATTATATGAGGATACCACCTGATACCAAAATCAGACAAGACATCACAGAAAAAGAAAATTACAGGCCAATATCAATGATGAACATAGATGCAAAAATCCTCAACAAAATACTAGCAAGCAGAATCCAACAGCACATTAAAAAGATTCATACACCATGATCAAGTGGGGTTTATCCCTGGAATGTAAGGATTCTACAGTATATACAAATCAATCAATGTGATACACCATATTAACAAACTGAAGGACAAAAACCATATGATAATCTCAATAGATGCAGAAAAAGCTTTTGACAAAATTCAGCATCCATTTGATAAAAACTCTCCAGAAAGTGGGCATAGAAGGAGCCTACCTCAACATAATAAAAGCTATATATGACAAACCAACAGCCAACATCATTCTCAATGGTGAAAAACTGAAAGCATTCCCTTTAAGAACAGGAACAAGATAAGGGTGCCCACTCTCACCACTATTATTCAATATAGTTTTGGAAGTTTTAGCCATGGCAATCAGAAAAGAAAAAGAAATGCAAGGAACCTAAATTGGAAAAGAAGAAGTAAAACTGTCGCTGTTTTCAGATGACATGATATCATACATAGAAAATCCTACAGATGCTACCAGAAAACCACTAGAACCAATCAATGAATTTAGTAAAGGGGCAGGATGCAAAATTAAGGCACAGAAATCTCTTGCATTCCTATACACTAACAATGAAAAATCAGAAAGAGGAGTTAAGGAAACACTCCCATTTACCATTACAACAAAAAGAATAAAATACCTAGGAATAAACCTACCTAAGGAGGCAAAGGACCTGTATGCAGAAACTATAAGACGCTGATGAAAGAAATCAAAGAGGATACAAACAGATGGAGAGATATACCATGTTCTTGGATTGGAAGAATCAACATTGTTAAAATGACTATACTACCCAAAGCAATCTACAGATTCAATGCAATCCCTATCAAATTACCAAATACATTTTTCACAGAACTAGAACAAGAAATTTTAATGATTTGTATGGAAACACAAAAGACCCAAGTAGCCAAAGCAATCTTGAGAAGGAAAGATGGAGCTGGAGGAATCAGGCTTCCTGACCTCAGACTATACTACAAAGCTACAGTGATCAAGACAATATGGTACTAGCACAAAAACAGAAATATAGATCAATGGAACAGGATAGAAAGCCCAAGACAAACCCATGCACATATGGTCACCTTATCTTTGACAAAGGATGCAAGAATATACAATGGAGAAAAGACAGCCTCTTCAATAAGTGATGCTGGGAAAATTGGACAGCTACATATAAAAGAATGAAATTAGAACTCTTCCTAACACCATACACAAAAATAAACTCAAAATGGATTAAGGATCTAAATGTAAGGCCAGACATCATAAAACTCTTAGAGGAAAGCATAGGCAGAACACTCTATAACAACCATCAAAGCAAGATCCTTTTTGACCCACCTCCTCAAATAATGGAAATAAAATCAAAAATGAACAAATGAAACCTAATGAAACTTAAAAGCTTTTGCACAGCAAAAGAAACCATAAACAAGACAAGAAGACAACCCTCAGAATGGGAGAAAATATTTGCCAATGAAGCAACAGACAAAGGATTAATGTCCAAAATATATAAGCAGCTCATGCAGCTCAATATCAAATAAACAAACAACCCAATCCAAAAATGGGCAGAAGTGTTAAATAGATATTTCTCCAAAGAAGACATACACAGATGGCTAACAAATGCATGAAAAGATGCTCAACATCACTAATCATTAGAGAAATGCAAATCAAAGCCACAATGAGGTATCACCTCACACCAGTCAGAATGGCCATCAGCAAAAAATCTAGAAACAATAAATGCTGGAGGGGCTGTGGAGAAAAGGGAACCCTCCTACCCTGTTGGTGGGAATTTAAATTGATACAGTCACTGTGTAGAACAGTATGGATTTTCCTTAAAAAACTAAAAATAGAAGTACCATATGACCCAGCAATCCTGCTACTGGGCACATACACTGAGAAAACCATAATTCAAAAAGATACATGTAGCTGGTGCTGCTTATGTGCTCGTTTGGTGCGGACCTGGTACCTCTTTTGTGAAGCGGCAGCTGAGGAGACTCCGGCGCTCGCCATGGCTGATGAAAAGCCCAAGGAAGGAGTCAAGACTGAGAACTACGATCATATTAATTTGAAGGTGGCAGGGCAGGATGGTTCTGTGGTGCAGTTTAAGATTAAGAGGCATACACCACTTAGTAAACTAATGAAAGCCTATTGTGAATGACAGGGTTTGTCAATGAGGCAGATCAGATTCTGATTTAACGGGCAGCCAATCAATGAAACAGACACACCTGCACAGTTGGAAATGGAGGATGAAGATACAATTGATGTGTTCCAGCAGCAGACAGGAGGTGTCTACTAAAAAGGGAACGTGCTACTTTACTCCAGAATTCTGTTCCTCCAGACCAAGAAGACATTCTCAATTAGAAAACTGCAATTTGGTTCCATCACATCCTGACTACTGCAGTATAGTTTCTCTATTCTTTCATTTTCCCCTTCCCCATTCCTTTATTGTACATAAAGTAACTGGTGTATGTGCACAAGCATATTGCATTTTTTTTAAACTAAATGGCCAATGGTATTTTGATCAACATCAAATGGAGATGGAATGGGGAAAAATACTGGTTCTGTGAAAATACCCCCTTTTCTCCATTAGTGGCATGCTCATCAGCTCTTATCTTTATATTCCAGTAAGTAATTTTGCTCTCACTGTTTAACAAAAAAAGAACAACATAAAAATTCTTGCATACCTTGTTCAATTGGAGAATTTTAATGTTTTTCATTTATCATTGTAAAACCAAGGACAATTTTATAACTTTTTTGTACGTAGCTGTTACATGTAGGGCAATCTGTCTTTAAGTAGGGATAAATTACTCTAAAAGGAATGAATCCTAGATAGTTTTCCCTTCAAGTCAAGTGTCTTGTTGTTTAAATAAACTTCTTGTTTAAAATGAAAAAAAAAAAAAAAAAAAAGATACGTGTAACACGATGTTCATTGCAGCACTATTTACAAAAGCCAGGACATGGAAGCAACCTAACTGCCCATCAACAGATAAATGAATAAAGATGTGGCACATATATATAATGAAATATTATTCAGCCATAAAAAGGAATGAAATTGAGTTATTTGTAATGAGGTGGATAGACCTAGAGTCTGTCATGCAGAATGAAGTATGCCAGAAAGAGAAAAACAAATACCATATGCTAACACATATATGGAATCTAAAAAAAAAGAAAACCTCTTCAATAAGTGGTGCTGGGAAAATTGGACAGCTACATGTAAAGGAATGAAATTAGAACTCTTTCTAACACAATTAGGTACTGATGAACCTAGTCACATGACAAGAGTAAAGACACAGATGTGGAGAATGGTCTTGAGGACACAGCGGGGAAGGGGCATCTGGGACGAAGTGAGAGAGTAGCACTGACATATATACACTACCAAATGTAACGTAGGTAGCTAGTGGGTAGCTACTGCATAACATAGGGAGATCTACTTGTTGCTTGGTGATGACCTAGAGGGGTGGGATAGGGAGGAGGGGAAGGAGGCTCAAGGGGAGGGGGGGATATGGGGATATATGTGTTAATACAGCCAATTCACTTTGTTGTACAGCAGGCTGCACAACATTGTAAAGCAAGTATAAACTCCAAGAAAAAGAAAAGAAATAAAAAAGGAAAAAAAAAAAAAACATACAGTCATGAAAACATGAAAAAATAGACAAAGTTTGTACCAAATTTGACAATAAGACAATGAGATTTGAGGTATGTAATTGATAAACAGCCTCTGAAAACAATTCCAAAGCCAAATTTCAACAGGGTTTCTGTCAACTTGTTGTGACAGATATGACATGTCAGCCCAAATTTAGAATTTTCATGTAAAAGTATCTCATTGTTTTTATACACACATGTCTATTTTGTTTTCAAGATTTTGGATCATCTTTACTATCATTACTCTGAATTCGTTTTCCAGGGGATTTGCCTATTATTTCTTCA